>NC_080378.1:36881651-37210769 GCF_014773155.1 Arachis stenosperma
GCATCCAACAGTACTAGAGAGGCAGCTTCTGAAGAAGCTTATGATCCTGAGAACCCTGCCGTGCAAGGTTAATTACATGGGTGAACCTTATGGAAACACCTATAACTCATCATGGAGAAATCATCCAAATTTCTCATGGAAGGATCAACAAAACCTCAACAAGGTTTTAACAATGGTGGACGCAATAGGCTGGGCAATAGCAAGCCATATCCATCATCTTCTCAGCAACAGACAGAGAATTCTGAACAAACACTTCTAATTTAGCCAATGTAGTCTCTGATCTGTCAAAGGCCACCTTCAGTTTCATGAGTGAAACAAGATCCTCCATTAGAAATCGGAGGCACAAGTGGGCCAGCTGAGTAAGAAAGTCATTGAAACTCCTCCCAGTACTCTCCCAGCAATACAGAAGAATCCAAAAGGAGTGCAAGCCTTGACATAGTCAATATGGCCGAATGCACAAGGGAAGAGGAGGACGAAAATCCTAGTGAGGAAGACCTCCTGGGACGTTCCTCAAGCAAGAAGGAGTTTCCTATTAAGGATCCAGGGGAATCTGAGGCTCATACAGAGACCATAGAGATTCCATTAAATCTCCTTCTGCCATTCATGAGCTCTGAAGACTATTCATCCTCTGAAGAGGATGAAGATATACTGAGAGCAAGTTGCTCAATATTTAGGAGCTATCATGAAGCTGAATGCCAAGTTATTTGGTAATGAGACTTGGGAAAGTGAATCTCCCTTGCTCATTAATGAACTGGATACTTGGATTCAGAAAATTCTACCTCAAAAGAAACAAGATCCTGGCAAGTTCTTAATACCTTGTACCATAGGCACCATGACCTTTGCAAAAGCTCTGTGTGATCTGGGGTCAGGGATAAATCTAATGCCACTCTCTGTAATGGAGAAGCTGGGGATCATTGAGGTACAACTTGCCTTGTTCTCATTACAACTGGCAGACAAGTCATTGAGACAAGCCTATGGAATAGTAGAGGACGTGTTAGTAAAGGTTGAAGGCCTTTACATCCCTGCTGATTTCATAATCTTAGACACTAGGAAGGAAGAGGATGATTGCATAATCCTTGGAAGACCTTTCCTAGCCACAGCAGGAGCTGTGATAGATGTCAACAGAGGGGAATTAGTCCTTCAATTGAATGGGGACTACCTTGTGTTTAAGGCACATGGCCATCCCTCTGTGACAAAAGAGAGTAAGCATGAAGAGCTTCTCTCAGTTCAGAGTCAAAAAGAGCCACCACAGTCAAACTCTAAGTTTGGTGTTGTGAGGCCACAACCAAACTCTAAGTTTGGTGTGGACAACTATACAACATTGACCTGATCACCTTGTGGCTCCATGAGAGCCACTGTCAAGCTATTGACATTAAAGAAGCGCTTGTTGGGAGGCAACCCAATTTTATTTATCTAAGTTTATTTTATTCTATTTATTGTTATTTTGTGTTTTTAGGTACATGATCATGAGAGTCAAAAAATCATAAAATTAAAAACAAATCAAAACAGTAGAAGAAAAAAATTCACACACCCTGGAGGACCACAAGCTGGCGTTCACGCCAGTAAGGTGCATCTGGCTGGCGTTCAACGCCAGAACAGAGCATCATTCTGGCACTGAACGCCAGAAACAAGCAACATTCTGGCGCTGAACGCCAGGAATGTGCCCAGAGGAAAAACTGGCGCTGAACGCCAGTACAAGCATGAAACTGGCGTTCACGCCAGAAACATGCTTTACATGGGCGTTGAACGCCCAGAATGTGCACCAATGGGCGTTTAAACGCCAGAATGATGCACAAGGCATTTTACATGCCTATTTGGTGCAGAGATGGAATTTCTTGACACTCAGGATCTGTGGACCCCACAGGATCACCTCAGGATCTGTGGACCCCACAGGATCCCCACCTACCATATTCCCACCTTACCTTTTAATCCTAATCACACTCTCCTAATCCTATTTCACTCTTCCCCATGTCCCACTTCCCAACACCTTTCACCAATCCTCAATTCCTCTTCCCATTACCCCATTCCCACTCACATCCATCCACTCTTCCCCATAAACCCCACCTACCTTCAAAATTCAAACCAATTTCCCTCCCATTCCCACCCAAATGGCTGAACATACCTCCCCCCTTTCCTATAAATACCCTTCCATTCTACTTCATTTTCACACAACACAACCCCTCCTTCTTCACCTAAGCCGAACCTACCTCTCTCCCCTCTCTACCATATTTCTTCTTCTTCTTCTTCTCTTCTTTCTTTTATTGCTCGAGGGCGAGCAAATATTTTAAGTTTGGTGTGGTAAAAGCATAAGCTTTTTTTTTTTTTTTTTTCCATTACCAATGGCACCTAAGGCCGGAGTATCCTCTAGAAAGGAAAAGGGAGACAAAAGCTTCCACCTCCGAGTCATGGGAGATGGAAAGGTCATCTCCAAGAGCCACAAAACCACTTCTATGTGTTGTGGCAAAGAGAAGGTGATCCCTGAGGTCCCTTTCAAGCTCAGAAAAATGAGTATCCGGAGATCCGACATGAAGTCCGAAGAGAGGTTGGGAAGTCTTAACCAACCCCATGCAACAAGTCGGAATCTTAATGGTTCAAGAGTTCTATGCCAATGCATGGATCACTAGGAACCATGATCAAGGTATGAACCCAAGTCCAAAAAATTATCTCACATTGTTCGGGGGAATACTTGGATTTCAGTCCGGAAAATGTAAGGTTGGCGTTTCACTTGCCCATGATGCAGGAGATGAACGCCCCTACACTAGAAGGGTCAACTTTGATCAAAGGTTGGACAAGTCCTTATGGACATTTGTGTGGAAGGAGCTCAATGGAAAAGAGACTCCAAAGGCAAGCCAGTCCAACTAAGAAGACTGGACCTCAAGCCTATAGCTAGATGGTTGGAGTTCATTCAACGCTCCATCATTCCTACTAGCAACCGATCTGAAGTTACTGTGGATCGGGCCATCATGATTCATGGCATCATGATTGGAGAGGAAGTAGAAATTCATGAGGTCATCTCCAATGAAATCTACAAAATAGCCGACAAGCCCTCACCTATGGCACAGCTTTTTCCTCACCTTATTTGCCATCTATGTTACTCAGCTGGAGTTATCATAGAAGGAACATCTCCATTGAAGAGGATAAGCCCATCACCAAGAAGAGGATGGAGCAAGCAAGAGAAGCCCCTCACGGTTCTCAAGAAGTGCATGAGGAAGCTCATCATCAGAAATCCCTGAGATGCCTCAAGGGATGCACTTTCCTCCAACAACTATTGGGAGCAACTCAACACTTCCTTAGAAGTTTGAGCCACAATGTGGAACAATTAAGGGTGGAACATCATGAGCACTCCATCATTCTCCAAGAACTAAGAGAAGATCAAAGAGCAATGAGGGAGGAGCAACAAAGGCAAGGAAGGGACATAGAAGAGCTAAAGAACATCATTGGTCCTTCAAGAAGAAGACGCCACTAGAGGTGGATTCATTCCTTGTTCTTTATTCTTTCTGTTTTTCGGTTTTTAATATTGTGTTTATCTATGTTTTGTGTCTCTACTTCATGATCATTAGTATGTAACCATGCTTAAAGCTATGAATAAATCCATTAATCCTTCACCTCTCTTAAATGAAAAATGTTTTAATTCAAAAGAACAAGAAGACATGAATTTCAAATTTATCCTTGAATTTAATTTAATTATATTGATGTGGTGACAATACTTTTGTTTTCTGAATGAATGCTTGAACAGTGCATATGTCTTTTGATCTTGTTGTTTATGAATGTTAAATTGTTGGCTCTTGAAAGAATGATGAACAAAGAAAATGTTATTGATGATCTGAAAAATCATGAAATTGATTCTTGAAGCAGAAAAAGCAGTTGAATGGCGAAAAAAAAAATGGCAAAAAAATAGAAAAAAAAAGAAGGAGCAATAGAAAAGCCAAGAGCCCTTAAAACCAAAAGGCAAGGGTAAAATAGGATCCAAGGCTTTGAGCATCATGGATAGGAGGGCCTAAGGAAATTAAATCCAGGCCTAAGCGGCTAAATCAAAGCGTCCCTAACCATGTGCTTGTTCATGAAGGTCCAGTAAAAAGCTTGAGACTGAGTGGTTAAGTCGTGATCCAAAGCAAAAGAGTGTGCTTAAGAGCTCTGGACACCACTAACTGGGGACTTTAGCAAAGCTAAGTCACAATCTGAAAAGGTTCACCCAGTTATGTGTTTGTGGCATTTATGTATCCGGTGGTAATACTGGAAAACAAAGTGCTTAGGGCCACGGCCAAGACTCATAAAGTAGCTGTGTTCAAGAATCACATACTTAACTAGGAAAAGTCAATACACTATCCGAAATTCTAAGTTCCTAGAGAAGCCAATCATTCTAAACTTCAAAGGAAAAAGTGAGATGCCAAAACTGTTCAGAAGCAAAAAGCTACAAGTCCCGCTCATTTAATTATAATTAATATTCATTGATATTTTGAAATTTATAGTATATTCTCTTCTTTTTATCCTAATTGATTTTCAGTTTCTTGGGGACAAGCAACAATTTAAGTTTGGTGTTGTGATGACGGATAATTTATACGCTTTTTGGCATTGTTTTTAGGTAGTTTTTAGTAAGTTCAAGCTACTTTTAGGGATGTTTTCATTAGTTTTTATGTTAAATTCACATTTCTGGACTTTACTATGAGTTGTGTGTTTTCTATGATTTCAGTAATTTCTGGCTGAAATTGAGGGATTTGAGCAAAACTCTGAAAAAGGCTGACAAAAGGACTGCTGATGCTGTTGGAATCTGACCTCCCTGCACTCGAAATGGATTTTTTGGAGCTACAGAACTCCAATTGGCGCGCTCCTCTCAACGGCGTTGGAAAGTAGACATCCAGGCTTTCCAGCAATATAATAGTCCTACTTTATTCGGAAATTGACGACGTAACATGGCGTTGAACGCCAAGTACATGCTGCTGTCTGGAGTTAAACGCCAGAAAAATGTCATGATCCGGAGTTGAACGCCCAAAACACGTCATAACTTGGAGTTCAACTCCAAGAGAAGCCTCAGCTCGTGGATTGATCAAGCTCAGCCCAAACATACACCAAGTGGGCCCCGGAAGTGGATTATGCATCAATTACTTACTCATGTAACCCTAGGAGCTAGTTTATTAAATAGAACATTTAACTAATGTATTTGACATCTTGGGACGATTAGTTCTCAGATCATGGGGGCTGGCCATTCGGTCATGCCTGAACCTTTTACTTATGTATTTTCAACGGTGGAGTTTCTGCACACCATAGATTAAGGGTGTGGAGCTCTGCTGTACCTCAAGTATTAATGCAATTCTATTTTCTTTTATTCAAATCTCTCTTATTCTTATTCCAAGATATTCATTCGCACCCAAGAACATGATGAATGTGATGATTATGTGACACTCATTATCATTCTCACTTATGAACGCACGTGATTGACAACCACTTCCGTTCTACATGCAACAGAGCTTGAATGTGTATCTCTTAGATTCCCCAACAGAATCTTCGTGGTATAAGCTAGATAGATGGCGGCATTTATGAGGATCCGGAAAGTCTAACCTTGTCTGTGGTATTCCGAGTAGGATTCTGGTAATAAATGACTGTGACGTGCTTTAGACTCACAAGTGCTGGGCGTTAGTGACAGACGCAAAAGAATCAAGGGATTCTATTCCAGTAGGCGCGGGAACCAACCAGTGATTAGCCGTGCTGTGACAGAGCGCGTGAGCGTAGTTTTCACTGCGAGGATGGGATGTAGCCTTCGGCCAGGTGATGCCTCCAGACGATTAGCCATGCGAGTGACAGCCGCAGAGGACCATTTTCCCGAGAGGATTAAAAGTAGCCATCGTCGAACGGTGAACCCCTATACACAGCTTGCCATGGAAAGGAGTAAGAAGGATTGAGTTGAAGCAATAGGAAAGTAGGCGTTCTTGAGCCATACAGTATCTCCATGCGCTTATCTGAAATTTCCACCAATGAATCTGCATAAGTATTCTATCCCTTTTATTTCTTCTATTTTCTTATTTCTATTTTCGAAACCATAAACCAATTTAATCTGCCTAACTGAGATTTACAAGGTGACCATAGCTTGCTTCATACCAACAATCTCTGTGGGATCGACCCTTACTCGCGTAAGGTTTATTACTTGGACGACCCAGTACACTTGCTGGTTAGTTGAACGGAGTTGTGAAAACAACCGATGCCATAATAATGATTTCACACAAATACAAAGAACATGGATCACAATTTTGTCCACCAGAAAGCACATATGACGCATACGCGTCAGTGGTGTGCGAAATTGTGATCACTACAACTTCGCACAACTAACCAGCAAGTGCACTGAGTCGTCCAAGTAATAAACCTTACGCGAGTAAGGGTCGATCCCACGGAGATTGTTGGTATGAAGCAAGCTATGGTCACCTTGTAAATCTTAGTCAGGCAGACTCAAATGGGTATAGATGATATATGAATAAAACATAAAGGTAAAGATAGAGATACTTATGTATATCATTGGTGAGAGCTTCAAATAAGCGTATGAAGATGCTTGTCCCTTCCGTCTCTCTGCTTTCCTACTGTCTTCATCCAATCCTTCTTACTCCTTTCCATGGCAAGCTTATGCAAGGGTTTCACCGTTGTCAGTGGCTACCTCCCATCCTCTCAGTGGAAATGTTCAACGCACCCTGTCACGGCACGGCTATCCATCTGTCGGTTCTCGATCAGGCCGGAATAGAATCCAGTGATTCTTTTGCGTCTCTCACTAACGCCCCGCCCTCAGGAGTTTGAAGCACGTCACAGTCATTCAATCATTGAATCCTACTCAGAATACCACAGACAAGGTTAGACCTTCCGGATTCTCTTGAATGCCGCCATCAGTTCTTGCCTATACCACGAAGACTCCGGTTAAAGAATCCAAGAGATATCCACCCAATCTAAGGTAGAACGGAGGTGGTTGTCAGGCACACGTTCATAGGTGTGAATGATGATGAGTGTCACGGATCATCATATTCATCAAGTTGAAGAACAAGTGATATCTTAGAACAAGAACAAGCGGAATTGAATAGAAGAACAATAGTAATTGCATTAATACTCGAGGTACAGCAGAGCTCCACACCTTAATCTATGGTGTGTAGAAACTCCACCGTTGAAAATACATAAGAACAAAAGTGATCATTGGTTTCGGCCCCAGAGAGGGAACCAGAAAAACCAAGATGAAAATACAATAGTAAAAGGTCCTACTTATAGGGAACTAGTAGCTTAAGAATTACAAAGATGAGTAAATGACATAAAAATCCACTTCTGGGCCCACTTGGTGTGTGCTTGGGCTGAGCAATGAAGCATTTTTTGTGTAGAGACTCTTCTTGGAGTTAAACGCCAGCTTTTATGCCAGTTTGGGCGTTTAACTCCCATTTTGGTGCCAGTTCCGGCGTTTAACGCTGGGAATTCTGAGGGTGACTTTGAACGCCGATTTGGGCCATCAAATCTTGGGCAAAGTATGGACTATCATATATTGCTGGAAAGCCCAGGATGTCTACTTTCCAACGCCATTGAGAGCGCGCCAATTGGGCTTCTATAGCTCCAGAAAATCCACTTCGTGTGCAGGGAGGTCAGAATCCAACAGCATCTGCAGTCCTTTTCAGTCTCTGAATTAGATTTTTGCTCAGGTCCCTCAATTTCAGCCAGAAAATACCTGAAATCACAGAAAAACACACAAACTCATAGTAAAGTCTAGAAAAGTGAATTTTAATTAAAAACTAATAAAAATATACTAAAAACTAACTAAAACATACTAAAAACATACTAAAAACAATGCCAAAAAGCGTATAAATTATCCGCTCATCACAACACCAAACTTAAATTATTGCTTGTCCCCAAGCAACTGAAAATCAAATAAGATAAAAAGAAGAGAATATACTATAGACTCCAAATTATCAATGAAACTTAGCTCCAAATTAGATGAGCGGGACTAGTAGCTTTTTGCCTCCAAACAGTTTTGGCATCTCACTTTATCCTTTGAAATTCAGAATGATTGGCTTCTTTAGGAACTCAGAATCCGGATAGTGTTATTGATTCTCCTAGTTAAGTATGATGATTCTTGAACACAGCTACTTTATGAGTCTTGGCCGTGGCCCAAAGCACTCTGTCTTCCAGTATTACCACCGGATACATACATGCCACAGACACATAATTGGGTGAACCTTTTCAGATTGTGACTCAGCTTTGCTAGAGTCCCCAATTAGAGGTGTCCAGGGTTCTTAAGCACACTCTTTTTGCCTTGGATCACAACTTTATTTCTTTCTTTTTCTTTCTTTTTCTCTTTCTTTTCTTTTTTCGTCTCTCTCTTTTTTTTTTTGTATTCACTGCTTTTTCTTGCTTCAAGAATCATTTTTTTTTATGATTTTTCAGATCCTCAGTAACATGTCTCCTTTTTCATCATTCTTTCAAGAGCCAACAATTTTAACATTCATGAACAACAAATTCAAAAGACATATGCACTGTTCAAGCATACATTCAGAAAACAAAAAGTATTGTCACCACATCAAACTAATTAAGCTAGTTTTAAAGATGAATTCGAAATCCTGTACTTCTTGTTCTTTTGTGATAAAAACAGTTTTCATTTAAGAAAGGTGATGGATTCATAGGAAATTCATAACTTTAAGGCATAGACACTAAGACACTAATGATCATAAGACACAAACATAGATAAATATCAGCATAAAAATTCGAAAAAACAAGAAAATAAAGAACAAGGAGATTAAAGAACGGGTCCACCTCAATGATGGCGGCTTGTTCTTCCTCTTGAAGGTCTTATGGAGTGCTTGAGCTCCTCAATGTCTCTTCCTTGTCTTTGTTGCTCCTCTCTCATGATTCTTTGATCTTCTCTAATTTCATGGAGGAGGATGTAATGTTCTTGGTGCTCCACCCTTAGTTGTCCCATGTTGGAACTCAATTCTCCTAGGGAGGTGTTAATTTGCTCTCAATAGTTTTGTGGAGGAAAGTGCATCCCTTGAGGTATCTCAGGGATTTCATGATGAGTGGGGTCTCTTGTTTGCTCCACCCTTTTCTTAGTGATGGGCTTGAGGTCATGCCTTCTCAGTTGAACCGGCTTTCCTCTTGAATCTCTCTTCCATTGAGCGCCCTCTTCACAAATGTCTGTGAGGACTTGGTCCAACCTTTGATCAAAGTTGACCCTTTTTGAGTTTGAAAGGGACCTCATGGATCACCTTCTTCATGGCCACAACTTCATAGAAGTGGTCTTGATGCACCCTTGAGATGAATCTCTCCATCTCCCATGACTCGGAGGTGAAAGCTTTTGCCTTCCCTTCCTCTTTCTAGAGGTTTTTCCGGCCTTGGATGCCATAAATGGTTATGGAAAAATGAAAAGCAACGCTTTTACCACACCAAACTTAAAAGGTTTGCTCGTCCTCGAGCAAAAGAAGAAAGAAGAGAGTAGAAGAAGAAGAAATGAGGAAAAAGGGAATGGCTTTGTGTTCGGCCAAAGAGGGGGAGAAGTGGTGTTTAGGTTGTGTGAAAATGAAGGAGTGAAGAAGGGTTTATATAGGAGAGGGGGGCTCATGGTTCGGTCATGTATGGGTGGGTTTGGGAGGGAAAGTGGTTTGAATTTGAAGGATTTTTGGGGAAGAGGTGTTGAGGTGATTGGTGAGTGGGTGTAGAAGAAGAGAGAGGGTGGTGGGGTAGGTGGGGATCCTGTGGGGTCCACAGATCCTGAGGTGTCAAGGAAAAGTCATCCCTGCACCAAATGGCATGCAAAAATGCGTTTTTAGCCAATTCTGGCATTAAACGCCGGGCTGGTGCCCATTTCTGGCGTTTAACGCCAGGTTCTTGCCCATATCTGGCGTTTAACGCCAGTCTGGTGCCCCTTTCTGGCGTTAAACGCCCAGAATGGTGCCAGACTGGGCGTTAAACGCCCATCTGCTAGCCTTACTGGCGTTTAAACGCCAGTAGGTTCTTCCTCCGGGGTGTGCTATTTTTCTTCCTGTTTTTCATTCTATTTTTGCTTTTTCAATTGATTTTGTGACTTCTCATGATCATCAACCTACAGAAAACATAAAATAACAAAGGAAAATAGATAAAATATAACATTGGGTTGCCTCCCAACAAGCACTTCTTTAATGTCAGTAGCTTGACAGAGGGCTCTCATGGAGCCTCACAAATGATCAGAGCAATGTTGGAACCTCCCAACACCAAACTTAGAGTTTGAATGTGGGGGTTCAACACCAAACTTAGAGTTTGGTTGTGGCCTCCCAACACCAAACTTAGAGTTTGACTGTGGGGGCTCTGTTTGACTCTGCTTTGAGAGAAGCTCTTCATGCTTCCTCTCCATGATGACAGAGGGATATCCTTGAGCCTTAAACACAAAGGATTCTTCATTCACTTGAATGATCAGTTCACCTCCATCAACATCAATCACAGCCTTAGCTGTGGCTAGGAAGGGTCTGCCAAGGATGATGGATTCATCCTTGCACTTCCCAGTCTCTAGGACTATGAAATCAGTAGGGATGTAATGGTCTTCAACTTTCACCAGAACATCCTCTACTAGCCCATAAGCTTGTTTTCTTGAGTTGTCTGCCATCTCCAGTTAGATTCTTGCAGCTTGTACCTCAAAGATCCCTAGCTTCTCCATTACAGAGAGAGGCATGAGGTTTACACTTGACCCTAAGTCACACAGAGCCTTCTTGAAGGTCATGGTGCCTATGGTACAAGGTATTGAAAACTTCCCAGAATCTTGTTTCTTTTGAGGTACTTTCTGCCTAGACAAGTCATCTAGTTCTTTGGTGAGCAAAGGAGGTTCGTTCTCCCAAGTCTCATTACCAAATAACTTGTCATTTAGCTTCATGATTGGCAGAAGTAGATTCATTGGAATCTCTATGGTCTCATTTTGAGCCTCAGATTCCCATGGTTCCTCATTAGGGAATTCATTGGAGGTCAGTGCACGCCCATTGAGGTCTTCCTCAGTGGCATTCACTGCCTCTCCTTCCTCTCCAAATTCGGCCATGTTGATGGCCTTGCACTCTCCTTTTGGATTTTCTTCTGTATTGCTTGGAAGAGTACTAGGAGGGAGTTCAGTAATTTTCTTGCTCAGCTGTCCCACTTGTGCCTCCAAACTCCTAATGGAGGACCTTGTTCCAGTCATGAAACTTTGAGTGGTTTTGATTAGATCAGAGACCATGGTTGCTAAGTCAGAGTGGCTCTGCTTAGAATTCTCTGTCTGTTGCTGAGAAGATGATGGAAAAGGCTTGCCATTGTTAAACCTGTTTCTTCCACCATTGTTGTTGTTGAAACCTTGTTGAGGTTTCTGTTGATCCTTCCATGAGAAATTTGGATGATTTCTCCATGAAGAATTATAGGTGTTTCCATAGGGTTCTCCCATGTAATTCACCTCTTCCAATGAAGGGTTCTCAGGATCATAAGCTTCTTCTTCAGATGAAGCATCCTTAGTACTGCTTGGTGCATTTTGCATTCCAGACAGACTTTGAGAAATCAAATTGACTTGCTGAGTCAATATTTTGTTCTGAGCCAATATGGCATTCAGAGTATCAATCTCAAGAACTCCTTTCTTCTGATTTGTCCCATTGTTCACAGGATTCCTTTCAGAAGTGTACATGAATTGGTTATTTGCAACCATTTCAATCAGCTCTTGAGCTTCTGTAGGCGTCTTCTTCAGATGAAGAGATCCTCCAGCAGAGCTATCCAAAGACATCTTGGATAGTTCAGAGAGACCATCATAGAAAATACCTATGATGCTCCATTCAGAAAGCATGTCAGAAGGACATTTTCTGATCAATTGTTTGTATCTTTCCCAAGCTTCATTGAGGGATTCACCTTCCTTCTGTCTGAAGGTTTGGACTTCCACTCTAAGCTTACTCAATTTTTGAGGTGGAAAGAACTTTGCCAAGAAGGCATTGACTAGCTTTTCCCATGAGTCCAGGCTTTCTTTAGGTTGTGAGTCCAACCATGTCCTAGCTCTGTCTCTTACAGCAAAAGGGAATAGCATAAGTCTGTAGACCTCAGGGTCAACCCCATTAGTCTTGACAGTGTCACAGATTTGCAAGAATTCAGCTAAGAACTGATGAGGATCTTCCAATGGAAGTCCATGGAACTTGCAATTCTGTTGCATTAGAGAAACTAATTGAGGCTTAAGCTCAAAGTTGTTTGCTCCAATGGCAGGGATAGAGATGCTCCCCCCATAGAAGTCGGGAGTAGGTGCAGTAAAGTCACCCAGCACCTTCCTTGCATTGTTATTGTTTTCGGCTGCCATGGGTTCTTCTTCTTTGAAGATTTCTGTTAGGTCCTCTACAGAGAGTTGTGCCTTAGCTTCTCTTAGCTTTCGCTTCAAGGTCCTTTCAGGTTCAGGGTCAGCTTCAACAAGAATGCCTTTGTCTTTGTTCCTACTCATATGAAAGAGAGGAGAACAAGAAAATATGGAATCCTCTATGTCAGAGTATAGAGATTCCTTGAGGTGTCAGAGGAAAAGAAAAATAGAAGGAAGAAGTAGAGGAATTCGAACTTAATCAGATAGAGTTCGAATTGTGCATTGAGAAGGAGTGGTACTCCATAAATAGAAGGATGTGAGAAGAGAGGAAGAAATTTTTGAAAATTAATTAAAAAAGATTTTAAAAACATTTTGAAAAATTGATTGATAATTTTTGAAAACTAAAAGTGGGAAAGAAATCAAGTGATTTTTGAAAAAGATTTTGAAAAAAAATATGATTGAAAACTGTTCCGAGGGTTACCTGAAACGTATAGCTCGGTCGTCTGGAGATGTCCGAGGTGGGGGTCAGGGACCCGAGCTTGATGTGTTGGCGGTTGGTGGTTGTACCTGCAATGACACTCCGATGCTTAAGTTAGCATGGGTCCAAGCAGATATGTGTAGAATGTGGAATGTGTGTCATACCTGGGTGCTCCAGTGTATTTATAGTAGTTTGGCCGTGATCTTCCCTGGATAAGATATTCTTATCTTATCTTATCTTTCGGGAGTTTTATCCCTATCTTTGTGGAACCGCCTTTGCTAGGCCTTTTCGGCCTTTTAGGTTTTGGGCTGCGTTCCTTTTGACGGGCCTTCCTTGCTTTATTGTCCGAGGTCCGACCTCAGGCGTGGGCCTTGGGACTAGGTCGGACCTTTCATGGATTTTGCCGAGTTGGAGGAGCTCGGTCAGGGTATGAACAGTGCCCCTGCCCGAGTTCGTCCTTTTTGGGAGGTCGAGCTCGGGCATAGTTGTTTTTCAAAATTCAAAAAATGGCCGTTTCTGCATTTATTGCTTTTTACCGTTTCTCCTCGATTTCCGTTCGGGCTCTGTGAAGGCATTATTTATTTGCTCCCTTCCTTTTTCTTCGTTTATTCTGTTCCCTTCCTGTTTTTCTAAGTTTCGCCATCTCCTTTTTCGAGCACTGCTTCTTCTCTCTCTTAGTTCTTCTTCCCCGAATATTTTCGTGTGTTTTTCCGGGGTTTCCTCTGCGCCGCCGTTTCGTTCTCCTTGCTTCGGAGCTCTTCGCCTTCGTTTTCTTTCTTCCAGGTTTGTTCCTATGTTTCTCTTTTCTTGTGATCATATGCTTCTGTTCTTCGTGTGGCTCTTTGTTTGTTTCTTTTTCTTTATGCCTGGGTTGCCCCGAAAAGAGGCGCCGCCATTGCTTTGTTTGTATATGGGGGGGGCTCTTTTTGTTTTTCTGGTACTTTGTTCCGGGTTGCCGCATTTTCTTTTGGGTTTTTGTTTCTTGCTTGGCTGAACGGGTTTTCGCTGTCTGCTTTATGTGATTTTTGCTTGCTGTTGTATTTCTTCTTTGTAGGTAAGAGTTTTATGTCTCGAAAGGTTCTTCAAGCGATGTCGACCAAGATTCCAAGTGGTCTTGGTTGGGTAGACCCTCTTCCTCTAAAAGTCCCTTCTGTGGTAGATTCTGAATATTTGGCTAGGTTCCGTAGGCACTGTAGCATATGTGAGAATAGAGAGTCTGAGAGGGATTATGAACTAGTAGCCCCGGATTCCGAGGAGAGAGTTTGCTTCCCGCCCTTAGATAGTTCCGAGAAGCTCTTCTTTTATGCTTATGATTGTTTTTTTCTCTAAGCTGAGTGTCCGACTTCCTTTTACCGACCTGGAGTCCGAGGTGTTGTGGTCTTGTAACCTTGCCCCTACGCAGCTCCATCCAAATTCTTGGGCGTTTTTAAAGCTGTTTCAACTTTTGTGTCAGTTTTTGGGCGTCGCTCCCTCTATTTCTCTTTTTTCCTACTTGTTTGTGTTGACGAAGCCGGGGTCGGGTGGAGGTAAGGTGTCTTGGGTCTCTTTTAGGGCTAACCAGGGGAGGAAGTTTTGTACCCTTTATGATGAGTCCTTTCATGATTTCAAGAACTTTTATTTCAAGGTCCGGGCTACTGGAGACGTCCGACCTTTCTTTCTGGATGAGAGTGGGGAGCCTTCTTTTCCTCTTTGTTGGCAGGAGAATGTAGTGTCTGCTAAGTATACTTTTGAGAGTCTAGATGAGGTTGAGCAGGCTTTTGTGGGTGTGGTGAGCAGTTTATGGGGTCGGGCACCTCACTTGGATACGAAGAAAATGTTCGGAGATCCAAGCCTTCTCCGTTCCGAGTTAGGTAGTTTCCCGACCTCTCTGAGATTCTTCTTTTTTAGTATTTTGGTTTTGCTTATTTTTGGTGGAATTTCTGTTGTGGTAATCCTTTTCTTTTCTTTTTATTTCTGCAGAGATGTCTTCTCAGGCGGATTCCATGAAGTTCCTTCGTCGGACGAAGAAGTCTGTGGCTGCTCGAAATATCGAGGCTGAGGCTTCTGCCCGATCTTCTCCGCAGAAGACTACCGTGGGTGTTCAGACTCGGTCGAAGACTATTCCGACTCCCCAGTTCCGAGCTATAAGTCAAGATCCTCCGACTTCCGGGCCTGCTACCTCTTCTCCTCCCCCGTTCTCGGGTCCTCCCCCCAAGAAGCAGAAGACCTCTCAAGAGCTTGCGGGTTTTAATGATAAGGATTTCAATGCTCTCGGTTGGATTGAACAGCATATTCTCCCTCAGACTTTTATCTCTACTGATGACGTGTCTATGGAGCATCATTTTCAGTATATGGCGCGGAGTTGTGTTCGGATGGCCAGTCTTCATGCTGCTATTGCCCGGGAATTCAAGAAATCCCCCATTGGCGCGACCAGCTCCCGACTTGAGAAGGCTCAGTCCGAGTTCGAGAAGATTAGTGAGCTGAAGGCTGCTAGGATTACGGAGCTGGAGGCCTCTTTGGAGAAGGAGAAAGCTAAAGCTACCGCGGCTGTGGCGGCAGCGAAAGCGTCCGAGGAGATGGCGAAGGCGGCGACGGAGAATTATACTCGGATATATGCCGAGCTTGTGGAGACAAGGGAGAAGTTGCAATCTGCTCAGGATGATTTTTACGAGCTGGAAGGCCATGTGGCTAAGGGTATGGATGCTATGTTCGAGAATTTGAAGGCTCAGGTCCGGGTTCTTGCTCCTGACCTGGATCTGAGCTTATTTAGTACGGATAACGTTGTTGTGGAGGGAAAGATTGTTCCTGCTCCCAATGAGGATGAGGTTCCGGTGTCCGATCCCAAGGTTCCGGTGTCCGACCTCAAGGTTCCGGTTGCGGACCCGACTTCACCTTTGGCCGGGGATGGATCTGGTGTGGAGGTTTCAAGCCGGGATGACGGTGCCGTTGATGCAGTCCCGATTTCCATGTTTCCTCCGCAGCCTTCTGTTGATGTGGAGTCCGGAAAGGACCTTGATCCTCTGTAATCTTTTATTTTTGGTTTTTTGCCCGGCCTGTGGGCTTTTTTGCTTTTGGATGGTTTCTGTGAACGCTTTGGACACCTTTTTGCTTTTAGCTACTTGTAGTAACTTTTTAGCTTTATTATGCGGTGTTTTATTCGCGTTTTGACTTTTTGTTCCGCTTTTATGCTTTTTTAGTTGTTTTTGGATAACAACTTTTTTAGCTAGCGCTTTGAAACTTTGCTTTGCCTCTTCCTTTGATTTCGTTTTTTCGCTTGTACTTTTTAGTTGTTTTTGTATAGAAACTTTTTAGTAAGCGTTTTCGAAATCTTGGCTTTGCCTCTTCCTTTGATTTCGTTTTTTCGCTTGTACTTTTTAGTTGTTTTTGTATAGCAACTTTTTAGTAAGCGTTTTCGAAATCTTGGCTTTGCCTCTTCCTTTGATTTCGTTTTTTCGCTTGTACTTTTTAGTTGTTTTTGCATAGCAACTTTTTAGTAAGCGTTTTCGAAATCTTGGCTTTTGCCGCTTTAAGGCTTCTTTCTTGGATCCGGGTTTTTCCTCGGACCTCGGGTGTTCGAGTACTTCCCTTTGTTGGGTCCGACCTTGTCGTTGGTCGGCCTTTTAAGTTATTTTTGTAACCTCTTTTTATTTGGTTTTTTGAACCTTTTCAGAGTTACTTTATAACTTCTCACATTAATTTGAACCTCGTCGCTTTATCTTTGCCGACCTTGTGCGGTCTTTTTGGCAAATGATTTTTTGCATTTTGCCGAGCATAAATTAATGCGCCTTGGCGGGGTACTTTTTCAGGATTTGTTTCATCACGAGGAAGAACAAAAGAAAATAGAAAGATTTGATTAGTATTAAAAAAGAAAGAATATTTACAGAGTGTTTACCCTTGACTAGGTCGGGTGCCTTACTTGACCGGGTGTCTCATTAAAAAACCCCTGTAGGGAAAAAGAGTACACCTCGGGTCAAATTTTTCTAGCTGTAGTACCGTCTTAGATTACAGGCGTGCCAGGCCCTGGGCAGCTCATTGCCTTCTAGGTCGGATATCTTGTAATAGCCTGTTCCTAAGATTTCTGTTACTTTGTAGGGTCCTTTCCAGTTTGCGGCTAGCTTTCCTTCTCCCGACTTTTGTGTTCCGATGTCATTTCAGATTAGAATTAGGTCGTGAGTGGAGAAGCTTTGTTTTATTACCTTCTGATTGTATCTGAGGGCCGTTCGCCGTTTTAAGGCTTCTTCTCGGATCCGGGCCCTTTCTCGGACCTCGGGGAGGAGGTCGAGTTCTTCCTTTTGTGCCTGCGGGTTACCTTCTTCGTTGTAGAAGATGACTCTGGGTGACCCTTCATCTATTTCGACAGGAATCATTGCCTCCATTCCATAAGCTAGTCGGAATGGCGATTCTCCCGTTGTAGAGTGTGGGGTTGTCCGATATGCCCATAGCACCTGGGGGAGCTCTTCGGCCCATGCCCCTTTGGCCTCTTGGAGTCTCCGTTTTAACCCGACCAAGATGACTTTATTTGCAGCCTCTGCTTGTCCATTGGCTTGTGGGTGCTCGACTGAGGTGAATTGTTGTTTGATTTTTAGTTCGGCCACCAAGTTCTGAAAACTTGTGTCCGTGAACTGTGTTCCATTGTCTGTTGTGATGGAGTAGGGGACTCCGAACCTTGTGACAATGTTTTTGTATAGGAATTTGCGACTTTTCTGAGCCGTAATGGTGGCTAAGGGTTCAGCTTCGATCCACTTTGTGAAGTAGTCGACCCCTACTATGAGGTATTTGACTTGCCCCGGTCCTTGGGGAAACGGGCCGAGTAGGTCAAGTCCCCATTTTGCGAAGGGCCATGGTGCGGTGATGCTGATAAGGTCTTCGGGTGGTGCCTTGTGAAAATTGGCGTGTTTTTGGCAGGGGGGCATATTTTCACAAATTCCGTTGCGTCTCTTTGCAAAGTTGGCCAGTAGAACCCGGCTCGGACTACTTTCTTGGATAACGCCCGAGCTCCGAGGTGGTTCCCACACATGCCTCCGTGGACTTCTTCGAGGACGCTCTTTGTTTCTGAGGTCGGGACGCACCTAAGGAGGGGGTTTGCGAATCCTCTTCTGTATAATACGTCGTGAATTAGTGTATAATTCTGGGCGTCTTTCACGAGTCTTTTAGCTTCTTTTCTTTCGGTGGGGAGAGTTCCCGACTTCAGGTAGTTGAGTATGGGGGTCATCCATCCTTGCTGTTGGTTGGATATATTTAGCGTTTCTTCCTCTCTTATCACAGAGGGAGATTGTAAGGTTTCCTGGAGGAGACTTCTGTTGTTACCTCCGGGCTTGGTGCTGGCGAGTTTTGAGAGGGCGTCTGCCCGGGCGTTTTGCTCCCGAGGTATGTGCTGGATCTGTATTTCTGAAAAGTGGCGTAATTGTTCCTGTGTTTGGTCCAGGTATTTTTTTAAAGTTGGATCTTTGGCCTGGTAACTTCCATTTACTTGTGACGTGACGACCTGGGAGTCGCTGAAGATCGTGATTCTCTGGGCTCCGACCTCTTCGGCTAGCTTTAGACCTGCTAGTAGGGCCTCGTATTCGGCTTGGTTGTTCGAAGCCTGGAACTCGAATTTTAGGGATAATTCTATCCGCGTTCCTTGGTCGCTTTCGAGTATAACCCCGGCTCCGCTTCCTGTTTTGTTTGAGGACCCGTCGACATACAGTTTCCATGAGAGTGGGGTTCCAGGGGTCTCAGTGTATTCTGCGATGAAGTCGGCTAGATACTGAGATTTTATGGCAGTCCGGGCTTCATAGTGGAGGTCGAACTCGGACAGTTCTACCGCCCATTGTAGTATTCGTCCTGCTAGGTCCGTTTTTTGCAGGATGTGTCTCATGGGTTGGTTTGTCCGGACTTTGATGGTGTGGGCTTGAAAGTAGGGACGGAGCCTCCGAGCTGTAAATACTAGGGCGTAGGCGAATTTTTCTATCTTCTGATAGTTTAATTCGGCCCCTTGTAGTGCCTTGCTTACAAAGTATATGGGGTGTTGTCCTTGATCATTTTCGCGTATTAACGCTGAGGCGACTGCTCGATTTCCGACCGAGAGGTATAGTACGAGTTCTTCTCCTTTTAAAGGTCGGGTTAGGATTGGTGGCTGCCCGAGGAATTCCTTGAATTCTTGGAATGCTTTTTCGCACTCCGGGGTCCATGAAAAGGGTTTCCCTTTCTTTAGGAGCGAGTAGAGAGGTAGTGATTTTATCGCTGATCCTGCCAAGAATCTTGATAGGGCGGCTAGCCTTCCATTCAGTTGTTGTACTTCTTTGACACACGTCGGGCTCTTCATATTGAGTATTGCTTGGCATTTGTCCGGGTTCGCTTCGATGCCCCTTTGAGTCAGCATGAAGCCTAAAAACTTTCCGGCTTCTGCGGCGAAGGTGCACTTTGTCGGGTTAAGTCTCATGTTGTGTTTTCTGAGGGTGCCGAAGACGCTGGCGAGGTCGGTCAGCAAGTTTCTGTCTTCTTGTGTCTTTACCAGCATGTCGTCGACGTACACCTCTAGCTGTAGTCCGATGTGCTCTGAGAACACTTTGTTCATTAGCCTCTGGTAGGTTGTCCCTGCGTTCTTCAGCCCGAAGGGCATTACTACGTAGCAGTAGTTTGCCCTTGGGGTTATGAACGAGGTCTTTTCTTGGTCGGGTCCGTACATCGGGATTTGATTGTATCCCGAGTATGCGTCCATGAAGGAGAGATATCTGTAGCCTGAGGCTGCGTCTACTAAGGCGTCGATGTTTGGTAGTGGATATGGGTCTTTGGGGCAGGCTTTGTTGAGGTCTGTGTAATCGACGCACATCCTCCATTTTCCGTTGGGCTTTTTTACCAGGACCACGTTTGCAAGCCATAGGGGGTATTTTACTTCCCTAATGAACCCTGCATCTAGTAGTGCTTGTACTTGTTCTTCTATCGCTTGCATGCGTTCGGGTCCGAGCTTCCAGCGTCTTTGTTGGACAGGTCGGGATCCCGGGTAAACTGATAGCTTGTGGCACATCAGGTCGGGGCTTATGCCTGGCATGTCGGAAGCTTTCCAGGCGAAGAGGTCGGAATTCTCCTTTAAGAGGGTTATGAGTTCCTCTTTTAGGTCCGTTCTGAGGTTCGCTCCTATGTTTGTTATTTTTTCAGGTGTGTTCCCAATCTGGACTTTTTCGGTTTCTCCTTCTGGTTATGGTCGAAGATCT
Organism: Arachis stenosperma; assembly: GCF_014773155.1. Lineage (NCBI taxonomy): Eukaryota > Viridiplantae > Streptophyta > Magnoliopsida > Fabales > Fabaceae > Arachis > Arachis stenosperma. The sequence goes on from NC_080378.1 coordinate 36,901,570, forward strand.
TCTCGGGACTGCACTCGTCCGAGTTCTATCGTGTTGACCTCCTTCCCTTTTAGGCTCAGGCTTTCGTTGTAGCATCGCCGCGCTAGTTTTTGGTCGCCTTTTAGGGTAGCGATTCCTTTTGCGGTAGGGAACTTCATACAAAGGTGTGGGGTTGAGACTATAGCTGCCAGTCTGTTTAGGGTTGGTCGCCCAATGAGGGCATTGTATGCCGACGTGACGTCGACTATAATGTAGTCGATGCTTAATGTTTTAGATTGCTCGCCTCTTCCAAAGGTAGTGTGTAGCGAGATGTATCCTAAGGGATGGATCGGGGTGTCCCCTAGCCCAAATAGGTCGGTGGGATAGGCCTTTAGTTCTTTTTCTTCGAGTCCGAGCTTGTCGAATGCCGTTTTGAACAGGATATCTGCTGAGCTTCCCTGGTCAATCAGGGTTCGATGTAAGTTGGCGTTTGCTAGGATAATGGTGACTACCATTGGATCGTCGTGCCCGGGAATTATCCCTTGAGCATCTTCTCGGGTAAATGAGATAGTAGGTAACTCGGGTAGGGGACTGTCTTCTCGGACATGATAGATTTCTTTGAGGTGTCTTTTTCACGAGGATCTGGATGTTCCTCCGCCTGCAAAACCTCCATTTATCATGTGAACGTGTCTTTCAGGGGTTCGTGGGGTTTGTTCGGCCCGACCTTCGTTATCTCCCCGCCTTCTCTTCCTGGTCTCTTCTCCTTTCTCTGCTATGTATCTGTCGAGTTTTCCTTCTCTGGCCAGCTTTTCTATAACATTTTTTAGGTCATGGCAGTCGTTAGTAGAATGACCGTAGAGCTTGTGATATTCGCAGTATTCGGACCGATCTCTTCCCGCTCTCTTGTGTTTTAGTGGTCGGGGCGGTGGGATCTTTTCGGTGTGGCATACTTCTCTGTAGACGTCTACCATGGAGACCCGGAGGGGTGTGTAGTTGTGGTACTTCCGTGGCTTGTCCGAGTTGGGATCTTCTTTTTTCTTCTGTTCCCGATCCCGATCTCGGAGTGGGTAGGTTGATTCCTTCCTAGAAGAGTCTCTTAGCTGGGAGGTTTCCTCCATGTTGATATATTTTTCTGCTCGCTCCTGCACCTCGTATAGGGAGGTCGGGTATCGTTTGGATAGGGATTGGCTAAACGGTCCTTCTTTTAGGCCGTTTGCTAGTCCCATGATGGCTGCTTCGGTGGGCAGGTGTTGTATGTCCAGGCAGGCTTTGTTGAATCGCTCCATGTATTCTCGGAGAGTTTCTTGGTTACCTTGCTTGATCCCGAGTAGGCTGGGGGCATGTTTTGTCTTGTCCTTTTGAATAGAGAACCTTGTTAAGAATTTTTTGGTTAGGTCTTCGAAGCTGGTGATCGATCTTGGTGGCAGGTTGTCGAACCACTTCATGGCTGACTTGGTGAGAGTGGTGGGGAAGGCTTTGCACCGAATTGCGTCGGAGGCGTCGACTAGGTACATTCTGCTTCTGAAGTTGCTGAGGTGGTGACTTGGATCGGTGGTGCCGTCGTAGAGATCCATATCGGGTGGTTTGAAGTTTCGCGGTACCTTCTCCTTCATGATCTCTCGCATGAAGGGATCATGGTTGCCTTCGGGGGTGGTGCCGCGCTCTGTCCGGTTTTTCAGGTTGGCCTCTACTTTCCGTAGTTTTTCTTCTAATTCTCTGCGTTTGCGAGCTTCCCTTCTCAGCTCTTGTTCAGTTTCTTTCTGTTTCTTTATGTCCTCTTCGAGTTGTTTCAGTCGGTTTTGTTGTGCCTGGACTGTTTCTAGAATCTCCGAGTTCTTCTTTTTTTTGGAATTTTATGGATCTTTGTTTGGGAGTGATGTCTTTGGGCGATTCTGTTTGTTTCCTCCTGGAGTGCGTGGTGATAGAGGGCTGTCCGGTCGTTCTCCGGTGTCAATTTCGTCCTCTTGTTCAGATGCGGCGTGTTCACTGTTGAGAGGGTCGTCCGCCATGATAGAGGGATGACTTCCAGGGTCCCCGGCAACGGCGCCAATGTTCCGAGGGTTACCTGAAACGTATAGCTCGGTCGTCTGGAGATGTCCGAGGTGGGGGTCAGGGACCCGAGCTTGATGTGTTGGCGGTTGGTGGTTGTACCTGCAATGACACTCCGATGCTTAAGTTAGCATGGGTCCAAGCAGATATGTGTAGAATGTGGAATGTGTGTCATACCTGGGTGCTCCAGTGTATTTATAGTAGTTTGGCCGTGATCTTCCCTGGATAAGATATTCTTATCTTATCTTATCTTTCGGGAGTTTTATCCCTATCTTTGTGGAACCGCCTTTGCTAGGCCTTTTCGGCCTTTTAGGTTTTGGGCTGCGTTCCTTTTGACGGGCCTTCCTTGCTTTATTGTCCGAGGTCCGACCTCAGGCGTGGGCCTTGGGACTAGGTCGGACCTTTCATGGATTTTGCCGAGTTGGAGGAGCTCGGTCAGGGTATGAACAAAAACTATTTTTGAAAAAGATGTGATTAAAAAGATATGATTGAAAAGTTATGGTTTTAAAAAGATGTGATTGAAAAGATATGATTTGAAAACAATTTTAAAAAGATTTGATTTTAAAAATTAATGACTTGCCTAACAAGAAAAGATATGATTCAAACATTAAACCTTTCTCAACAGAAAAGGCAGCATACTTGAAATGTTGAATCAAATCATTAATTGTTAGCAAGTATCTTTGAAAAGGGAAAGAAATTGATTTTGAAAAAGATTTGATTGAAAAGATTTGATTTAAAAAAGATTTGATTTTGAAAACTTGGAAAAAAATTGATTTGAAAACAAAATCTTCCCTCTTGTGCCATCTTGGCGTTAAACGCCCAGAATGGTGCACATTCTGGCGTTTAACGCCCAATGCACTACCTTTTTGGGCGTTAAACGCCCAACCAGGCACCCTGGCTGGCGTTTAAACGCCAGTCTGTCCTTCTTCACTGGGCGTTTTGAACGCCCAGCTTTTTCTGTGTAATTCCTCTGCTGCATGTTTTGAATCTTCAGTTCTCTGTATTATTGACTTGAAAAGACACAAATTAAAAATATTTTTGGATTTTTAATAATAAGGAATAATCAAAATGCAACTAAAATCATATAACAATGCATGCAAGACACCAAACTTAGCAGTTTGTATACTACTGACACTAACAAAATGAGAATGCATATGACAAACAACAAAAATACTCAAGACAAGAGAAAATAAAGATCAGAGCAAGGAAGTCATCAAGAACATCTTGAAGATTAATGAAGACACATGCATAAATTCGAAAAATGCAAGAAGAACAGAAACATGCAATTGACACCAAACTTAAAATGAGACACTAGACTCAACAAGAAACATAAAATATTTTTGGTTTTTTTATGATTTTGAAAAATTTTTTTTGGATTTTTCGAAAATTATATGGAAATAGAAAATAAAGGTTTTAGAATTCTTAATTTGGATTCCAGGAATCATTGCAATGCTAGTCTAAGACTCCGGTCCAAGAATTAGACATGGCTTCACAGCCAGCCAAGCTTTCAAAGAAAGTTTCGGTCCAAAACACTAGACATGGCCAATGGCCAGCCAAGCCTTAGCAGATCATTGCTCCAACAGCAAGATTGATAGAGATCAACAAGCTCTTGTGATGATGAGTTGAAACCTCGGTCCAATAAGATTAGACATGGCTTCACAGCCAGCCAGACTTCAACAGATCATCGTGAAACTCTAGAACTCATTTTTAAGAATTCTGAAAAATACCTAATCTAAGCAACAAGATGAACCGTCAGTTGTCCATACACGAAACAATCCCCGGCAACGGCGCCAAAAACTTGGTGTGCGAAATTGTGATCACTACAACTTCGCACAACTAACCAGCAAGTGCACTGGGTCGTCCAAGTAATAAACCTTACGCGAGTAAGGGTCGATCCCACGGAGATTGTTGGTATGAAGCAAGCTATGGCCACCTTGTAAATCTTAGTCAGGCAGACTCAAATGGGTATAGATGATATATGAATAAAACATAAAGGTAAAGATAGAGATACTTATGTATATCATTGGTGAGAGCTTCAGATAAGCATATGAAGATGCTTGTCCCTTCCGTCTCTCTGCTTTCCTACTGTCTTCATCCAATCCTTCTTACTCCTTTCCATGGCAAGCTTATGCAAGGGTTTCACCGTTGTCAGTGGCTACCTCCCATCCTCTCAGTGGAAATGTTCAACGCACCCTGTCACGGCACGGCTATCCATCTGTCGGTTCTCGATCAGGCCGGAATAGAATCCAGTGATTCTTTTGCGTCTGTCACTAACGCCCTGCCCTCAGGAGTTTGAAGCACGTCACAGTCATTCAATCATTGAATCCTACTCAGAATACCACAGACAAGGTTAGACCTTCCGGATTCTCTTGAATGCCGCCATCAGTTCTTGCCTATACCACGAAGACTCCGGTTAAAGAATCCAAGAGATATCCACCCAATCTAAGGTAGAACGGAGGTGGTTGTCAGGCACACGTTCATAGGTGAGAATGATGATGAGTGTCACGGATCATCATATTCATCAAGTTGAAGAACAAGTGATATCTTAGAACAAGAACAAGCGGAATTGAATAGAAGAACAATAGTAATTGCATTAATACTCGAGGTACAGCAGAGCTCCACACCTTAATCTATGGTGTGTAGAAACTCCACCGTTGAAAATACATAAGAACAAAAGTGATCATTGGTTTCGGCCCCAGAGAGGGAACCAGAAGAACCAAGATGAAAATACAATAGTAAAAGGTCCTACTTATAGGGAACTAGTAGCTTAAGAATTACAAAGATGAGTAAATGACATAAAAATCCACTTCTGGGCCCACTTGGTGTGTGCTTGGGCTGAGCAATGAAGCATTTTTCGTGTAGAGACTCTTCTTGGAGTTAAACGCCAGCTTTTATGCCAGTTTGGACGTTTAACTCCCATTTTGGTGCCAGTTCCGGCATTTAACGCTGGGAATTCTGAGGGTGACTTTGAACGCCAGTTTGGGCCATCAAATCTTGGGCAAAGTATGGACTATCATATATTGCTGGAAAGTCCAGGATGTCTACTTTCCAACGCCGTTGAGAGAGCGCCAATTGGGCTTCTGTAGCTCCAGAAAATCCACTTCGAGTGCAGGGAGGTCAGAATCCAACAGCATCTGCAGTCCTTTTCAGTCTCTGAATCAGATTTTTGCTCAGGTCCCTCAATTTCAGCCAGAAAATACCTGAAATCACAGAAAAACACACAAACTCATAGTAAAGTCCAGAAAAGTGAATTTTAATTAAAAACTAATAAAAATATACTAAAAACTAACTAAAACATACTAAAAACAATGCCAAAAAGCGTATAAATTATCCGCTCATCAGTCAGCGATGCTTGCGCGTCGCGTGCTCTTTTCCCTTTTTTGTGTAGAATACGAATGCAGATGCAGACTATGTGCAGAGATTATGAGAAGAGTCATTAAGAAAAATAAAATAGAAAATGAAAAAAATAAAACTAGGACTGAAACGGAACGATCATACCATGGTGGGATGTCTCCCACCTAGCACTTTGCTTTTACGTCCTTAAGTTAGACATTTGATGAGCTCCTTGTCATGGTGGCTTGTGCTTGAACTCATCCAAGAATCCCCACCAGTGTTTGTAATTCCCATACTAGTTGCATAAATCCTTCAAGCAAGTTAAAGCAAGTGACAAGGCTCCAGGAATGTTGATTGTTAGAATGAATTCCGGGGTCCCAAACCTTGCTTTTGCACCCGTCTTCTTATTGATCATCTTTGTTCCAACCGGGTGGTAAGCAATCTAAATTCTCACTAAGGCATCCAAACAGCTTCTTAGACCCATACAATTTAGCATTCTTCCAACCATGATAATTCAGCCGTGAGCTTTCTACCATAATGAACCTAGGATTGTGTTGCCAACCACTAACCATCTCCCTCTTACTCTTAAAGCCACAAAGAGCTCTAAGTTGCCCATCTGTCTCAAGCAAAGCATATTCAAGTGGGCTAATTAAGCTTAGAGATGAAAGATTTACCCACTTGAATGAAGGGATGGATGATGATGACTTTGGGGGAGAGGTCTCCAACAACCTTGGCAAGGTGATCTCCAGCTCCATTCCATTGGGCTCTTCTTTGACAACTTCCACCTCTTTACAAGCTTCTTCAATATCAACATCTTCCTCTTGGTAGCTTTCTTCCAATTCGATCTCTTCTTCATTGTTCACCAAGGGCATGGGAGGTTGCGCTTCTTCTTCTTTAATCTCCATGTCAAGTCCAATGGGAGAGGATTCAAATGTAGATAAGAATTCATCAATGATTGAATCCATCTCTTGATCATCTCTTTCAAAGTCTTCAACCATGATATGCCTTGGAGGTTGTACACCCTCTTCAACATCAAATTCAAACTCCTTAGAAGGGGGCTCTATGACTTGAGTTTCCCATGGAGGTTCTGCATCACCTAAGTCTTTAATCACTTCTTCTTCTTTAATACTTCCGACTTTCTCCACTTGTTCCAATACAAAGCCACGCTGCTCACTGTCCACCGGAGTTTCTAGCTTCTCTTTCATGCTGCGTTCTTCAGTAGATTCTCCACATGAAGCCATGGGGTTCCTTGAGTGTTCAAACATTGGGAAGCTAATTGGTTTATCGCTCGCTCCAGTTGATGAAGAGTTGCATGAAGTTGATCCATTGTTTCCTAGAGACGATCCTTTGATTCTTGTTGCACTCGGCTATCATAAGTAGGATCATAGTGCTCTTGGATTGATGGATATGGACATGGTGTATATTGAGGTGATGGTTCTAAGTATAGCTCAAAAGGTGGTTGGTATGGTGGATATGGGTTAGGGTCATATGGAGGTGTTTGGTTGTAGGGGGCTTGTGAGTATGGTGGTTCAAAGGTATGTTGGGGAGGCGGTTCATAAGCATATGGTGGGCCTTGTTGGTAACGACAAGGGGGTCCACCATATTTAATATCTTGGTACGTTCCCTGGAATGGCTCTTGACCATAGTAATTTGGTGGAGGTTGGTTGTCACGAAGGGGTCTACCATAACTATTGTCTTGGTATGCATCACAGAATGGTTGTTGGTGATAACGCATTGGAGGGGGTTGTTGCCAAGAGGGTTGATCAAATCCTTGTGGCTCCTCCCATCTTTGATTCTTCCAACCTTGATGCCTGTTCTCATTATAGCTTCCATTCCTTACAACAACATTGGAACCAAACTTGAAACCAAAGGGGTGAGAATTCATAGTAGTTAATAAAAATTAAAAACAAAAACGAAAACAAATAAACAAGCAGAAGCAAATATTTACAATAACCAATAATAAGGCACACGTTTCCAATTCCCCGGCAACGGCGCCATTTTTTGACGAACGGATTCTTGCTAGTAAAGAATTTCATAAAAATAATCACGTTGTTAGTATAGTTTCTAAACAAACAAAGAATCCTTTCGTACAAAAATTTGGTTGTCACAAGTAACAAAACCCCCTAAAAAGCAATAACCGAAGTATTTAAACCTCGGGTCGTCTCTCAAGGAATTGCAGGGAGGTGTATTTATTATTGGTTATGAGTTTTGTGGAAAATTTGGAGTTTGGGCAATGGGCACAAAAATAATTATAAATTAAAGTAATGAAAATTAACAAGAGGTTTTATGTAATTAAATTAAAAAGCCTTGACCGGGAGTATGATTAAGTGGAAGTTCTATCCTTGTTGGAATTTTCTCAAGTGTAGTATCAAAAGGTTGTTATTTTCACTTAGTTAACCCTTACTAAATAAAGGAAAGTTAAGTGATTGAGCTAACCCTTATTCGCAAATCCTAGTCCTCTCCCTTGGGAAGGTCTAGCGTTAGTAAATACAGAATTAACCAATAACTTCCAATTTAACTAATCACTTGAGCATTCCAATTCAAGTGTCTCCTTTTAATCAACCCCCAAGTCAAGTTGGGAATCTACTATGTAATCATGCATACCATCTTTGTTGTTAGGAGTTTGGAATAGAAAAGAGACATGATAATGGAAATAAAATTGAAAACAATTAAATAAATATTAAAATTGAGAAGAAACAAATTAAATTAGAAGAGAAATCAAATTAAAGGAACATTGAACCTGGAATTGAGAAGAAGCAATCCTAAAATTAAGAGAAATCCTAAATCCTAAATACTAAGAGAGAGGTGAGAGCATCTCTCTCTAAAAAGTACATCTAAAACCTAAAATCTGAATTATGAGCCTATGCTTATGAATGAATGGATTCCCCCACTTTATAGCCTCTAATCTATGTTTTTTAGGCCGAGAACTGGGTCAAAAACAACCCAAAAATTGCTGGGGGCGAAATCTGCCACGCTGGTTTTTTGTCACTGCAATGTGTGCGCGTGAATCACGCGTGCGCGTCACCTAGCTTTATAGCCACTATGGCAAATTATTTATCATTTTGAAGCCCTGGATGTTATCTTTCCAACGCAACTGAAACCGCTTCATTTGGACCTCTGTAGTCGAAGTTATGACTGTTTGAGTGCAAAGAGGTCAGGCTGGACAGCTCAGCAATTCCTTCAATTTCTTGTATTCCTTTCACTTTTGCATGCTTCCTTTCCATCCTCGTTGCAAGTATAGCTTTTAAACCAACAAAAATCCTTTCGTACAAAAAAAACTTGTTTGTCACTAAAGCAAACCCAGTAAAATTTATAACCGAAGTATTTAAACCTCAGGTCGTCTCTCAAGGAATTGCAGGGAAGTATGATTTATTATTGTTTATGGAAAAAGGTATATTTTTGGATTTTTGAAATAGGAAACAAGGAAATAAATTCACAATAAAGTAAATTAATTATTATGAAAACCATTGCAAGGTATAAGAATTGGAAATCCCATCCTTGTTATCCTTATCAGGTGTGATGAGAATTATTCATTGCTCCCACTTAGTTAACCCTTACTAAATAAAGGAAAGTCAAGTGAACCAATCAATTTGATTCCTCAAGTCCTAGTCAACTCCTATGAAAAGACTAGCTTTAGAGGGATCCAAATCAATCAGCAAACTCCAATTTTCAATCAACAGCTGAGTTTGATAACTCAGGTGTCACTGATGAGCGGATAATTTATATGCTTTTTGGCATTATTTTTAGGTAGTTTTTAGTATGATTTAGTTAGTTTTTAGTATATAATTATTAGTTTTTATGCAAAATTCATATTTCTGGACTTTACTATGAGTTTGTGTGTTTTCCTATGATTTCAGGTATTTTCTGGCTGAAATTGAGGGACCTGAGCAAAAATCTGATAGGAGGCTGAAAAAGGACTGCTGATGTTGTTGGATTCTGACCTCCCTGCACTCGAAATGGATTTTCTGGAGCAATAAAACTCCAAATGGTGCGCTCTCAACTGCGTTGGAAAGTAGACATCTAGGGCTTTCCAGCAATATATAATGGTTTATACTTTGTTCGAGCTTAAATGACACAAACTGGCGTTGAACGCCAGTTCCATGCTGCATTCTGGAGTAAAACGCCAGAAACACGTCACAAACCAGAGTTAAACGCCAAACAGACGTTACAACTTGGCGTTTAACTCCAAGAGAAGCCTCTGCACGTGTAAAGCTCAAGTTCAGCCCAAGCACACACCAAAGTGGGCCCCGAAAGTGGATTTCTGCACTTAGACTTATTTCTGTAAACCCTAGTAGCTAGTCTAGTATAAATAGGACTTTTTACTATTGTAATTTCATCTTTAGTCTCAGTTTTAATCAGTTGTTCATCTTAGGAGACTATTGATCTCATTTTGGAGGCTGGCCTCTCGGCCATGCCTGGACCATCAACTTATGTATTTTCAATTGTGGAGTTTCTACACACCATAGATTAAGGGTGTGGAGCTCTGCTGTACCTCAAGTTTTAATGCAAACACTACTATTTTCTATTCAATTTAGCTTATTCTTATTCTAAGATGTTCATTGCACTTCAACATGATGAATGTGATGATTCATGAAACTCATCATCATTCTCACCTATGAACGCGTGACTGACAACCACTTCCGTTCTACCTTAGACCGAGCGTGTATCTCTTGGATTCCTTAATCAGAATCTTCGTGGTATAAGCTAGAATTATTGGTGGCCATTCTTGAGAATCCGAAAAGTATAAACCTTGTCTGTGGTATTCCGAGTAGGATTCAAGGATTGAATGACTGTGACGAGCTTCAAACTCGCGATTGTTGGGCGTGGTGACAGACGCAAAAGAAGCAATGGATTCTATTCCGACATGATCGAGAACCGACAGATGATTAGCCGTGCTGTGACAGAGCATTTGGACCATTTTCACTGAGAGGATGGGATGTAGCCATTGACAACGGTGATGCCCTACATACAGCTTACCATGGAAAGGAGTATGAAGGATTGAAGGAAGGCAGTAGGAAAGTAGAGATTCAACAGGGACAAAGCATCTTTATGCACTTATCTGAAATTCCCACCAATGATTTACATAAATATCTCTATCCTTACTTTATGCTTTATTTATTGTTATTTTCGAAAACCACTATAATCATTTGAATCAGCCTAACTGAGATTTACCAGATGACCATAGCTTGCTTCATACTAACAATCTCCGTGGGATCGACCCTTACTCACGTAAGGTTTATTACTTGGACGACCCAGTGCACTTGCTGGTTAGTTGTGCGAAGTTGTGAAGAATGTGAGTGAACCATAGTAGTGTGCACCAAGTTTTTGGAGCCATTGCTAAGAATTGTTCAAGTTATGAAAAGAGTGAATCACAATTTTTCCTATCAAGTTCTTGGCGCCGTTGCCGGGGATTGTTTGAGTTTGGACAACTGACAGTTCATCTTGTTGCTCAGATTAGGTAATTTTCTTTTCAAAAAGTTTTCAAAAATCTTTCAAAAAATTTTTATTTGTTTTCGTTTTTCAAAATAAAATAATTTTCGGAAAAAAAAATACAAAAAAATCATGAAATCATAAAAATCAAAAAAATTTTTGTGTTTCTTGTTTGAGTATAGTGTCAATTTTTAAGTTTGGTGTCAATTACATGTTTTAAAAACTTTTGCATTTTTCGAAAATTCATGCATGTGTTCTTCATGATCCTCAAGTTGTTCTTGACAAGTCTTCTTGTTTGATCTTTAAATTTTCTTATTTTGTGTCTTTTGTTGTTTTTCATATGCATTTTTGCATTCATAGTGTCTAAACATGAAAATTTTCTAAGTTTGGTATCTTGCATGTTTTTCTTTTCTTGAAAAATTTTCAAAAATAAGTCTTGATGTTCATCTTGATCTTCAAAGTGTTATTGGTGTTCATCTTGACATTCATAGTGTTCTTGCATGCATCATTAGTTTTGATCCAAAATTTTCATGTTTTGGGTCATTTTTGTGTTTTTCTCTCTCCTCATTAAAAATTCAAAAAATCAAAAAGATATCTTTCCCTTATTTCTCTCAAAATTTCGAAAATTTGAGTTGACTTAGTCAAAAATTTTTAAAACTTAGCAATTTTTTATAAGTCAAGTCAAATTTTCAATTTTAAAAATCCTATTTTTTGAAAACTTTTTAAAAATCAAATCTTTTTTATTTTTTTTATGATTTTCAAAAATTTGGAAATAATTTTTTTAAATCTTTTTCTTAATTTTATTTCAAATTTTCAAAAACTTTACTAACAATTAATATGATTGATTCAAAAATTTGAAGTTTGTTACTTTCTTGTTAAGAAAGGTTCAATCTTTAAATTCTAGAATCATATTTTTTAGTTTCATGTTAGTCAAGTAATCAAATTTTAATTTTAAAAATAAAATCTTTTTCAAAATATCTTTTTCAATCATATATTTTTTAAAATATATTTTTCAAATCATATCTTTTTCAAAATCAATTTCAAAATCTTTTCTAACTTCTTATCTTTTCAAAATTGATTTTCAAATCTTTTTCAACTAACTAATTGACTTTTTGTTTGTTTCCTATCTTTTTCAAAACCACCTAACTACTTTTCTCTTTCTAATTTTTGAAAATCAACCTCCTTTCTCTTTTTCAAAATTCTTTTAATTAACTAATTGTTTCAAATGTTAATTTTAATTTTATTTCTTATCTCAATTTTCGAAAATCACTAACCATTTTTCAAAAATAAGTTTCAAAATTCTCCCCCTCTCTTCTTCTTCTATTTATTTATTTAATTACTAACACTTCTCTTCATCTTAAAATTCGAACCCTCTCTTCCTCTCTGAGTTCGAATTTTCCTCTTTTCCTTCTTCTATTCTTTTCTTCTTCTACTAACATAAAGGAATCTTTTTACTGTGGTTAAGAGGATCCCTATTATTATTTTCTGTTCTCTTCTTTTTCATATGAGCAGGAGCAAGGACAAGAATATTCTTGTTGAAGCAGATTGATGAGCGGATAATTTATACGCTTTTTGGCATTGTTTTTAATATGTTTTTAGTATATTTTAGTTAGTTTTTATTACATTTTCATTATTTTTTAGTTAAAATTCACTTTTCTGGGCTTTACTATGAGTTTGTGTGTTTTTCTGTGATTTCAGGTATTTTCTGGCTGAAATTGAGGGACCTGAGCAAAAATCTGATTTAGAGGCTGAAAAGGACTACAGATGCTGTTGGATTCTGACCTCTCTGCACTCGAAGCAGATTTTCTGGAGCTACAGAAGCCCAATTGGCGCGCTCTCAATTGCGTTGGAAAGTAGACATTTTGGGCTTTCCAGCAATAGATAATAGTCCATACTTTGCCTGAGATTTGATGGCCCAAACCGGTGTTGCAAATCAGCTTCAGAATTCCCGGCGTTTAACGGCGGAACTGGCACAAAAATTGGAGTTAAACGCCCAAACTGGCATAAAAGCTGGCGTTTAACTCCAGAAAAAGTCTCTACACATGAAAGCTTCAATGCTCAGCCCAAGCACACACCAAGTGGACCCCGGAAGTGGATTTTTACGTCATTTACTCATTTCTGTATACCCTAGGTTACTAGTTCACTATTAATAGGATCTTTTGACATTGTATCTCGACCTCATGACACTTTACACGTTTCTCATTGTATCCTCTACGGCATGAGTCTCTAAACCCCATGGTTGGGGGTGAGGAGCTCTGCTGTGTCTTGATGGATTAATGCAATTACTACTGTTTTTCATTCAATCATGCTTGCTTCCATTCTAAGATATCACTTGTTCCTAAACCTGATGAATGTGATGATCTGTGACACTCATCATCATTCTCAACTATGAATGTGTGCCTGACAACCACCTCTGTTCTACCTTAGATTGAGTAGATATCTCTTGGATTCCTTAATCAGAATCTTCGTGGTATAAGCTAGAATTGATGGCGGCATTCAAGAGAATCCGGAAGGTCTAAACCTTGTCTGTGGTATTCTGAGTAGGATTCAAGGATTGAATGACTGTGACGAGCTTCAAACTCCTGAGGGCTGGGCGTTAGTGACAGACGCAAAAGAATCGCTGGATTCTATTCCAACCCGATTGAGAACCGACAAATGATTAGCCGTGCTGTGACAGAGCGCGTTGAACATTTTCACTGAGAGGATGGGAGGTAGCCATTGACAACGGTGAAACCCTACATACAACTTGCCATGGAAGGAGCCTAGCGTGCTTGAAGAAGAAGACAGTAGGAAAGCAGAGGTTCAGAAGATAGAGCATCTCCAAAACCTCAACATGTTCCCCATTACTGCAAAACAAGTACTTATTTCATGTTCTTTTGCTTTTTACAATCAACCCTGATAATTATTGATATCCTGACTAAGAGTTACAAGATAACCATAGCTTGCTTCAAGCCGACAATCTCCGTGGGATCGACCCTTACTCACGTAAGGTATTACTTGGACGACCCAGTGCACTTGCTGGTTAGTTGTGCGGGATTGCAAAAGTGTGATTGCAATTTCGTGCACCAAGTTTTTGGCGCCGTTGCCGGGGATTGTTGAGTTTTGACAACTGACGGTTTATCTTGTTGCTTAGATTAGGACTGTTTTATTTTTGTTGGTTTAGTCTTTTATTTGAGTTTTGTTTCATATTTTAAGTTTGGTATCAATTGCATGCTTTTGTTTTCTTTTATTTTTTTCGAATTTGCATGTTCTTAGTCCTTTCTTGTTCTTTAAAAATTCTAAGTTTGGTGTCTTCTTTGTGTTTTCCTTTAAGTTTTCGAAAATTTGTGTCTGATTTTCTAAAAATTTTAAGTTTGGTGTCATTTTGCTGTTTTTCTCTTTCCTCATTTCAAAAATCAAATCTTATTCAAAATAATTTTCAATCATATATTCTCAATTGCTAATTTCAAAATCTTTTTAATTAACTAATTGATTTAGTTTTCAATTTGCTTTGATCTTATTTTTAGTTTTCGAAATTTGATTTTATTTTCCATTTGTTTTATTTTATTATTTTCGGTCAAATAAAAAAATATACTTTACTTGTGAATCCATATCATATTCCCTTTCTCCATCATGGACCTAAGTGGAATTGAATAGTCCAGAAGGACTCTGGGGTCATATGCTAACCCCATTACAGCTGCGTATGGGAGTAGCATCTGTATACCTCCCATTAAAGCAAGCAGTTTTGAGCTAAATCCTCAACTCATTATCATGGTGCAGCAAAATTGCCAGTATTCCGGTCTTCCACAGGAAGAACCTACTGAGTTTCTGGCACAATTCTTACAATTTGCTGACACAGTACGTGATAAAGAGGTGGATCAGGATGTCTACAGATTATTACTGTTTCCATTTGCTGTAAAAGATCAAGCTAAGAGGTGGTTGAATAACCAACCTACAACAAGCATAAAGACATGGAAACAGTTATCAGACAAATTCCTGAATCAATTTTACCCTCCAAAAAGGATGACACAACTAAGGCTGGACATCCAAGGCTTTAAACAAGAGGATAATGAATTCCTTTATAATGCCTGGGAGAGGTATAGAGGTATGCTAAGAAAATGCCCCTCTGAAATGTTTTCAGAGTGGGTACAGTTAGACATCTTCTACTATGGGCTTACAGAAAAAGCTCAAATGTCTCTAGACCACTCAGCTGGTGGATCTATACATATGAGGAAGACGATTGAAGAGGCTCAAGAGCTTATAGATACTGCTGCTAGAAATCAACATTTGTACTCTAGCAATGAGTTCACTACAAAAGAAGAAGTTATGGCAGTAGCCACTTATCCTAATCCTCAAGAACAGATGGTTGAGCTTAATCCGCAATTACACCTGATGACAAAACAGTTAGCAAAATTTAAAGAGATGCTCCAAGAAACTAAAATTGCTAACAAGAACATAGAATCACAGTTGAATCAGGCAAAACAGCAGTTATCTAAACAGATAACAGAAGAATGCCAAGCAGTTCAATTGAGGAGTGGGAAGACATTGAATAACAATGCTCAAAGTAGCAAAAAGCCAATAAAGGAACAATTGACAGAGGATAAGCAAACCACTGTCCAAAATCCCTCTGAGGACAGTAAGAGCCCAGAGAGGAATACTCTTGGCGTCCAAACACCAGAAAGGGGGAAAAAGCTGGCGTTAAACTCCCATTCCCTGCCCAGTTCTGGCGTTCAAACGCCAGAAAAGGGGAAAAGTTGGCGTTAAACGCCCATTCTTCTCCCAATCCTGGCGTTCAAACGCCAATGGGGAATCAGACACCTGAGAGTGCTGATAGTAACCCCTCTAAAAAGGCTTCTCCAACCACCTCTGTAAGGAATAAACCTGCAGCAACTAAGGTTGAAGAATATAAAGCCAAGATGCCTTATCCTCAGAAACTCCGCCAAGCGGAACAGGATAAGCAATTTGCCCGCTTTGTAGACTATCTAAGGACTCTTGAAATAAAGATTCCGTTTGCAGAGGCACTTGAGCAAATACCTTCTTATGCTAAGTTCATGAAAGAGATCTTAAGCCATAAGAAGGATTGGAGAGAAACTGAAAAAGTGTTTCTCATTGAAGAATGCAGTGCAATCATTCTGAAAAGCTTACCAGAAAAGCTTCAAGATCCAGGAAGCTTTATGATACCATGCAAATTAGAAGGTGCTTGCACCAAGACAGCCCTGTGTGACCTTGGAGCAAGTATCAATCTAATACCTGCATCCACTATCAGAAAGCTTGGGTTGACTGAAGAAGTCAAACCAACCCGGATATGTCTCCAACTTGCTGATGGCTCCATTAAATATCCATTAGGCATAATTGAGGACATGATTGTCAAGGTTGGGCCATTCGCCTTTCCAACTGACTTTGTAGTGCTGGAAATGGAGGAGCACAAGAGTGCAACTCTCATTCTAGGAAGACCTTTCCTAGCAACTGGACGAACTCTTATTGATGTACAAAAAGGGGAAGTAACCCTGGGAGTCAATGAGGATGAGTTCAAGTTGAATGCTGTAAAAGCTATGCAGAATCCAGACACACCAGATGACTGCATGAGCGCTGACATTATTGACTCTTTGGGGGAAGAGATCAATATGACTGAAAGTCTAGAATCAGAGCTAGAGGACATCTTCAAGGATGTTCAGCTTGATCAGGAAATACCAGAGGAAACAAAAGAATTTTTGAAAATTCCTCAGGAAGAGGATAAGCCTCCCAAACCTGAGCTCAAACCACTACCACCATCCCTGAAGTATGCATTTCTGGGAGAGGGTGACACTTTTCCAGTGATCATAAGCTCTGCTTTAAATCCACAGGAAGAGGAAGCACTGATTCAAGTGCTAAGGACACACAAGACAGCTCTTGGGTGATCCATAAGTGATCTTAAGGGCATTAGCCCAGCAAGAGGCATGCACAAGATCCTATTGGAGGATAATGCCAAACCAGTGGTTCAAACACAACGGCGGCTAAATCCAGCCATGAAGGAGGTGGTGCAGAAAGAGGTCACTAAATTACTAGAGGCTAGGATTATTTATCCTATTTCTGATAGCCCCTGGGTGAGCCCTGTCCAAGTTGTCCCCAAGAAGGAAGGCATGACAGTGGTTCATAATGAAAAAAATGAACTGGTTCCTACAAGAACAGTTACAGGGTGGCGTATGTGTATTGACTACAGAAGGCTCAATACAACCACCAGAAAGGATCATTTTCCTTTACCATTCATAGACCAAATGCTAGAAAGACTAGCTGGTCATGATTATTACTGCTTTTTGGATGGCTATTCAGGTTACAACCAAATTGCAGTAGATCCTCAGGACAAAGAGAAAACAGCATTCACTTGTCCTTTTGGCGTGTTTGCCTACAGGAGAATGCCTTTTGGTCTATGTAATGCTCCTGCAACTTTTCAGAGATGCATGCTATCCATCTTCTCTGATATGGTGGAGAAATTCCTAGAAGTCTTCATGGATGACTTCTCAGTATATGGAGACTCATTTAGCTCCTGCCTTAACCACCTAGAGCTTGTCCTGAAAAGGTGCCAAGAGACTAACCTGGTTTTAAACTGGGAGAAATGTCACTTTATGGTGACTGAAGGAATTGTCCTTGGGCACAAAATTTCAAGCAAGGGAATAGAGGTGGATAAGGCAAAGGTAGAGGTAATTGAAAAATTACCACCACCTGCCAATGTTAAGGCAATCAGAAGCTTTCTAGGGCATGCAGGATTCTACAGAAGGTTTATAAAGGATTTTTCGAAAATTGCAAAACCTCTGAGCAACCTGCTAGCTGCTGACACACCATTTGTGTTTGACACACAGTGTCTGCAGGCATTTGAGACCCTGAAAGCCAAGCTGGTCACAGCACCAGTCATCTCTGCACCAGACTGGACATTACCATTCGAATTAATGTGTGATGCCAGTGACCATGCCATTGGTGCAGTGTTGGGACAGAGGCATAACAAGCTTTTGCACATCATTTATTATGCCAGCCGTGTTCTAAATGACGCACAGAAGAATTACACAACCACAGAAAAAGAGTTACTTGAAGTGGTCTATGCCATTGACAAGTTTAGATCCTATCTAGTGGGATCAAAGGTGATTGTGTACACTGACCATGCTGCTCTTAAGTACTTACTCACAAAGCAGGATTCAAAACCCAGGCTCATAAGAGTTTGATATAGAAATAAGAGACAGAAAAGGGACAGAGAACCAAGTAGCTGATCATCTGTCCCGAATAGAACCAGTAGCTGGGGCGTCCCTCCCATCTACTGAGATCTCTGAGACTTTCCCAGATGAGCAACTCTTTGCCATTCAAGAAGCTCCATGGTTTGTAGATATTACAAATTATAAAGCTGTGAGGTTCATACCCCAGGAGTACAACAGGGTGCAAAGAAAGAAATTAATTTCAGATGCCAAGTACTACCTATGGGATGAGCCATATCTCTTTAAGAGATGTGCAGACGGAATAATCCGCAGATGTGTACCCAGAGAGGAAGCACAAAGGATCCTATGGCACTGCCGTAGATCACAGTATGGGGGACATTTCGGAAGTGAGCGAACAGCCACTAAGGTCCTCCAATGTGGCTTCTACTGGCCTACTCTCTATAGAGATGCCCGAGAGTTTGTGCGTAACTGTGATAGTTGCCAAAGAGCTGGTAACTTGCCTCACGGATACGCCATGCCTCAACAAGGGATCTTAGAGATTGAATTGTTTGATGTGTGAGGTATTGACTTCATGGGTCCGTTCCCACCATCATACTCAAACACTTATATTCTGGTGGCAGTGGACTATGTATCTAAATGGGTAGAAGCAATTGCTACACCCACTAATGATACTAAGACCGTGCTGAAATTCCTCCAGAAACACATCTTCAGTAGTTTTGGTATTCCCAGGGTACTAATCAGTGATGGGGGCACTCATTTCTACAATAAGCAGCTGTACTCTGCTATGGTCCGATATGGAATTAGCCACAAAGTAGCAACCCCATATCATCCACAGACAAATGGGCAAACTGAAGTCTCTAACAGAGAGCTAAAAAGAATCCTAGAATGGACTGTAATTGCCCGTAGAAAGGATTGGGCAAGGAGCTTGGATGATGCTCTGTGGGCATACAGAACAGCATTCAAGACTCCAATAGGAACCTCCCCATACCAACTTGTGTATGGCAAGGCCTGTCATCTGCCTGTGGAACTGGAACATAAAGCCTATTGGGCAACCAGATTCCTAAACCTGGACGCTAAGTTAGCTGGTGAAAAGAGATTGCTCCAGCTAAATGAGCTAAATGAATTTAGACTCAGTGCCTTTGAAAATGCAAAAATTTATAAGGAAAAGGCAAAGAAGTGGCATGACAAGAAGTTGTCATCCAGAGTCTTTGAGCCAGGACAAAAAGTTCTGCTCTTCAACTCTAGGCTCAGACTGTTCCCAGGAAAACTTAAATCCCGGTGGAGGGGTCCGTATGTGATTACAGAAGTGTCACCATATGGATATGTTGAGCTTCAGGATACTGATTCTGACAAAAAGTTCATTGTTAATGGATAGAGGATCAAGCATTATCTTGAAAGCAATTTTGAGCAAGAATGCTCAAAACTGAGGCTTGAATGATTCCCAGTGAAGGTCCAGCTAAAGACAATAAAGAAGCGCTTGCTGGGAGGCAACCCAGTCATTAGCAGGTTATCTGTTTTATTTAATCAAAGTTTGATACATATTCTCAAAGGGGAAGTATCAAAATTGAAGGAATTCACAGAGTTACAGAAGGATTCAGTGCAAAAAGCAGAGAAAAGGAGCTTGCTGGCGAAAAAACGCCAGTAAGGGGTACTTTGGGCGTTAAACGCCAGAATGGGCACCATTCTGGGCGTTTAACGCCAGTAAAGGTGCCATTTTGGGCGTTAAACGCCAGAATGGGCACCATTCTGGGCGTTTAACGCCAGGTGTGCAGCATCCACAAGAGAAGAAGGGCATGAGCTACAGGAGTTGAAGCGCCAAAAGCTCTCCCTTGAAGGGTCAAATACCCCACAAGTTGAGGGAGCATCCACTTCTCAAAATCAAGGTTGTTGAGTCCTAACTCTGTGATAACCTCTATCATTAGGAGTCTATTTAAATTTTTGTTTTCTATTACTATTAGTCTTATCTTATATCTATTTTTGAGTCTTGTTCTTAATTCATGATTAATAAAATTTAAGGTTCATGTCTTAAAGCTATGAATGTCCTATGAATCCATCACCTCTCTTAAATGAAAAATGCTTTAATCACAAAAGAACAAAAAGTACAGGATTTTGAATTCATCTTTGAAACTAGTTGAATTAGTTTGATGTGGTGACAATACTTTTTGTTTTCTGAATGAATGCTTGAATAGTGCATATGTCTTTTGAATTTGTTGTTTTAAGAATGTTAAAATTGTTGGCTCTTGAAAGAATGATGAAAAAGGAGACATGTTATTGAGGATCTGAAAAATCATCAAATTGATTTTTGAAGCAAGAAAAAGCAGTGAATACAAAAATAATAATAATAATAATAATAATAAAGTTATGATCCAAGGCAAAAAGAGTGTGCTTAAGAACCCTGGACACCTCTAATTGGGGACTCTAGCAAAGCTGAGTCATAATCTGAAAAGGTTCACCCAAGTATGTGTCTGTGGCATGTATGTATCCGGTGGTAATACTGGAAGACAGAGTGCTTTGGGCCACAGCCAAGACTCATAAAGTAGCTATGTTCAAGAATCATCATACTTCACTAGGAGAATCAATAACACTATCTGAGTTTTGAGTTCCTATAGATGCCAATCATTCTAAACTTCAAAGGATAAAGTGAGATGCCAAAACTGTTCAGAAGCAAAAAGCTACTAGTCCCGCTCATCTAATTAGAGCTAAGTTTCTTTAATATTTTGGAGTCTATAGTATATTCTCTTCTTTTTATTCTATTTTGATTTTCAGTTGCTTGGGGACAAGCAACAATTTAAGTTTGGTGTTGTGATGAGCGGATAATTTATACGCTTTTTGGCATTGTTTTTAGTATGTTTTTAATATGATTTAGTTAGTTTTTAGTATATTTTTATTAGTTTTTAGTTAAAATTCACTTTTCTGGACTTTACTATGAGTTT
The DNA here is from genome assembly GCF_014773155.1 of Arachis stenosperma. Lineage (NCBI taxonomy): Eukaryota > Viridiplantae > Streptophyta > Magnoliopsida > Fabales > Fabaceae > Arachis > Arachis stenosperma. Next base: position 36,922,433 of record NC_080378.1, read on the forward strand.
GTGTGTTTTTCTGTGATTTCAGGTATTTTCTGGCTGAAATTGAGGGATCTGAGCAAAAATCTGATTTAGAGGCTGAGAAGGACTGCAGATGCTGTTGGATTCTGACCTCCCTGCACTCGAAGTGGATTTTCTGGAGCTACAGAAACCCAATTGGCGGGCTCTCAACGGCGTTGGAAAGTAGACATCCTGGTCTTTCCAGCAATGTATAATAGTCTATACTTTGCCCGAGATTTGATGGCCCAAACCGGCGTTGCAAATCAGCTTCAGAATTCCCAGCGTTTAACGCTGGAACTGGCATAGAAATTGGAGTTAAACGCCCAAACTGGCATAAAAGCTGGCGTTTAACTCCAGAAAGAGCCTCTACACGAAAATGCTTCAATGCTCAGCCCATGCACACACCAAGTGGGCCCGGAAGTGGATTTTTCTGTCATTTACTCATTTCTGTAAACCCTAGGTTACTAGTTCACTATTAATAGGATCTTTTGACATTGTATCTGTACCTCATGACACTTTTCTCATTGTATCTTCTACAGCATGAGTCTCTAAATCCCATGGTTGGGGGTGAGGAGCTCTGCTATGTCTTGATGGATTAATGCAATTACTACTGTTTCTTATTCAATCATGCTTGCTTCCGTTCTAAGATATCACTTGTTCTTAACCTGGATGAATGTGATGACCCGTGACACTCATCATATTCTCAACTATGAACGCGTGCTTGACAACCACCTCCGTTCTACTTTAGATTGAGTAGATATCTCTTGGATTCCTCAATCAGAATCTTCGTGGTATAAGCTAGAATTGATGGCGGCATTCAAGAGAATCCGGAAGGTCTAAACCTTGTCTGTGGTATTCTGAGTAGGATTCAATGATTGAATGACTGTGACGAGCTTCAAACTCGCGATTGTGGGGCGTTAGTGACAGACGCAAAAGAATCACTGGATTCTATTCCGACATGATCGAGAACCGACAGCTGGATAGCCGTGCTGTGACAGGGTGCGTTGAACATTTCCACTGAGAGGATGGGAGGTAGCCACTGACAACGGTGAAACCCTTGCATACAGCTTGCCATGGAAGGAGCCTTGCGTGCTTGAAGAAGAAGACAGTAGGAAAGCAGAGGTTCAGAAGATAGAGCATCTCCAAAACCTCAACCTATTCTCCATTACTGCAAAACAAGTACTTATTTCATGTTCTTTTGCTTTTCACAATCAATCCTGATAATTTTTGATATCCTTACTAAGAGTTACAAGATAACCATAGCTTGCTTCAAGCCGACAATCTCCGTGGGATCGACCCTTACTCACGTAAGGTATTACTTGGACGACCCAGTGCACTTGCTGGTTAGTTGTGCGGGATTGCAAAAGTGTGATTGCAATTTCGTGCACCAAATTTTTGGCGCCGTTGCCGGGGATTGTTCGAGTTTGGACAACTGACGGCTTATCTTGTTGCTTAGATTAGGACTGTTTTATTTTTGTTGGTTTAGAGTCTTTTATTTGAGTCTAGTTTCATATTTTAAGTTTGGTGTCAATTGCATGTCCTTGTTTTCTTTTAATTTTTCGAATTTGCATGTTCTTAGTCCTTTCTTGGTCTTTAAAAATTCTAAGTTTGGTGTCTTCCTTGTGTTTTTCCTTTAAAATTTTCGAAAATTTGTGTTTGGATTTCTAAAAATTTTAAGTTTGGTGTCATTTTGTTGTTTTTCTCTTTCCTCATTTAAAAAAAAATCAAATCTTTTTTTTTTTAAAATAATTTTCAATCATATCTTTTCAATTGCTGATTTCAAAATCTTTTTAATTAACTAATTGATTCAGTTTTCAATTTGCTTTGATCTTATTTTCTGTTAATTTTCAAAATTTTATTTTATTTTCTATTTATTTTATTTTATATTTTTTCGGTCACTTTTTAAAAAAAAATAAATAAATAAATAAATAAATAATCTACTTGCAATCCATATCATTTCCCTTTCTCCATCATGGATCTAAGTGGAATTGAGCAGTCCAGAAGGACTCTGGGGTCATATGCTAACCCCATTACAGCTGCATATGGGAGTAGCATCTGTATACCTCCCATTAAAGCAAGCAGCTTTGAGCTAAATCCTCAACTCATTATCATAGTGCAGCAAAATTGCCAGTATTCTGGTCTTTCACAGGAAGAACCTACTGAGTTTCTGGCACAGTTCTTACAAATTGCTGACACAGTACGTGATAAAGAGGTGGATCAGGATGTCTATAGATTATTACTATTTCCATTTGCTGTAAAAGATCAAGCTAAGAAGTGGTTGAATAACCAACCTACAACAAGCATAAAGACATGGAAACAATTATCAGACAAATTCCTGAATCACTTTTACCCTCCAAAAAGGATGACACAGCTAAGGCTGGACATCCAAGGCTTTAAACAAGAGGATAATGAATCCCTTTATAATGCCTGGGAGAGGTATAGAGGTATGCGAAGAAAATGCCCCTCTGAAATGTTTTCAGAATGGGTACAGTTAGACATCTTTTACTATGGGCTTACAGAAAAAGCTCAGATGTCTCTAGACCACTCAGCTGGTGGATCTATACATATGAGGAAGACGATTGAAGAGGCTTAAGAGCTTATAGATACTGTTGCTAGAAATTAACATTTGTACTCTAGCCATGAGTCCTCTACAAAAGAAGAAGTTATGGCATTGGCCACTGATCCTAATCCTCAAGAACAGATGGTTGAGCTTACTCAACAATTATACCTGATGACAAAACAGTTAGCAGAATTTAAAGAGATGCTCCAAGAGACTAAAATTGCTAACAAGAACATAGAATCACAGTTGAATCAGACAAAATAGTAGTTATCTAAACAGATAACAGAAGAATGCCAAGCAGTTCAACTGAGGAGTGGGAAGACATTGAATAACACTGCTCAAAGTAGCAAAAAGTCAATAAAGGAACAATTGACAGAGGATAGCCAAACCACTATCCAAAATCCCTCTGAGGACAGTAAGAGCCCAGAGAGGAATACTATTGGCGTTCAAACGCCAGAAAAGGGGGGAAGCTGGCGTTAAACGCCCATTCCCTGCCCAGTTCTGGCGTTCAAACGCCAAAAAAGGGGGAAAAGTTGGCGTTAAACGGCCATTTTCCACCCAATCCTGGCGTTCAAATGCAAAAGGGGAACCAGACACCTGAGAGTGCTGATAGTAACCCCTCTAAAAAGGCTTCTCCAACCACCCTTGTAAGGAATAAACCTGCAGCAACTAAGGTTGAAGAATATAAAGCCAAGATGCCTTATCCTCAGAAACTCCGCCAAGCGGAACAGGATAAGCAATTTGCCCGCTTTGCAGACTATCTAAGGACTCTTGAAATAAAGATTCCGTTTGCAGAGGCACTTGAGCAAATACCTTCTTATGCCAAGTTCATGAAAGAGATCTTAAGCCATAAGAAGGATTGGAGAGAAACTGAAAAAGTGTTTCTCACTGAAGAATGCAGTGCAGTCATTCTGAAAAGCTTACTAGAAAAGCTTCAAGATCCAGGAAGCTTTATGATACCATGCACATTAGAAGGTGCTTGCACCAAGACAGCCCTGTGTGACCTTGGAGCAAGCATCAATCTAATACCTGCATCCACTATCAGAAAGCTTGGGTTGATTGAAGAAGTCAAACCAACCCGGATATGCCTCCAACTTGCTGATGGCTCCATTAAATATCCATCAGGCATAATTGAGGACATGATTGTCAAGGTTGGGCCATTTGCCTTTCCAACTGACTTTGTAGTGCTGGAAATGGAGGAGCACAAGAGTGCAACTCTCATTCTAGGAAGACCTTTTCTAGCGACTGGACGAACTCTCATTGATGTATAAAAAGGGGAAATAACCCTGAGAGTCAATGAGGATGAGTTTAAGTTGAATGTTGTCAAAGCTATGCAGCATCCAGACACATCAAATGACTGCATGAGCACTGATATTATTGACTCTTTGCTGGAGGAGGTCAATATGACTGAAAGTCTTGAATCAGAGCTAGATGACATCTTTAAAGATGTTCAGCCTGATCTGGAGGAACTAAAGGAAATAAAAGAAATTCTGAAAATTCCTCAGGAAGAAGATAAGCCTCCTAAACCAGAGCTCAAGCCACTACCACCATCCCTGAAATATGCATTTCTGGGAGAAGATGACACTTTTCCAGTGATCATAAGCTCTGCTCTAAATCCACAGGAAGAGGAAGCACTAATTCAAGTCCTAAGGACACACAAGACAGCTCTTGGGTGGTCCATAAGTGATCTTAAGGGCATTAGCCCAGCAAGATGCATGCACAAGATCCTATTGGAGGATGATGCTAAGCCAGTGGTTCAACCACAAAGGCGGCTAAATCCAGCCATGAAGGAGGTGGTACAGAAAGAGGTCACTAAGTTACTAGAGGTTGTAATTATTTATCCTATTTCTGATAGCCCCTGGGTGAGCCCTGTCCACGTTGTCTCTAAGAAGGGAGGCATGACAGTGGTTCATAATGAAAAGAATGAACTAGTTCCTACAAGAACAGTTACAGGGTGGCGCATGTGTATTGACTACAGAAGGCTCAATACAGTCACCAGAAAGGATCATTTTCCTTTACCATTCATAGACCAGATGCTAGAGAGACTAGCAGGTCATGAATACTACTGCTTTTTGGACGGCTACTCAGGTTACAACCAAATTGCAGTAGATCCTCATGACCAAGAGAAAATAGCATTTACATGTCCTTCTGGAGTATTTGCCTACAGAAAGATGCCTTTTGGTCTGTGCAATGCACCTGCAACCTTTCAGAGGTGCATGCTCTCTATCTTCTCAAATATGGTAGAGAAATTTCTGGAAGTCTTCATGGATGACTTTTCAGTATTTGGAGACTCATTCAGCTCCTGCCTTAACCATCTAGCACTTGTTCTGAAAAGATGCCAAGAGACCAACCTAGTTTTAAACTGGGAAAAATGTCACTTTATGGTGACTGAAGGAATTGTCCTTGGGCATAAAATTTCAAACAAAGGAATAGAGGTGGATCAAGCTAAAGTTGAAGTAATTGAAAAATTACCACCACCTACCAATGTTAAGGCAATTAGAAGCTTTCTGGGGCATGCAGGATTCTACAGAAGGTTTATAAAGGATTTTTAAAAAATTGCCAAACCTCTGAGTAATCTGCTAGCTGCTGACACTCCATTTATTCTTGATAATGAGTGTCTGCAGGCGTTTGAAACTCTGAAAGCTAAGCTGGTCACAGCACCAGTCATCTCTGCACCAGACTGGACATTACCCTTTGAACTAATGTGTGATGCCAGTGACCATGCCATTGGTGCAGTACTGGGACAAAGGCATGGTAAGCTTTTGCACGTCATTTATTATGGCAGCCGTATTCTAAATGATGCACAGAAGAACTACACAACCACAGAAAAGGAGTTACTTGCAGTGGTTTATGCCATTGACAAGTTCAGATCTTATTTAGTAGGATAAAAAGTGATTGTGTACACTGACCATGCTGCTCTTAAATATCTACTCACAAAGCAGGATTCAAAACCCAGGCTCATAAGATGGGTGTTGCTTCTGCAAGAGTTTGATATAGAAATAAGAGACAGAAAAGGGACAGAGAATCAAGTGGCTGATCACCTGTCCCGGATAGAACCAGTAGCAGGAGCATCCCTCCCTCCTACTGAGATCTCTGAAACCTTTTCGGATGAGCAATTGTTTGCTATTCAGGAAGCTCCGTGGCTTGTAGACAGTGCAAACTATAAGACTCAAGGTTCTCCTTCTGTAACCATGGAGAGGAAGCATGAAGAGCTTCTCTCAAATCAGAGTCAAACAGAGCCCCCACAGTCAAACTCTAAGTTTGGTGTTGGGAGGCCACCACCAACTTCTAAGTTTGGTGTTGAACACCCACATTCAAACTCTAAGTTTGGTTGGGAGGTTCCAACATTGCTCTGAACATCTGTGAGGCTCGACGAGAGCCCACTGTCAAGCTACTGACATTAAAGAAGCGCTTGTTGGGAGGCAACCCAATGTTATATTTATTATTTTCCTTTGTTATTTTATGTTTTCTATAGGTTGATGATCATGGGAAGTCACAAATTCAATTGAAAAAGCAAAAACAGAATGAGAAACAAAAAGAAAAATAGCACACCCTGGAGGAAAACTTGCTGGTGTTTAAACGCCAGTAAGGACAGCAAATGGGCGTTTAACGCCCAGTCTGGCACCATTCTGGGCGTTTAACGCCAGAAAGGGGCACCAGACTGGCGTTAAACGCCAGGAATGGGCACCAAGCTGGCGTTAAACGCCAGAAATGGGCACCAGCCCGGTGTTTAACGCCAGAATTGGCAGAAAGAGCATTTTTGCTCGCCACTTGGTGCAGGGATGAATTATCCTTGACACCTCAGGATCTGTGGATCCCACAGGATCCCCACCTACCCCACCACTCTCTCTCTTCGTTCCTCTTTTGCTCGAGGACGAGCAAACCTTCTAAGTTTGGTGTGGTAAAAGCGTTGCTTTTTGTTTCTCCATAACCATTTATGGCACCTAAGGCCGGAGAAACCTCTAGAAAGAGGAAAGGGAAGCCAAAAGCTTCCACCTCCGAGCCATGGGAGATGGAGAAATTCATCTCAAGGGATGCACTTTCCTCCACAAAACTATTGGGAGCAAATTAACACCTCCCTAGGAGAATTGAGTTCCAACATGGGACAACTAAGGGGGGAGCACCAAGAACATTCCATCCTCCTCCATGAAATTAAAGAAGATCATAGAATCATGAGAGAGGAGCAACAAAAGCAAGGAAGAGACATTGAGGAGCTCAAGCACTCCATAAGATCTTCAAGAGGAAGAACAAGCCGCCATCACTAAGGTGGACCCGTTCTTTAATCTCCTTGTTCTTTATTTTCTATTTTTTCGAATTTTTATGCTTATGTTTATCTATGTTTGTGTCTTATTACATGATCATTAGTATCTTAGTGTCTATGCCTTAAAGCTATGAATGTCCTATGAATCCATCACCTCTCTTAAATGAAAAAATGCTTTAATCACAAAAGAACAAGAAGTACAGGATTTTGAATTCATCTCTGAAACTAGTTGAATTAGTTTGATGTGGTGACAATACTTTTTGTTTTCTGAATGAATGCTTGAACAGTGCATATGTCTTTTGAATTTGTTGTTTTAAGAATGTTAAAATTGTTGGCTCTTGAAAGAATGATGGAAAAGGAAAACTATTATTGAGAATCTGAAAAATCATAAAAATGATTCTTGAAGCAAGAAAAAGCAGTGTATTCAAAAAAAAAAGAAAAAAAACGAAAAAAAAAGAGGAAAGAGCAAGCAGAAGAAGCCAATAGCCCTTTAAACAAAAAGGCAAAGGTAATAAAAAGGATCCAAGGCTTTGAGCATCAGTGGATAGGAGGGCCTACAGGAATAACATCCTGGCCTAAGCGGCTAAACCAAGCTGTCCCTAACCATGTGCTTGTGGCGTGAAGGTGTCAAGTGAAAACTTGAGACTGAGCGGTTAAAGTCGTGATCCAAGGTAAAAAGAGTGTGCTTAAGAACCCTGGACACCTCTAATTGGGGACTCTAGCAAAGCTGAGTCACAATCTGAAAACGTTCACCCAATTATGTGTCTGTGGCATGTGTGTATCCGGTGGTAATACTGGAAGACAGAGTGCTTTGGGCCACGGCCAAGACTCATAAAGTAGTTGTGTTCAAGAATCATCATACCTAACTAGGAGAATCAATAACACTATCTGAATTCTGAGTTCCTATGGATGCAAATCATTTTGAACCTCAAAGGATAAAGCGAGGTGCCAAAAATGTTCGGAAGCAAAAAGCTACTAGTCCCGCTCATCTAATTGGAACTATGTTTCTTTGATATTTTGAGTCTATAGTATATTCTCTTATTTTTATTCTATTTTGATTTTCAGTTGCTTGGGGACAAGCAAGAATTTAAGTTTGGTGTTGTGATGAGCGGATAATTTATACGCTTTTTGGCATTGTTTTTAGTATGTTTTTAGTATGATTTAGTTAGTTTTTAGTATATTTTTATTAGTTTTTAGTTAAAATTCACTTTTCTGGAATTTACTATGAGTTTGTGTGTTTTTCTGTGATTTCAGGTATTTTCTGGCTGAAATTGAGGGATCTGAGCAAAAATCTGATTTAGAGGCTGAGAAGGACTGCAGATGCTGTTGGATTCTGACCTCCCTGCACTCGAAGTGGATTTTCTAGAGCTACAGAAGCCCAATTGGCGCGCTCTCAACGGCGTTGGAAAGTAGACATCCTGGGCTTTCTAGCAATGTATAATAGTTCATACTTTGCCCGAGATTTGATGGCCCAAACCGGCGTTGCAAATCAGCTTCAGAATTCCCAGCGTTTAACGCTGGAACTGGCATAGAAATTGGAGTTAAACGCCCAAACTGGCATAAAAGCTGGCGTTTAACTCCAGAAAGAGCCTCTACATGAAAATGCTTCAATGCTCAGCCCAAGCACACACCAAGTGGGCCCGGAAGTGGATTTTTCTGTCATTTACTCATTTCTGTAAACCCTAGGTTACTAGTTCACTATTAATAGGATCTTTTGACATTGTATCTGTACCTCATGACACTTTACACGTTTCTCATTGTATCTTCTACAGCATGAGTCTCTAAACCCCATGGTTGGGGGTGAGGAGCTCTGCTGTGTCTTGATGGATTAATGCAATTACTACTGTTTCTTATTCAATCATGCTTGCTTCCGTTCTAAGATATCACTTGTTCTTAACCCGGATGAATGTGATGACCCGTGACACTCATCATATTCTCAACTATGAACGTGTGCCTGACAACCACCTCCGTTCTACTTTAGATTGAGTAGATATCTCTTGGATTCCTCAATCAGAATCTTCGTGGTATAAGCTAGAATTGATGGCGGCATTCAAGAGAATCCAGAAGGTCTAAACCTTGTCTGTGGTATTCTGAGTAGGATTCAATGATTGAATGACTGTGACGAGCTTCAAACTCGCGATTGTGGGGCGTTAGTGACAGACGCAAAAGAATCACTGGATTCTATTCCGACATGATCGAGAACCGACAGCTGGATAGCCGTGCCGTGACAGGGTGCGTTGAACATTTCCACTGAGAGGATGGGAGGTAGCCACTGACAACGGTGAAACCCTTGCATACAGCTTTCCATGGAAGGAGCCTTGCGTGCTTGAAGAAGAAGACAGTAGGAAAGCAGAGGTTCAGAAGATAGAGCATCTCCAAAATCTCAACCTATTCTCCATTACTGCAAAACAAGTACTTATTTCATGTTCTTTTGCTTTTCACAATCAATCCTGATAATTTTTGATATCCTTACTAAGAGTTACAAGATAACCATAGCTTGCTTCAAGCCGACAATCTCCGTGGGATCGACCCTTACTCACGTAAGGTATTACTTGGACGACCCAGTGCACTTGCTGGTTAGTTGTGCGGGATTGCAAAAGTGTGATTGCAATTTCGTGCACCAATCTCTCCCAAGCATCATAAAGGGATTCATTATCTCCTTGTTTGAAGCCTTGGATGCTTAGCCTTAGCTGTGTCATCCGTTTTGGAGGAAAATAGTGATTCAGGAATTTTTCTGATAGCTGTTTCCATGTCTTTATGCTGTCTTTAGGTTGGTTATTTAACCACCTCTTAGCTTGGTCTTTTACAGCAAATGAAAACAGTAATAATCTGTAGACATCCTGATCTACTTTCTTATCATGTACTGTGTCAGTAATTTGTAAAAATTGTGCCAGAAACTCTGTAGGTTCTTCATGTGGAAGACCAAAATACTGGCAACTTTGCTGCACCATGATAATGAGCTGAGGATTTAACTCAAAACTACTAACTCCAATGGAGGGTATACATATACTACTCCCATATGAAGCAGTAATGGGGTTAGCATATGACCCTAGAGTCCTTCTGGACTGTTCATTTCCACTTAGTTCCATGATGGAGGAAGGGAGATGATATGGATGTTGATATTATTTATTTTATTAAATATAAAAATTTATTTTCAAAACAGTAAAATAAAATAAAATAAGATAAAATAAAAACGAAATAAAAATAAAAATAAAAAAAATTTGAAAATGTTTTGTGAAGATTTTCGAAAAAATTGAGGAGAGAGAGAAAGTGGTTAGGATATTTTTGAAAAAGATAATAAAATATAATTTTTTTTTAAATCTTAAAGGGATAAGATTTGAAAAAATTTTGAAATTGAAATCTGAATTTCTAAAAAAAATTCGAAAAAGTAGCTTAAAAATAGTTAGAAAAGATATATTTTTTTATTTTGAATTTTATGATGAAAGAGAAAAACACACAAAAGACACAAGACTTAAAATTTTTAGATCTAATGCTTCTTGTTTTCAAAAATTTTGGAGGGAAAACACCAAGAAACACCAAACTTAAAAATTTTAAGATCAAAACATAAAGAAGACTCAAGAACACTTTGAAGATTCACAAGAACACCAAGAACAAAAGAAAGAACACCAAACTTAAAATTTTTGGAAAAACTAAAATAAATTTTCGAAAATTATAAAAAGATTAACAAGAAAATACCAAACTTAAAGTTTGGCACAAGAATTAATCAAAGAAAAATTATTTTTGAAAAAGTTTTAAAAAGTAGATACCCAATTGCCAAGAACATAAGCCAACGCTCTAGCCAACTGAGCTATAAATGTAACGTGTTTTAAAGATGTATTATTTTTATAGATAAAAATAAATTTTTGAAAACTAATATTTTGAAAAAGCATAAGAAAAACAAGAAAAGACACAGAACAAGACAAACCAAAGATCAAACAAGAAAAATTGACAAGAACAAATTGAAGATCAAGGAAAAACAAAGAACACTAATTAAAAAATTTAAAAGAAAAATATAAAATATGCAATTGACACTAAACTTAGAACAAGACACTAAACACACGAAAAAAATTAAAATTTGATAAAGAAAAATAATTATTTTTGAAAAGTTTTTGAAACGGGAATAACGGACTTAAAATTTAATGACTCTATAGCAACAAAAATAAATTATTCCTAATCTAAGCAACAAAATAAACCTTTAGTTGTTCAAACTCGAACAATCCCCGGCAACGGCACCAAAAACTTGGTGCACAAAATTGTAATCCCAATATCAAAATTAAAATTTCTTATGACTTCGTACCACTAACCAGCAAGTGCACTGGGTCGTCCAAGTAATACCTTACGTGAGTAAGGGTCGATCCCACGGAGATTATTGGTTTGAAGAAAGCTATGGTTATTTTATTATTCTTAGTCAGGATATCAATTATAATTATCAGTTTGAATTACAAAAAATAAAAGAGCATAAAATAAATAATTGTTACTTAATAATGGAGAATATGTTGGAGTTTTGGAGATGCTTTGTCCTCTGAATCTCTGCATCATACTGCTTTCTTACTTTCAGAATTCGCAAGGCTCCTTCCATGGCAAGCTATATGTAGGGTGTCACCGTTGTCAATGGCTACTTCCCATCTTCTCAGTGAAAACGGTCCAAATGCTCTGTCACAGCACGGCTAATCAGCTGTTGGTTCTCGATCATGTCGGAATAGAATCCATTGATTCTTTTGTGTTTGTCATCACGCCCAACACTTGCGAGTTTGAAGCTCGTCACAGTCATCCAATCCCAGAATCCTACTCGGAATACCACAGACAAGGTTTAGACTTTCCAGATTCTCATGAATGCCACCATCAATTCCAGCTTATACCACAAAGATTCTGATTAAGGAATCTAAGAGATACTCATTCAATCTGATGTAGAACGGAGGTGGTTGTCAGGCATACGTTCATGGGGTGAGGAAGGTGATGAATGTCACGGATCATCACCTCCTTCATAGTGAAGCGCGAATGAACATCTTAGATAGGAAGAAGCATATTTGAATGAGAAACAGAAATAATTGCATTAATTCATCGAGACGCTGCAGAGCTCCTCACCCCCAACAATGGGGTTTAGAGACTCATGCCATCAAAGAGTATAAAATTCAGATCTAAAAATGTCATGAGATACAAAATAAATCTCTAAAAGTTGTTTAAATACTAAACTAGTAACCTAGGTTTACAGAGAATGAGTAAACTAAGATAATTGGTGCAGAAATCCACTTCTGGGGCCCACTTGGTGTGTGCTGGGGCTGAGACAAAAGCTTCTCACATGCCTGGGCTATTTCTGGAGTTGAACGCCAGGTTGTAACGTGTTTTTTGGTGTTGAACTCCAACTTGTAACCTGTTTCTGGCGCTGGACGCCAGACTACAACATGGAACTGGCGTTGAACGCCAGTTTACGTCATCTATCTTCGCGCAAAGTATGGACTATTATATATTTCTGGAAAGCCCTGGATGTCTACTTTCAAACCCAATTGAAAGCACGCCAATTGGACTCCTATAGCTCCAAAAATCCATTCCGAGTTCAGGGAGGTCAGAATCCAACAGCATCAGCAGTCCTTTTTTCAGCCTAAATCAGATTTTTGCTCAGCTCCCTCAATTTCAGCCAGAAAATACCTGAAATCACAGAAAAATACACAAACTCATAGTAAAGTCCAGAAATGTGATTTTTGCTTAAAAACTAATAAAATTCTATTAAAAACTAATTAAAACATACTAAAATCTACATGAAATTACCCCAAAAAGCGTATAAAATATCCGCTCATGAACTTTCATCAGAAGATCCCTACCAGTTTTTAACTGAGTTTTTGCATATCTGTGAGACTGTTAAGACTAATGGAGTAGATCCTGAAGTCTACAGGCTCATGCTTTTCCCTTTTGCTGTAAGAGACACAGCTAGAACATGGTTGGACTCACATCCTAAAGATAGCCTGGACTCTTGGGATAAGCTAGTCACGGCCTTCTTGGCTAAGTTCTTTCCTCCTCAAAAGCTGAGCAAGCTTAGAGTGGATGTTCAGACCTTCAAACAAAAAGATGGTGAATCCCTCTATGAAGCTTGGAAAAGATACAAGCAGATGACCAAAAGGTATCCTTCTGACATGCTTTCAGAGTGGACCATTTTGGATATATTCTATTATGGTCTATCTGAGTTTTCTAAGATGTCACTGGACCACTCTGTAGGTGGATCCATTCACCTAAAGAAAATGCCTGCAGAAGCTCAAGAACTCATTGACATGGTTGCAAATAACCAATTCATGTACACTTCTGAGAGGAATTCTGTGAGTAATGGGATGCCTCAGAGGAAGGGAGTTCTTAAAATTGATGCTCTGAATGCCATATTGGCTCAGAACAAAGTGTTGACTCAGCAAGTCAACATGATTTCTCAAAGTCTGAATGGATGGCAAAATGCATCCAATAGTACTAAAGAGGCATCTTCTGAAGAAGAAGCTTATGATCCTGAGAACCCTGCAATAGCAGAGGTGAATTACATGAGTGAACCCTATGGGAACACCTATAATTCCTCTTGGAGAAATCATCAAAATTTCTCATGGAAGGATCAACAAAGGCCTCAACAAGTCTTTAATAATGGTGGAAGAAACATACTTAGCAATAACAAGCCTTTTCCATCATCTTCTCAGCAACAGATAGAGAATTCTGAGCAGAATTCCTCTAGCTTAGCAAATATAGTCTCTGATCTGTCTAAGGCCACTTTAAGTTTCATGAGTGAAACAAGGTCCTCCATCAGAAATTTGGAGGCACAAGTGGGCCAGCTGAGTAAGAAAGTCACTGAAACTCCTCCTAGTACTCTCCCAAGCAATACAGAAGAGAATCCAAAAAGAGAGTGCAAGGCCATTGATATAATCAACATGGCCGAACCTAGAGAGGAAGGGGAGGACGTGAATCCTTATGAAAGACCTCATGGGACGTCTCCCAGACAAGAAGAAATTCCCTATTGAGGACCTAAATGAATCTAAGGCTCATATAGAGACCATAGAGATTCTATTAAACCTCCTTCTGCCATTCATGAGCTCTGAAAACTATTCTTCCTCTGAAGAGGATGAAGATATAACTGGAGAGCAAGTTGCTCAATATCTAGGAGCTATCATGAAGCCGAATGCCAAGTTGTTTGGTAATGAGACTTGGGAAGATGCACCTCCCTTGCTCATTAGTGAACTAGATACATGGGTTCAGCAAACTTTACCTCAAAAGAAACAAGATCCTAGTAAATTCTTAATACCATGTACCATGGGCACCATGACCTTTGAGAAGGCTCTGTGTGACCTGGGGTCAGGTATAAATCTTATGCCACTCTTTGTAATGGAAAAATTGGGAATCTTTGAGGTACAAGCTGCCACTTTCTCATTAGAGATGGCAGACAAGTCAATAAGACAAGCTTATGGATTGATAGAGGACATATTAGTAAAGCTTAAGGGCCTTTATATCCCTGCTGATTTCATAATATTAGACACTAGGAAGGATGAGGATGAATGTATCATCCTTGGAAGACCCTTCCTAGCCACAGCAGGCGTTGTGATTGATGTTAACAGAGGAGAACTAGTCCTTCAATTGAATGGGGACTACCTTGTGTTTAAGGCCCAAGGGTATCCCTCTGTAAACATGAAAAAGAGGCACGATAAGCTTCTCTCAATACAGAGTCAAACAAAGCCCCCACAATCAAACTCTAAGTTTGGTGTTGGAAGGCTACAACCAAACTTTAAGTTTGATGTTGAACCCCCACATTCAAATTCTAAGTTTGGTGTTGGGAGGTCCTAACAATGCTCTGATGATCTATGAAGCTCCATGAGAGCTCACTATCAAGCTATTGACATTAAAGAAGCACTTATTGAGAGGCAACCCAATTTTTATTTATTTATATTTTTATTGTTCTTTTATGTTTTATTAGGTTCATGATCATGTGGAGTCACAAAACAAATACTAAAATTAAAAATAAAATCAAAAATAGCAGAGGAAATAGCACACCCTGGAGGAAGAACTTACTGGCGTTTAAACGCCAGTAAGGAGCATCTGTCTGGTGTTCAACGCCAGAATAGAGCATGAAGCTGGCGTTAAACACCAGAAACAAGCATGGAACTGGCGTTCACGCCAGAAACATGCTGCAGACTAGCGTTGAATACCCAAAACAAGCATAGAACTGGCGTTGAACGCCAGAAACAAGCATGAATCTGGCGTTAAACGCCAGGATTGCATACAGAGGGCATTTTACACGCCTAATTAGTGCAGGGATGATAAATCCTTGATACCTCAAGATCTGTGAACCCCACAGGATCACCTCAGGATCTGTGGACCCCACAGGATCCCTACCTACCTCAACTCACCATCTATCTTCTTTCACACAATCCAATAACACTCTTCCCCAAACACCCTTCACCAATCACCTCAATTTCTCTTCCCCATCACCTCTTCACCACTCACATCCATCCACTCTTCCCCATAAACCCCACTTACCTTCAAATTCAAATTCTCTTTCCCACCCAAACCCACCCTAAATAACTGAACCTACCCCCTCTCCCTCCACTATATAAACCCCTCCATCCTTCTTCATTTTCACACCACACAACCCTCTCTTCTCCCTCTTGGCCGAATACACCTCTCTCTCCCTCTCCTCCATTTCTTCTTCTTCTTCTTCTTCTATTCTTTCTTCTCTTGCTTGAGGGTGAGCAATATTCTAAGTTTGGTGTAGTAAAAGCATAGTTTTTTTTTTTTCATAACCATTGATGGCACCTAAGGCTGGAGAAAACTCTAGAAAGAGGAAAGGGAAGACAAAAGCTTCCACCTCCGAGTCATGGGAGATGGAGAGATTCACCTCAAAAGCCCATCAAGACCACTTCTATAAAGTTGTGGCCAAGAAGAAGATAATCCCTGAGGTCCCTTTCATGCTCAAGAAAAATGAGTATCCGGAGATCCGACATGAGATCCAAAGAAGAGGTTGGGAAGTTCTGACCAACCCCATTCAACAAGTCGGAATCTTAATGGTTCAAGAGTTCTATGCCAATGCATGGATGACGTGAGCGGAAATTGGTAGATTAAGAATTAATTAGAAAAATGGCGTTGCGAGTGCAATTCTTAACCAGCAAAAATCCACTCGTCAATTTAGAAAATGGTTGTCACAAATTTAAGAAATAAAATACTGGAAGTATGAGTCCCAGGTCGTCTCCCAACGAGTTGCAGAAAGATGTGCTATTTTATCAATTAGAGGTTTTCAAAAAGGGTTTTGAATTTGATGAACAGAAAATTGAATTAGAGAATTTATATGATTTAAATAAAATCTTGACCGGGAGAAGATTAATTGAAAGTTCTATCCTTGTTAGAATTTTATCAAGAGCAATTAATAATTAGTCATTGTTTACATTTAGTTAACCCTCAACGAATGAAGGAAAGTCAAATTAAAAGTCAACTTCTATTCACAAGTCCTAATCCTCTCCCTTGGGAAGGATTAGAGTTAGTGACTAACAAGCCAACCAATAATGAACCAATTACAATTGAACTCTTGCGTATTCTAACTCAAGGTTCTCCTTTTAATCATCTCCCAATCAAGTCGGGGGACTACTCCATAATCGTAATTGTAGACTTCACAAAATCAATGGGATAAATAAGAGAATACATAATAAATAATAATGAAAGAGATTAATTAAAAGTAGAAATAATCTTGTATTAATAAACTATGAAAAATAATCCAATGTCAACTCGGGACAAATTAAGAATATGGAAGAGTAAATGAAAAGTAAATAACAAACTATGATGACCAGTACCGGAGGTAGACTCTTCTCAAAAGCTAAAGCCAAAATTCTTCAAAATCCTAATTTATGAACGTTCAAGTGAGAAACCTAGGGGAGGAGTAAATTCAGATCTAAAAACTTGAAATTGTGTGGAATGAATTCCTCCTCTATCTCTGCATGTTCCCTGGCTCTAATCTGTGTTTCTCAGCCGAAAAATGGGTTGAAATGCGGCCCAGAATCTCTGCCAGCGATTTTTGTAATTTTGCAAATCACGCACGTCACGCGGCCGCGTCATCCACGCGATCGCGTCACTCAGCGTTTTTCGTACCACGCGCGCGCGTCGTCTACGCATTCGTGTCGTTCGTGCAGCTTCCAATCCACGCGGTCGCGTCAGGCCCACGAACGCGTCACTTTGATTTCTTCCATTCCGCGCGGTTGTGTAAGCCATGCGACCGCGTGACTTCTCGCTGGTCATCTCCTCAATTCCTTGTGTTCCGTCCATTTTTGCACGCTTCCTCTTCATTCCTTACGCCATCCTTGCCCTATGAAGCCTGAAACACCTAACACACAGATCACGGCATCGAATGGTACGAAGGAAAATAAAAATATACAACTAAAAGGTCTTTAGGAAGCAAGTTTTCAATCATAGAATATTTTTAGGAAGGAATTATAAATACATGCAAATCATATGAATAAGTGGGCAAAGACCTGATAAAACCACACAATTAAACATAATATGAATCACAAAATAGTGTTTTATCAACCTCCCCACACTTAAACATTAGCATGTCCTCATGCTAAGTTGAAGGAGATAAATGTGAATGAATAGGAACATGTAAGACTCATGCAATACAACCTATATACATATGAATGCAACTATATGATTTTGTCTACATGATTAAAAATAGATAAGTTCTCTAAGACAAAACATGGGGCAGATTTCACTAATTCAATTCATATTTTAAAAGCAGATAAATTTGTAAGAAGATAGCTCGTGAAAGTAGGGAATACAGGACTGAGCATTGAACCCTTACTGTTGGTGCGTGTGCACTCTAATCATCTCTAGTATATGGGGTAATCACTCTATCCTTCTCTAATCATTCTTTCAAAAATTTTGTTTTTCACCTAACCAATCAACAATTTTAAAATGCCCATGCAAACATCATGAGGTCTTTTCGTGGTTGTAATGGGGCTAAGGTAAGGATGAGGATACACATATGGCTAAGTGAGCTTATACATTAAATCTTTAATTAACCTACGCTCTCACCTAACATACATATATTCTATATAATTTTAACATTCATCTTAGCTACCCAAAATCTCCTTTTCACATTCTATATTCATGTATCAACCTTTATTTTAATTTTATCACATGTGCATTGATTATTAAACTCTGACTTATCATTGGGGTGATTTTGTCCCCTTATTTTTACTAACATAAAGGAAATTTTTTTTTGTATAGCTTATCAATGCACATAGATTTGTAATGTTCTTTTATGGTTTCACATGAATAGGTACCCAATTTTCCTTTATTTCATCATGACATATTCTCCTATTACCCTTTATTCCCACAATTTTCCCATACTTAGTTAACACACATTCTATCTAAAGCTAACCAAAGATTCAATTGGGATTTTTCATTATTTTTCTGCTTAAGGCTAGTAATGTGGTAAAATATAGAATAAATGGGATTAACAACGGCTCAAAGTGGTTAACAAATGTAATTAAAAGGGTTGGCTTATTTGGAATATGTGAGCTAAACAAACAATGGCCTTAATCATATGCATGCACATAACATATTAACATTGGACATATAGGATAAAACAAAATTCAGATTACAATCATAGAGAAGAAAACACATAAGAAAAAAATGTTTATGGTTAAATAGTGTAACCATGTATTTAGGCTCAAAGTCTCACGGGCTGTGTGTTCTTTTAGCTCAAAAATCATGTTCCAATTTCAACTTCAAACAAATTTAACATAAATGTTCTGATTTAAATTAGTTAAATTTTCGAAAAAATATATGGTCTCAAAAGAAACTTATTATCTTTTCAATCAGGTAGAACATACATGCAATTAACCTACTAATATGCAATCTATCTTATTCTAAAGAAAAAAGAAGTTGGTGTTAGGGGGAAGAATCACCTCCGGAAGTCAGGTACTAACCGACCTCCCCACACTTAAGGCTTTGCACCGATAAACCACTATTTTATGGTTTATATTGTGTTTAATTGAGTGGTTTTATCAAGCTTTTCACCCACTTATTCATATGATTTGCATAATTTTACAATTCCTTCCTAGTTTAGTTCTATGATTGAAAACTTGCTTCTTAGAGATCTTTTAATTGTGTATTTTAATTCTCCTCTATACCATTCGATGTTGTAATCTGTGTGTTAAGTGTTTCAGGCTTCATAGGGCAGGAATGGCTTAGAGAATAGAGAGGAAGCTTGCAAAAAGGGAAGGAGCACAAGAAATAAAGGAGACAACCAGCGAACAGCGATACAGCCTGGAGTTTTCATAAGCTTCAAGGCGAAGGCTTTCTAATTCTTGTAGTTGCAACTTCCGTTCAGCTCCGGCTCTCTCATAGTCCATGTTGCATTCCTTTACCGCCCAGAAAGCTTTGTGCTCTAACTCAACTGGGAGATGACAGGCCTTTCCATAAACCAAGCGGAAAGGACTCATCCCAATTGGTGTCTTGTATGCTGTCCGATATGCCTAAAGCGCGTCTTGGAGCCTGGTGCTCCAGTCCTTTCTATGAGGCTTGACTACCTTTTGCAGTATGCACTTTATCCTCTGTTAGACACCTCTGCTTGCCCATTAGTCTGGGGATGATAGGCTGTTGATACTTTATGAATGATCACATGCCTCTTTAGTAAACCTGTTAGTCTCCTGTTGCAAAAGTGAGTGCCTTGATCGCTCACGATTTCTCATGGTGATCCAAACGACAAATAATATGGTTTCTAACAAAAGAAACAATAGTGTTAGCATCATCAGTACAGGTAGGAATTGCTTCCACCCATTTAGAAACATAATCTACATCTAACAGTATATAAAGGTGGCCATTAGAATTTGGAAATGGACCCATGAAGTCAATGCCCCAAACATCAAAAATTTCACAGAAGAGCATAATTTGCTGAGGAATTTCATTCCTCTGGGATATATTACCAAACCTTTAGCATGGAGGACAAGATTTACAAAGATCAGCAGCATCTTTAAAAAGAGTAGGCCACCAGAATACACAATCTAAAACTTTTCAAGCAGTTTGTTGAGGGCCAAAATGTCCTCCACTCTCAGATGAGTGGCAGGCCTCTAAAATAGACTGGAATTCTGATTGAGGTACACATCTTCTAATTACCTAGTCAGCACCACACCTCCATAGATATGGGTCATCCCATACATAGTATTTGGACTCGCTTTTCAGCTTGTCTCTCTGATGCTTAGTAAAATTGGGAGGGAAAGTATGGCTAACTAGATAATTAGCTACAGGTGCATACCAAGGGGCTACATCAGATACTGCCTGTAAGCTATCAAATGGGAAATTATCATTGATAGGAATGGAGTCATCTTTAATATGCTCAAGGCGACTCAAGTGGTCAGCCACTAAATTTTGGTTACCACTCCTATCTTTAATTTCCAGATCAAATTCTTGCAGCAGTAGCATCCAACATATTAGCCTTGGTTTAGACTCCATTTTAGCTAATCAATATTTTAGAGTTGCATGATCTGAGTACACTACTACCTTAGTACCAAGTAAATAGGCTCGAAATTTATCCAGAGCAAAAACAATAGCTAGAAGCTCTTTTTCAATAGTAGTGTAATTAGATTGAGCAGCATCTAAAGTCTTAGATGCATAAGTAACTACAAAAGGGTCGTTACCTTCATGTTGAGCCAGTGCTGCTCCTACTGCATGATTGGAGGCGTCACACATGATTTCAAATGGTTGACTCCAGTCTGGTCCCCTCACAATCGGAGCTTGAGTCAAGGCGGTCTTTAGCTTATCAAATGCTTGTTTGCAATCCTCGCTGAACTCAAACTCAATATCTTTCTGCAGTAGTCTGGACAAGGGTAGTGCTACCTTATTGAAGTCCTTAATGAATCTCCTGTAAAAACCTGCATGGCCAAGGAACGAACGGACTTCCCTCACAGAAGAGGGGTAAGGTAAACTAGAAATAACATCCACCTTTGCTGGGTCTACAGAGATACTAGTATCAGAAATTACATGTCCTAGAACAATACCTTGTTTTACCATAAAATGAACTTTTCAAAATTTAAAACAAGGTTTGAACTAACACACCTGTCCAATACTTTAGACAAACTATCCAAGCAAAGGTTAAATGAATCACCATAAACGCTAAAGTCATCCATAAAAACTTCCATACAAGTCTCAATGAAATCAGAGAAAAGACTCATCATACACCTCTGGAAAGTAGCTGGTGCATTGCACAAGCCAAAGGGCATTCTTTTATAAGCATAAGTACCAAAAAGACATGTAAAGGTAGTCTTTTCCTGATCTTCAAGAGCTATATGGATTTAAAAATAACCTGTGTAACCATCTAGAAAGCAGTAGTGAGATTTACTTGACAAGCGGTCAAGCATCTGATCAATGAATGGCAATGGATAATGATCCTTGCGAGTGGCTTGGTTGAGACGTCTATAGTCAATGCAGACTCTTCATGCATTCTGCACTCTGGTTGTCAGAAGTTTTCCTTGCTTATTCCTTATTGTTGTGACTCCAGACTTCTTGGGCACCACTTGTACTAGGCTGACCCATTCGCTATCAGAAATGGGGTAAATGATATCTACCTCAAGTAGTCTGGTTACTTCCTTTTTGACAACTTCTAAGATGGTGGGGTTCAATCTTCTCTGAGGTTGATGGATATGCTTTGTTCTTTCTTCTAAGAATATTCTATGTTCATAAACTTGAGGGCTGATGCCTATTATATCCGCCAAGCTCCATCCAATTGCTTTCTTATGCGTCCTCAATACACTAAGCAGTTGTTCTTGTTGCGAAGTGAGCTCCCTTGCAATGATAACTGGGAACTTCTACTTGTCCTCAAGGTATGCATACTTGAGGTGTGGAGGAAGGGGCTTTAATTCCATTTTCCACTCATGGTTTGGTTCTGGATTCTCTGGGGCTGGCGAAAATGGTGATGAATCTTCGGTATGTTCAGAGGGTGTCCCCACACTTGGATCTTGCTCCATGTGACTCTCTTCCATTTCTTCCTGGTGGGTTGCAGCTATAATTTCATCAATGATGTCACATTGGAATATGGAGTGATCTTCTGGGAGATGCTTCATAGCTTCATCTAGATTAAAGCTTACTGTTCTGCCATCTACCTCAAAGGAATAGGTTCCCGAAAAGGCATCCAACTTGAATTTTGAAGTCTTCAAAAATAGTCTACCAAGCAGAATGACGAAGGTCTCCCTGAGTCATTTTGGGGCATCTCCAGGATATAAAAATCAATGGGAAACGTGAGCCCCTTAATGCTCACTAATATATCTTCAGCAATTCCAACCACTGTGATAATGCTTTTATCTGCTAACACAAAACGAGCTGCTGACCTTTTTAAGGGAGGGAGCCTTAAAGCATTATATATAGACAAAGGCATAATACTCACGCATGCTCCTAAATCACACATACAGTCAGAAAATATCACACCTCCAATGGTACAGTTAACCATGCATGGGCCTGGGTCACTACATTTTTCAGGTATAATTCCCATTAAAGCAGATATAGAACTACCTAAAGGAATAGTTTCTAATTCATTAATTTTATCTTTATGGATGCACAATTCTTTTAGAAACTTTGCATATTTAGGAACTTGCTGAATAACATCAAAAAGGGGAATAGTTAGCTCAACCTTTTTGAAGATCTCTACCATTTTGGAATTAAGTTCCATCTGCTTCCTGGGCTTCTTAGCAAGGTGTGGAAATGGAATAGGAGTGGTGTCTTTTATAGCTTCAGCTTGCTGGGGTTCTGCACTCCTTGATTGGACTGCTTCTGCTTCAGCTATGCCTTGTGCTTCATCTTCTTCTTCAACATCCTCTACCTCAACCGTGTCTGCAGCTGGGGCGTGTCTGGCGGGCTTGACTCCTCTAGACTCCTCTCTTGCAGTGTGGTTCCAGATCTCAGGGTAATGGCATTGATGCACCCTTGGGGTTGGGTAATGGTTGAGAGGGGAGTCCACTAGAGCTTGAAGACTGGTTGTTAGAGTTATTCAGTGATCCAATCTGTGAGACAAGGGCTTGTAAGGTAGAATTCATACCATTTAGAGTAGAAGTAAGGTTGTTTTCCATGGCCTGCTATCTCTGATCAATAGATTGTAGTAACTCATCATTATGAGATGAAGAGGGATGAGTGATATGAGGGGTTTGCTGAGATGCTTGAGACTGCCTTAGATGAGGTGCTCTGTAGGCCTGATTCTGATTTTGCTGCCTGAAGTTGTTATTGTTATTCCACCTCTGATTTCTATTGTTATCTCTGCCTCCTCTGTTATGATTGTCCCTCCAACCTTGGTTGGGGTTATCTTGCCATCCATGGTTGTAGCTGCCACCTTGATTATACCCTTGACTGGGGCGGTCATAGAAGTTATGAGTGGCTGCCACAGTGTGGTCTTCCTGTTGGAGTTGTGGACACTCATCAGTATAATGATTGTAATCTGCACAGATCCTGCATACTCTTTGTGGAACCAACTGTTGGCTGTGCTGTGGTGGAGAAGGCTGAACTTGCTGAGCTTATTGTTGACTTAGTTGCATCTTCTTCAGTAAGTTGGTCATTTCACATAAGCTCTGAGTTATAGCAGCAGTCTCTTTGCTAGAGGATACCTCTGCAACAGCTCTTGACCGACCTTGTTTCTGCCTGTGATTTCTTGTTGATTCAGCTAAGTTGCTGATCAATTGCCATGCCTCTTCCGTGGTCTTGTACTTTTTCATAGACCCATTGCTAGCACCTTCCAATGTGGTCTTATCTTGAGATTTCATGCCCTGTGTAAAGTAGCCGAGCAATACCATCTTGTCAATCATATGGTGGGGACATGCTTCCAGAAGATTATTGAAGCACTCCAAATATTCATAGAAAGTCTCAGATTCGTCCTGAACGATCATGGACATGTCTTTCCTCAGTTTATCAGTAACCTCAGCTGGAAATAATTTTTCCAAAAATTCAATTCTAAGCGTATCCCAGTTAGAAACAGTTGCTTCGGATTGAGTGTAGTACCACTCTCTTGCCTTCCCCTCAAGAGAGAATGGGAAAGCTTTTAACAGAATAGAAGTTTTGTCAGTACCATCACGCTTAACAGTAGAACAAGCAGTTTGAAAATCCCTAAGGTGCTTGATAGGCTCTTGAGCAGGTAAGCCATGAAACTTGGGCATCAAGTTGAGCAGTGCAGTCTTTATTTCAAAGTCCACAGCCACCGTTGGGTGGTGTGCCCGGAATGGCTATAGTGTAAAATCAGGGGCTCCAGCCTCCTGGACAATGACTCTCCTAGGTGCTGCCATTTTACCTGCACGTAAAGCAACTGGATCAGTAGAAAGAGAGCTGGTTTCTTCCTTAGATGACATTTTAGATTCATCCTCGGAGAGGACTAACCGACGCCGAGCTTGCCTTATATATGAAATAGTTCTTTCAATCTCAGGGTCAAGTACTGGCAAGCTTGGATCAAGAAGTGAACGCGTCATTTAACGAAAGAAACGTGCAGCTCATAGTAACAAAAATAAAAAGAAAAATGCTATTAAATAAATTCCAATCAATAAATTAGCACACTATTGCAACTCCCCGGCAACGGCGCCAAAAATTGACGTGAGCAGAAATTGGCAGATTAAGAATTAATTAGAAAAATGGCGTTGCGAGTACAGTTCTTAACCGGCAAAAATCCACTCGTCAATTTAGAAAATGGTTGTCACAAATTTTAGAAATAAAATACTGGGAGTATGAGTCCCAGATCGTCTCCCAACGAGTTGCAGGAAGATGTGCTATTTTATCAACCAGAGGTTTTCAAAAGGGGTTTTGAATTTGATGAACAGAAAATTAAATTAGAGAATTTACATGATTTATATAAAATCTTGACTGGGAGAAGATTAATTGGAGGTTCTATCCTTGTTATAATTTTATCAAGAGCAATTAATAATTAGTCATTGTTTACATTTACTTAACCCTCAATGAATGAAGGAAAGTCAAATTAAAAGTCAACTTCTATTCACAAGTCCTAATCCTCTCCCTTGGAAAGGATTAGAGTTAGTGACTAACAAGCTAACCAACAATGAACCAATTATAATTGAACTCTTGAGTATTCTAACTCAAGGTTCTCCTTTTAATCATCTCCCAATCAAGTTGGGGGACTACTCCATAATCGTAATTGTAGATTTCACAAAATCAATGGGAGAAATAAGAGAATACATAATAAATAATAATGAAAGAGATTAATTAAAAGTAGAAATAGTCTTGTATTAATAAACTATGAAAAATAATCCAATGTCAACTCTGGACAAATTAAGAATATGGAAGAGTAAATGATAAGTAAATAAGAAACTATGATGACCAGTACCGGAGGTAGACTCTTCTCAAAAGCTAAAGCCAAAATTCTTCAAAATCCTAATTTATGAATGTTCAAGTGAGAAACCTAGGGGAGAGTAAATTCAGATCTAAAAACTTGAAATTGTGTGGAATGAATTCCTCCTCTGTCTCTACATGTTCCTTGTCTCTAATCTGTAATTCTGGGCCAAAAATTGGGTTAAAATGCGGCCCAAAATCTCTGCCAGCGACTTTTGTAATTCTGCAGATCGCACACGTCACGCGACTGCGTCGTCCACGCGATCGCGTCACTCAGCATTTTTCGTACCACGCGTGCGCATCATCCACGCATTCGTGTCGTTCGTGCAGCTTCCAATCCGCGCGGTCGCGTGAGCCATGCGACCGCGTGACTTCTCGCTGGTCATCTCCTCAATTCCTTGTGTTCCTTCCATTTTTGCACGCTTCCTCTTCATTCTTTACGCCATCCTTGCCCTATGAAGCCTGAAACACTTAACACACAGATCACGGCATCGAATGGTACGAAGGAAAATAAAAATATACAACTAAAAGGTCTTTAGGAAGCAAGTTTTCAATCATAGAATATCTTTAGGAGGAAATTATAAATACATGCAAATCATATGAAAAAGTGGGCGAAGACCTGATAAAACCACACAATTAAACACAATATGAATCACAAAATAGTGGTTTATCAATGGATCACTAGGAACCATGATCAAAGTATGAAACCGAATCCAGAGAATTATCTTCCAATGGTTCGGGGGAAATACTTAGATTTCAATCCGAAAAATGTAAGGTTGGCATTCAAGTTGCCTATGATGCAAGAAGATGCACGCCCTTACACTAGAAGGGTCAACATTGATCAAAGGTTGGACCAAGTCCTTATGGACATATATGTTGAAGGAACTCAATGGAAAAGAGACTCTAAAGGCAAGCCGGTTCAATATTGTGTTTGAATGGACGCATTCCCCCACTTTATAGCCTCTAATCTGTGTTTTCTGGGCTAGGATTTGGACCGAAAGGAGTCCAGAAATTGCTGGGAGCATTTTTTGCAATTTTCTGCACGTGGCGTCCGTCACGCATACGCGTAGGTCTCGCGTGCGCGTCATTTGGAAGTTTTTCTTGTCACGCGTATGCGTCGATCACGCGTACGTGTCATTCGTACTTTGCGCTAGGCATGCGTTCGTGTCGTCCACGTGTGCACGTTGCTTGGGTTTTGCGCGAGTCACGCGTCCGCGTCGTCCATGCGTGCGCGTCGCTGCCATTTCCTTCAAAACTTCATTTTCGCGCGTTCCTTCCACTTTTGAATGTTTCCTTCCTGTTCTCTAAGCCATTCCTGCCCTATAAAGCCTGAAAATACTCAACACACGGATCACGGTATCGAATGGCGATAAAGGATAATATTTTTATGGTCTAGGAAACATATTTTCACATATATTAAGGAATAAGGAAGGAATTGTAAAATCATGCAATTTATATGAATAAGTGAGCAAAGACATGATAGAAACCACTCAATTGAGCATAATATAAATCATAAAATAGTGGTTTATCAACCTCCCCACACTTAAACATTAGCATGTCCTCATGCTAAGCTCAAGAGAAGCTATAAAGGAGTGAAGAAGAATGGTAGAATGTATGAAATGCAACCTATCTATATGAATGCAACTACATGCTAAGATGTTTCTACCTATTTGGTTAAAAGTAAATAAGTTCTCCAAGATAAACATGAATCAAGTTCTACTAATTCAAATCATATAGTAAGGACAAGTAAACTTGTAAGAAGATAGCTCATAAAAGCAGGGAACATAGAATCAAGCATTGAACCCTCATTGGTAGTGTATATGCACTCTAATCTCTCAAGTGTATAGGGTAATCCACTTTAGTCTTCTCTAGTCATGCTTTCTAAACGTTGTTCTTCACCTAACCAATCAAAAAATATTTAATGTACCAATGCATACATCATGAGGTCTTTTCAAGGTTGTAATGGGGTTAAGGCAAAGGTGAGGGTATATATATGGCTAAGTGAGCTATAAATTGAATCTTTGAGTAACCTAAGCTATCACCTATACACACACATACTCTATATAACTTCTTAAAATTATGCCTAGCTACCAAAAATTCCGACTTTTTTGCTTTTTTCACATACTCATGTATCAATTTTTCTTTTAATTTGTATCACATATGCATTGATCTTTTCATTAACTTAACTTAGCATTGGGGTAATTTTCTCCCATTAATTAATTACTTAATTACTTTGAATATTTTTTTAATTTTTTTAATTGGGGTAACTTAGCATTGATTTTTTTTAATTAATAAACATAACATTATCAATGCACATGGATTTTTAATTTTTTTGGTCTTACATAAGTAGGTACCCAAATTCTCTTTATTTTATCATGACATATTCGTTTATTAACCCATGTTCCCACGATCTTCCCATGCTCAATTGATATACAATCTCTAACTTAAACTAACCAAAGATTCAATTGGGGTATTTAATTATTTTTCTGCTTAAGGCTTGTGATGTGGTAAAATATAGAATAAATGGGGATTAAAAGGCTCAAAGTGGCTAACAAGGGTAATTGAAAGGGTAGGGTATTTTGGGATAAGTGAGCTAAAAAAATTAATGGCCTCAATCATATGCATGCATTTAAATACACTAAATATTGGACATATAGAATGGAACAAAGAAAAGATTACAATCATAGAGAAGAAAACACACAAGAATAAAATATTATGGTTAAATAATATAACCATGTAATTAAGCTCAAATCTCATAGGGTTGTGTGTTGTTAGCTATAATTTGTGTTCCAAATACAACTTCGACAAGTTTTAACGAAAAGATTTTAATTTAAATTAGTGAAATTTTTCAAAAATAGGGTCTTAAAAAGAAACTTATTACTTTAACCAAGTTGTAGCTAAATGCACAAAAATAAACAAACATGCAATGAAACATGCAAATGCAACAATGAACTAACAAATAAAATAAAACATTGGTGTTAAGAAGAAAATATCTAACCCACGGAAGTCGATATTGACCTCCCCACACTTAAAGATTGCACCGTCCTCAGTGCATGCTAAGATGTGCAAGTGGACGGGTTTCTCCAACTAACGCTTTTCTCCAAAGATTGTGTAGATGGACTTGTTTGTCTCCCCATTAAGAAGTTTTTCCTCTCTCTTCTTGGTGGCCATCCTGAAAGAAGGGAAAAAAGAAGAAAAGTACCCCAAAAACAAAGATAGAAAACAGATAAAATATGGTTGGGTTAATGCCAAATAATGAGAGTCTCAATTACATGGTAGCTACAACATGTATGTGAGAATATAATAGAAGCAAACGGCATATCAATAGTGCAAAAATTGCAACAACAGGGGAGAGAGTGTGGGTAATACAAGATAGTATAAGTGCATATCAATGCAAAAGGAATACTAGTATTATAAAAATTAGCATTGACTTATGAATAATAATACCTAATCAGAGTAAAACAAGTCATGAAGCACCAGAATAATGCAAGAAAAGATGCAACAGTTGAATAAGAAAATTTAACACCAATGGAAAAATAATAAATTTAGAAAAGAAAATAAAAATATGCACAAAATTAAAATATAATGAATGAAAGTATGCAAATAAATTAAGTAAAATAGGATGAGAGCGAAGAAGGATGAGAAGTTAAAGAGATGAAGTAAGAAAGAAAGAATAAAGAAGAAAAGATAGAAGAAATTAGGATTAGATAAGCGGCGGCGCAGGGATTTGGTGGTGTTGTGCGAGTGACGCGCACGTGTACTCCACGCGTACGCGTGGGTCGTGCAAATGGGGAGATGACGTGCGTACGTGTGACCGAGCTTGTGCTACTCGCGTGAAGGCAGCCTTGTGCGCACACAACTCTCAGTTTGCATTGGGGTGTGTGCCAAAATAGCATATGACATGTGCACGTAATTGATTCATACGCGTGAGTGGTCAGAATTTAAAAATAGCGCGCACGCATCAGGGACGCTTACGCTTGGGTGAATTTGTGCTTTGGGCACAACGCCCACACCAGGCCAGCATAACTTTAGGCCTGACACCTCTTTATGCCGATTTTCCTAGGTCACGCGTGCACATGGTTGTTGGTAACTACAAGGGGGTCCACCGTATCTATCATCTTGGTACGCACCTCGGAATGGCTCTTGACCATAGTAATTTGGTGGGTGTTGGTTGTCACGAGAAGGTCCACCATAACTATTGTCTTGGCATGCATTGTAAGATGGTCGTTGTCTATGATATCTTGGAAGGTGTTGTTGCCTAAAGGGTTAATCAGATCTTCGTGGCTCCTTCCATCTTTGATTGCTTTGACCTTGATGCATGTTCCTGTTATAGCTTTCATTCCTTACAATAACATTGGAACCAAACTTAAAGCCAGAGGGGTGAGAATTCATTGTAGTTAATAAAAATTAAAAACAAAAACGAAAACAAATAAACAAGCAGAAGCAAATATTTACAATAACCAATAATAAGGCACACATTTGCAATTCCCCGGCAACGGCGCCATTTTTTGACGAACGGATTCTTGCTAGTAAAGAATTTCATAAAAATAATCACGTTGTAAGTATAGTTTCTAAACCAGCAAAGAATCCTTTCGTACAAAAGTTTGGTTGTCACAAGTAACAAAACCCCTAAAAAGTAATAACCGAAGTATTTAAACCTCGGGTCGTCTCTCAAGGAATTGCAGGGAGGTGTATTTATTATTGGTTATGAGTTTTGTGGAAAATTTGGAGTTTGGGCAATGGGCACAAAAATAATTATAAATTAAAGTAATGAAAATTAACAAGAGATTTTATGTAATTAAATTAAAAAGCCTTGACCGGGAGTATGATTAATTGGAAGTTCTATCCTTGTTGGAATTTTCTCAAGTGTAGTATCAAAAGGTTGTTATTTTTACTTAGTTAACCCTTACTAAATAAAGGAAAGTCAAGTGATTGAGCTAACTCTTATTCGCAAATCCTAGTCCTCTCCCTTGGGAAGGTCTAGCGTTAGTAAATACACAATTAGCCAACAAATTCCAATTAACTAATCACTTGAGCATTCCAACTCAAGTGTCTCCTTTTAATCAACCCCCAAGTCAAGTTGGGAGTCTACTCTGTAATCATGCATACCATCTTTGTTGTTAGGAGTTTGGAATAGAAAAGAGACATGATAATGGAAATAAAATTGAAAGCAATTAAATAAATAATAAAATTGAGAAAAAACAAATTAAATTAGAAGAGAAATCAAATTAAAGGAACATTGAACTTGGAATTGAGAAGAAGCAATCCTAAAATTAAGAGAAATCCTAAATCCTAAATCCTAAGAGAGAGGAGAGAGCCTCTCTCTCTTTAAAAACTATATCTAAAACCTAAAATCTGAATTATGAGTCTATGCTTATGAATAAATGGATTCCCCCACTTTATAGCCCATAATCTATGTTTTTTGGGGCGAGAACTGGGTCAAAAACAGCCCAGAAATCGCTGGGGGCGAAATCTGCCACGCTGGTTTTTTGTCACTGCGACGCATGCGCGTGAATCACGCGTGCGCATCACTAGCTGTACAGCCACTATAGCAAATTATATATCATTTCAAAGGCCTAGATGTTAGCTTTCTAACGCAACTAAAATCGCCTCATTTGGACCTCTGTAGCTCAAGTTATGACTGTTTGAGTGCGAAGAGGTCATGTTGGACAACTCATCAATTCCTTCAGTTTCTTGTATTCCTTCCACTTTTGCATGCTTCCTTTCCATCCTCTAAGCCATTCCTGCCCTGTAATCTCTGAAAACACTTCACACACATATCAAGGCATCTAATAGTAATAAGAGATGATTAAAATACACAAATTAAAGACTGTAGGAAGCAAGTTTTCAATCATAGAACAAATTCTGGGAAGGAATTGTAAAATCATGCAAATAGTATGAATAGGTGTGCAAAGGCTTGATAAACACCATTCAAATTAGCACAAGATAAACCATAAAGTAATGGTTTATCAATGGGGTGTTGACTTCATGGGGCCTTTCCCACCATCATATTCAAACACTTATATTCTAATGGCAGTAGACTATGTATCTAAATGGGTAGAGGTAATTGCAACACCCATTAATGATACTAAAACAGTGATGAAGTTCCTCCAGAAACATATCTTCAGCAGGTTCGGTGTCCCTAGAGTACTGATCAGTGATGGAGGCACTCATTTTTGCAGTAAACAGCTTGACTCTGCTCTGATCCGATACAGAACTAACCACAAAGTGGCAACTCCATATCATCCATAGACAAATGGGTAGGCTGAAGTCTCAAATAGAGAACTAAAATGAATCCTGGAACGGACTATAAATACCCATAGAAGGGATTGGGCAAAAAGTCTGGATGATGCTCAGTGGGCATACAAAACCGCATTCAAGACTCCTATAGGGACCTCTCCATACAAGCTTGTGTATGGAAAAGCCTGTCATCTGCCAGTGGAACTGGAACACAAGGCCTACTGGGAAAAAGGTGGCATGACATAAAGCTGTCCTCTAGAGTCTTTGAGCCAGGACAGAAGGTTCTGCTGTTTAACTCTAGGCTCAGATTGTTCTCTGGGAAATTGAAATCCCGGTGGAAGGGACCATATGTGATTACAAGTGTGTCACCATATGGATATGTAGAGCTTCAGGATACTGACTTTGACAAAATGTTCATTGTTAATGGACAGAGAGTCAAGCATTATCTTGAAGGCAATGTTGAGCAAGAATGCTCAAGACTGAGACTAGATTAAGGCTCAGTAAAGTCCAGCTAAAGACAGTAAAGAAGCACTTGCTGGGAGGCAACCCAGTCATTAGTAGAAATTAGATGTTTCTAACAATTATATGAATTTATTTAATTTTGTTATTCATGTTTTTTTCATAAATGATACAGAGAAATGAAGGTTCAGAACATAAAGCAGAGGAACCACAGAGAAAAAGAGCTCACTGGCGTTAAAACGCTAGTAAAGAGGTATTTTAGGCGTTAAACACCAGAATGGCTATCATTTTGGGTGTTTAACGCCAGTAAAAGTATCATTATGGGCCTTAAACGCCAGAATGGGCAGTATTCTGGGCGTTTAATGCCAGAAACAGCAGCATCCTGGGCGTTCAGAAAAATGCCCAGTAACAAAGGATTTCTGGCATTTAACGCCAGCCAGGTGGCTGGCCGTTAAACGCCCAAAATGGCTACCAGATGGGCGTTAAACGCCAGAATGGATATCATTCTGGGCGTTTAACGCCAGAACAGCAAGGGGGAGGTAATTTCGTTTCTAATTCAATTTTTTCGAATTTTCATGTTTCAATTCATAATTTTCTGCATAAAAGGTTACAAATATTCATTTTTCAATTTCCATTTCCAAAAATTAATAATCTTATAAATTATTTTTAATTCTTTTTCAATTCTTTTCAAATCTTTTTCAAAATATTTTTAAAACTCATTTCTCTTTCTAATTTCTCTCCAAATCTTTTTTGTTCATCGATATTATCTTTTATTTCTTAGATGCATTAACAAAAATTCAGATTTAACTTTCTCAAATCTTTTGCATCTCTTTTAAATTTTAAAATCTTATCTTTTTCATATCATGTTTATCTTTTATCAATCATATCTTTCTATCTTATCTTTTTTTTTCCTAAAAATTTGAAAACCCATTCCCCTCCCCTCCCTTTTAAATAGACATGCGGCCACCATCCTTGAACCATTATTCAAATCCTTATCTCCCTCTATTCCTCTTCTTTCTTTTCTTTTGCTTGAGGACAAGAAAACCTCTAAGTTTGGTGTGATTTTTTGTGATCACTGAGCTAAAATAGATTGAGATCATGGCCCCTAAAGGAAAACAACCCACTTCAAGAGGCAAGAAAGAAAACAATCCAAAATCATCTTGGATACATGAGAGGTTCATAACCAAAGAACATACAGACCATTACTTAAAAATTGTGTGCAGAAGATCAGTGATCCCAGAAGTTAAGTTCAATCTGAAAGAAGATGAATACCCGAATATCCAAGAGCAGATTCGAAACAGGGGCTGGAAAGTCCTGGTTAATCCTGAGATACACGTTGGAAGAAACATGATCCAGGAATTCTATGAAAATCTGTGGATGACAGATAAGCAAAGAATAGAGGGAGCTGCTTTCTACTCCTTTCGGACTATGGTCAAAGGGAAGAGTATTAACCTCCACTTTGACAAAGTGAGAGAAGTTCTCAAGCTTCCTCAACTACAAGATGCTCCAGAGTCCTTTAATAGGAAAATGGCCAAAGATAAAAGGCTAGATCAAGTTCTAGAGGACATATGCCTCCCTGGAACCAAGTGGATAACTAATTCAAAAGGTGTTCCAAACCAACTGAAGAGAGGAGATCTCAAACCAGTTGCTAGGGGCTGGCTGGATTTCATTGGGCGTTCTATACTTCCCACCAGTAACCGCCCTGAAGTCACTATCGAAAGGGCAGTGATGATTCACTGTATTATACTGGGGAAAGAAGTAGAGGTTCATCAGCTGATTCCTTGTGAAATTTACATATTTGCGAACAAGGAATCCACTAAGGCCAAATTGGCTTACCCAAGCTTGATTAGTCTGTTATGTAAAGATGCAGGGGTAAAGATATGTGTGGATGAGTATATCTCAGTTAAACACCCAATCACCAAAAAGGTAATGGATGGACCTCAAGTTCAAGACAACCCCATCAAGAGGAGGGCGTATGAGCTCCTCCCAGAAATTTCTCAATTTGACTATTGGGATCGCTTAGAAGCATTTGTCACCAAGCTGCAAGAAGCTATGGATCAACTCAAAGAAGAGCAGTAGAATCAAAACAGCATGCTCTGCAAACTGCTCAAAGAACAAGAGAAGCAAAGGCGTGAGCTACAGGAGCTAAAGCGCCAGAAGTTGTCCCTTGAAGAGCCAAACATCCCACAGATTGAAGGAGCACTTATCTCTCAAAATAAAGGTTGTTGAGTCCTAACTCAGTGATAACGTTTATTATTAGAAACCTATTTTAAGAGTTACATGAGCATTAGTATTAGAAGTCGTTTATTTCTATGTCTTTAATTATTATTTCATAAGTATTAGTAGCATTTAATTTTCCATTTTAATTTTCTGTTATTTTAATAAAATTCGAATTGTATGAATAGTACGTTATTTTTATTTTTTTTAATGTGGCTATAATTTACTCTTCTTATCATCATTAAACATGAATAAAATAGTAGTTTTATTAGAAGAACAAGGGTGCAAACATCTTGAGTATAAAATAAGAAAAATTCAAATTATTTATATGTGGTGGCATTACTTTAGCTCTTTGAATGAATGCATAAACAGTGTATATTTTTTATACTGAAATTTAAGTAATGCTTGGCTCTTGAAAGAATGAGGTAAACAGAAGGATGTTATTGATAATCTAAAATATCATAAAATTGATTCTTGAAGCAGGAAAAAGCAGCGGAAAAAAAAAAGAGAGAGAGAGAAAAAGCAAGCAGAAAAAGCCAGTAACCCTCTAAACTAAAAGGCAAGGGTGAAATGGATCCAAGGCTTTGAGTATCAATGGATAGGAGGGCCCAAAGGAATAAAATCCTGCCCTAAGCAGCTAAATCAAGTTGTCCCTAACCATGTGCTTGTGTCATGAAGGCCCAAGTGAAAAGCTTGGACTGAGTGGTTAAAGTCGTGATCCAGAGCAAAAGAGTGTGCTTAAGAACTCTGGGCACCTCTAACTGGGGACTCTAGCAAAGCTGAGTCACAATCTGAAAAGGTTCACCCAATTATGTGTCTGTGGCCTTTATGTATCCGGTGGTAATATTGGAAAAACAAAATGCTAAGGGTCACAGCCAAGACTCAAAGAAGCTGTGTTCAAGAATCAATCAAAGTTAAACTAGGAAAATCAATAACCTCATCAGCATGCTGAGTTCTGAAAGAAGCCAGTCATTCTGAGTTTCAGGGGATAAAGTCAGATGCCAAAACTATTCAAAAGCAAAAAGCTATAAGCCCCGCTCATCTAATTTGAATTTGAGCTTCATTAAAGACTCAGAGATTTTATTGCACCATAACCTTCTTTTTATCCTATTTTATTTGTCTAGTTGCTTGGGGACAAGCAACAGTTTAAGTTTGGTGTTGTGATGAGCGGCTATTTTATACGCTTTTTGGTAGTGTTTTCATATCGTTTTTAGCATGTTTTATTCACTTTTTGTTATATTTTTATTTTATTTTTATTCAAAAATCACATTTCTGGACTTCACTACGAGTTTGTGTATTTTTCTGTAATTTCAGATATTTTCAGACTGAAATTGAGAGACCTGAGCAATTATCTAATTCAGAGGCTGAGAAAGGACTGCACATGCTGTTGGATTCTGACCTCCCTGCACTCAAACGCGTGTTTTTGGAGCTACAAAAATCCAACTGGCGCGCTCTTAATTGGTCTAGAAAGCTAACATCTTGGGCTTTCCAGCAATGTATAAAGTCCATACCTTGTCCGAGATTTCATGGCCCAAACTGGCGTTAAACGCCAGCCAGAAACCCTTTCTGGCGTAAAACGCCAGAACTGGCACACTTCTTGGCGTTAAACGCCCATTTTGGCACCCATGGTGGCGTTTAACTTCAATTTGAGGCATATGCACGTGGAAGTTTGAAAGCTCAGCCCAAACACTCACCAAGTGGGTCCCGGAAGTGGATTTCTGCACTATCTGCACTTAGTTACTCATTTTCTGTAAACCTAGGTTACTAGTTTAGTATAAAAACTACTTTTAGAGATTCATTTTGTAACAAATGACATTTGACATATCATATTGTATCTTCTACGGCATGAGTCTCTAAACCCTATAGGTGGGGGTGAGGAGCTCTGCTGTGTTTCAATGGTTTAATGCAATTACTATTGTTTTCTATTCAATCACGCTTACTTCTGTTCTAAGATACTCACTCGTACTTCAATATGAAGAATGTGATGATCTGTCATCGTCATTATCAAATTTATGAAGGCGTGCTTGACAACCACTTCCGTTCTATCCGAGCTCAATGTAGTCATTGGGCGACAGCTTGAGTGCGTTTCTCTTGGGTTTCTAATCCACGAGTTTGAC
Source organism: Arachis stenosperma (assembly GCF_014773155.1). Classification (NCBI taxonomy): domain Eukaryota; kingdom Viridiplantae; phylum Streptophyta; class Magnoliopsida; order Fabales; family Fabaceae; genus Arachis; species Arachis stenosperma. Next base: position 36,958,596 of record NC_080378.1, read on the forward strand.
TTGCATCTCCTGACAACAGAGCATTCAAACTCGTGAGATCAGAACCTTCATAGTAAAGGCTAGAACCAATTGGCAGCATTCTTGAGATCCGGAAAGTCTAAACCTTGTCTGTGGTATTCCGAGTAGGATCTGTGACATGGATGATTGTGACGAGCTTCAAACTCACGAATGTTGGGTATAGTGACAGTGTGCAAAAGGATAGAGAGATCCTATTCCGAAACAAGTGAGAACCGACAGATGATTAGCCGTGCGGTAGTTGTGCCTGGTATTTTTCATCCGAGACGAGAGATCCAACAGTTGATTAGCCATACAAAAACTGAACCTGGACCATTTTCACTGAGAGGACGGATGGTAGCCATTGAAAATGGTGATCCACCAACATATAGCTTGCCATAGAAGGAGCCATGCGTGTTTGGAGAAGAAGACAGTAGGAAAGCAGAGATTCAGATGACAGAGCATCTCCGGAACCTCAACCGGTTCTCCATTACTGAATAACAAGTATCATTCATTCCATGCTCTTTTACTTTTTACCAACGAAATCATTTTTATCACTAATCTCCTGACTAAGAGTTATAGGATAACCATAGCTTGCTTCAAGCCGGCAATCTCCGTGGGATCGACCCTTACTCACGTAAGGAATTATTACTTGGACGACCCAGTGCACTTGCTGGCTAGTTGGACGACCAAGTGCACTTGTTGGTTATTTTGTGGAGGTAACTTGATGATCTCTCTCACCTTGTCAAGATGAAAATAAAGAGTCTTCCCTCGCACTATGGTGTAGAAAGTATGGAATCCTTGTCCATCTTTCTTTTGCTTATCTGTCATCCACAGATTTGCATAGAATTCATGGATCATTGTTATTCCAACATTGATCTCAGGATCAACCAGAATCTCCCAACCCCTCTTTCAAATTCGCTCTTGAATATCTGGGTACTTGATGAGCGGATAATTTATACGCTTTTTGGCATTGTTTTTACATAGTTTTTAGTAGGCTTTAGTTAGTTTTTAGTATATTTTTATTAGTTTTTAAGAAAAAATCATATTTCTGGACTTTACTATGAGTTTGTGTATTTTTTTGTGATTTCAGGTATTTTCTGGCTGAAATTGAGGGACCTGAGCAAAAATATGATTCAGAGGCTGACAAAGGACTGCTGATGCTGTTGGATTCTGGACCCCCCTGCACTCAAAATAGAATTTTGGAGATACAAAAGTCCAAATGGCACGCTCTCAATTGCGTTGGAAAGTAGACATCCAGGACTTTCCAGCAATATATAAAAGTCCATACTTTGTTCGCGTTTAGATGACGCAAACTGGCGTTTAACGCCAGCTTTCTGCCCTATTCTGGCGTTAAATGCCAGAAACAAGTTGCAAAGCAGAGTCAAATGCCAGAAACAAGTTACAAACTGGCGTTCAACTCCAAGGAAGACCTCTACATGTGAAAGCTTCAATGCTCAGCCCAAGCACATACCAAGTGGGCCCAGAAGTGGATTTCTGCATCATTTACTCATTTCTGTACCCCTAGTAACTAGTCTAGTATAAATAGGACTTTTTACTATTGTATTTTCATTTGTGTATCTATCTTTGATCAGTTTATGCGATCTTAGACATTGTGGGCTGGCCTCACGGCCATGCTTGGACCTTTATCACTTATGTATTTTCAACGGTGGAGTTTCTACACACCATAGATTAAGGGTGTGGAGCTCTGCTGTTCCTCGAGTATTAATGCAATTACTACTGGTTTCTATTCAATTCATGCTTATTCTTATTCTAAGATATTCATTCGCACTTTAACCTAATGAATGTGATGATTCGTGACACTCATCACTATTCTCACTTATGAACGCATGCCTGACAAACACATCCGTTCTACCTGCGAAAGCTATAGTGTGTATCTCTTGGATTCCTGGTCCACGATGCATGGTTGCCTCTCCTGAAAATAGAGCCTTCCATTCCGTGAGATCAGAGTCTTTGTGGTATAAGCTAGAATCCATTGGCAGCATCCTTAAGATCCGAAAAGTCTAAACCTTGTCTGTGGTATTCCGAGTAGGATCTGGGATGGGATGTCTGTGACGAGCTTCAAACTCGCGACTGTAGGGCGTGGTGACAGACACAAACGGATAGTAAATCCTATTCCTACATGATCGAGAACTAACAGCTGATTAGCAATGCGGGAAACCGTAGAGGACCTTTTTCACTGAGAGGATGGGAAGTAGCCATTGACAATGGTGACGCCCTACATACAGCTTGCCATAGAAAGGAGTATGAAGGATTGGAAGAAGGCAGTAGGAAAGCAGAGATTCAAGAGGAATAAAGTATCACCATACACTTATCTGAAATTACCACCAATGATTTACATAAGTACCTCTATCATTATTTTACGTTCTATTTATCTTTTAATTATTAAAACACTATAACCATTTGAATCTGCCTGACTGAGATTTACAAGGTAACCATAGCTTGCTTCAAGCCGACAATCTCCATGGGATCGACCCTTACTCACATAAGGTTTATTACTTGGACGACCCAGTGCACTTGCTGGTTAGTTGTGCAAAGTTGTGAAGAAGAGTGATATTACAATTATGCGTACCAAGTTGTTGGTGCCATTGAGATCACAATTTCGTGCACCACGTTTTTGGCGCCGTTGCCGGGGATTGTTCGAGTTTGGACAATTGACGGTTCATCTTGTTGCTCAGATTAGGTAATTTATTTCTTATGTTATTTTCAAAAAGTTTTCAGAAATCTTTCAAAATTTTTCTTTGTTTTCGTTTTTCCAAAAAGAAATTTTCGAAAAAATCCAAAAAAATTAATAAAATCATAAAAACAAAAAAAAATATTGTGTGTTTCTTGTTTGAGTCTTGAGTCAAATTTTAAGTTTGGTGTCAATTGCATATTTTTAATTTTCTAAAAATTTTCAAAAAATTCATGCATTGCATTCTTCATGATCTTCAAGTTATTCTTGGTAAATCTTCTTGTTTGATCCTCATATTTTCTTGGTTTGTGTCTTTTCTTGTTTTTCATATGCATTCTTGAATCCTTAGTGTCTAAACATGAAAAATCTCTAAGTTTGGTGTCTTGTATGTTTTTCTTTTCTTAAAATTTTTTCAAAAATAAGTTTTTGATGTTCATCATGATCTTCAAAGTGTTCTTAGTGTTCATCTTGACATTCATAGTGTTCTTGCATGCATCATTGGTTTTGATCCAAAATTTTCATGTTTTGGGTCATATTTGTGTTTTTCTCTCTCATCATTAAAAATTAAAAAAAAATAAAAAATATCTTTTCCTTATTTCTCTCATAAAATTTCGAAATCTTTGGGTTGACTTAGTCAAAAATTTTTAAAATTAGTTGTTTCTTGTTAGTCAAGTCAAGATTTCAATTTCAAAAATTTATCTTTTCAAAACCTTTTTCAAAATCAAATCTTTTCTTTTTCCTTTTGTTATTTTCGAAAATTCTTTAAAATTGACTTTCAAAAATCTTTTTCTTAATTTTATCTTTTATTTTCGAAAATTATACTAGCAATTAATGTTTTGATTCAAAAAATTTCAAGTTTGTTACTTTCTTGTTAAGATTCAAACTTTAAATTTTAGAATTATAACTTTTGATTTCTTGTGAGTCAAGTCATTAATTCTGTTTTTAAAAATCAAATCTTTTTCAAAATAAATTTCAATCATATCTTTTCAAACATATCTTTTTCAAATCATATCTTTTTCAAAACCAATTTCAAAATCTTTTCTAACTTCTTATCTTTCCAAAATTGATTTTCAAATCTTTTTCAACTAACTAATTGATTTTTTGTTTGTTTCTTATCTTTTTCAAAACCACCTAACTACTTTTCTCTCTCTAATTTTCGAAAATTCCTCACCCTTTTTGAAAATTCTTTTTAATTAACTAATTGTTTCAAATTTTAATTTTAATTTTATTTCTTCTCTTAATTTTTGAATTTTAACTAATAATTAAAATAAAAACAAATATATTTTTCTTCTCTTTTAGTTAATATTCGAATTTCTATCTCTCTCTCTCTTTCTATTTATTTTATTTATTTACTAACACTTCTCTTCTCAAAATTCGAACCCCTTTTTTCTCTGTGTTCGAATTTTCTCCTTCTCCTATTCTTTTCTTCTTCTACTCACATAAAGGAATCTCTATACTGTGACATAGAGGATTCCTCTTCTTTTCTGTTCTCTTCTTTTTCACATGAGTAGGAGCAAGGATAAGAACATTCTTGTTGAAGCAGATCCTGAACCTGAAAGGACTCTGAAAAGGAAGCTAAGAGAAGCTAAAACACAACACTCCAAAGAGGACTTTACTACAATTTTCGAAAAAGAAGTAGAGATGGCCGAAACCAATAACAATGGTGGAGGTGCAAGGAAGATGCTTGGTGACTTTACTGCACCAAATTCCAACTTCCACGGAAGAAGCATCTCAATCCCTGCCATTGGAGCAAACAATTTTGAGCTAAAGCCTCAATTAGTTTCTCTGATGCAACAGAATTCCATGTTTTATAGACTTCCATCAAAAGATCCTTTTCAGTTCTTAACTGAATTCTTGCAGATATGTGATACTGTTAAGACCAATAGGGTTGATCCCGAGGTCTACAGGCTTATTGATGAGCGGATAATTTATATGCTTTTTGGCATTGTTTTTAGTATGTTTTAGTTAGTTTTTATTATATTTTTATTAGTTTTTAGTTAAAATTCACTTTTCTAGACTTTACTATGAGTTTTTGTGTTTTTCTGTGATTTCAGGTATTTTCTGGCTGAAATTGAGGGACCTGAGCAAAAATCTGATTCAGAGGCTGAAAAGGACTGCAGATGCTGTTGGATTTTGACCTCCCTGCACTCAAAGTGGATTTTCTGGAGCTACAAAAGCCAAATTGGCGCGCTCTCAAATGCGTTGAAACGTAGACCTCCTGGGCTTTCCAGCAATGTATAATAGTCCATACTTTGCCCGAGATTTGATGGCTCAAACCGGCGTTCCAAATCAGCTCAAAACTGCCCAGCGTTAAACGCCGGAACTGGCACAAGAATGGGAGTTAAACGCCCAAACTGGCACAAAGCTGGCGTTTAACTCCAAGAAAAGTCTCTACACATGAAAGCTTCAATGCTCAGCCCAAGCACACACCAAGTGGGCCCGAAAGTGGATTTTTATGTCATTTACTCATCTTTGTAAACCCTAAGCTACAAGTTCTCTACAAATAGGACCTTTTGCTATTGTATTTATATCTTTTGATCATTTTAGATCTTAGGATCATCTTTGGACGTCTAGTTCTTAGATCATGGGGGCTGGCCTCTCGGCCATGCCTAGACCTTGTTCTTATGTATTTTCAACGGTGGAGTTTCTACACACCATAGATTAAAGTGTGGAGCTCTGCTGTACCTTGAGTATTAATGCAATTACTATTGTTCTTCTATCCAATTCAGATTATTCTTGTTCTAAGATATTCATTCGTACCCAAGAACATGATGAATGTGATGATTATGTGACGCTCATCACCATTCTCACTTATGAACGTATGCCTGACAACCACTTCCGTTCTACAAGCAAACAAGGCTTGAATGTTTATCTCTTGGATTCCTTAATCAGAATCTTCGTGGTATAAGCTAGAATTGATGGTGGCATTCTTGAGAATCCGGAAAGTCTAAACCTTGTCTGTGGTATTCCGAGTAGGATTCAAGAATTGAATGACTGTGACGAGCTTCAAACTCGCGATTGTGGGGCGTTAGTGACAGACGTAAAAGAATCAATGGATTCTATTCCGACATGATCGAGAACCGACAGATGAATAGCCGTTCTGTGACAGAGCGCGTTGAACATTTTCACTGAGAGGACGGGACTGTAGCCACTGACAACGGTGATGCCCAACATACAGCTTGCCATGGAAAGGAGTAAGAAGGATTGGATGAAGACAGTAGGAAAGCAGAGAGACGGAAGGGACAAAGCATCTCCATACGCTTATTTGAAATTCTCACCAATGAATTACATAAGTATCTCTATCTTTATTTTATGCTTTATTCATAAATCCTCCGTAACCATTTGAATCTGCCTGACTGAGATTTACAAGATGACCATAGCTTGCTTCATACCAACAATCTCCGCGGGATCGACCCTTACTCGCGTAAGGTTTATTACTTGGACGACCCAATGCACTTGCTGGTTAGTTGTGCGAAGTTGTGATAAAGAGTTGAGATTGCAATTGAGCGTACCATGTTGATGGCGCCATTGATGATCACAATTTCATGCACCAAGTTTTTGGCGCTGTTGCCGGGGATTGTTCGAGTTTGGACAACTGACGGTTCATCTTGTTGCTTAGCTTAGGTATTTTTCTTCAGAGTTCTTAAGAATGAATTCTAGTGTTTCAAGGTGATGTTCTTATCATCACCAAAGCTGATTGATTCTCATCAATTTAGCTCTTGAATATAATGTCCTGCTGAAGCTTGGCTAGCCATGTCTAATTTCTTTAGACTAAAGCTTTAGACTAACATTGCATGATTCATGGAATTCTCATTAAGAATTTTGATATCCTTATTTTCTTTTTCACTCAATTTTCAAAAAAATCCAAAAAAAATTATAAAATCATAAAACCAAAAATATTTTATGTTTCTTGTTGAGTCTAGTGTCTCATTTTAAGTTTGGTGTCAATTGCATGTTTCTGTTCTTCTTGCATTTTTTGAATTCATTCATGTGTCTTCATTGATCTTCAAGTTGTTCTTGATGATTTCCTTGCTCTGATCTTTAAATTCTCTTGTCTTGAGTGTTTTGTTGTTTTTCATATGCATTCTCAATTTGTTAGTGTCAATAGTATACAAACTTCTAAGTTTGGTGTCTTGCATGCATTGTTTATTTGATTTTAGATGCATTTTGATTATTCCTCATCATTAAAAACTCAAAAAAAATTTCTTTGTGTCTTTTCAAGTCAATAATACAGAGAATTGAAGATTCAGAACATACAGCAGAGGAATTACACAGAAAAAGGTGGGCATTCAAAACACCCAGTGAAGAAGGAAAACTGGCGTTTAAATGCCAGCCAGGATACCTGGCTGGGCGTTTAACACCCAAAAGGGTAGCATTTTGGGCGTTAAACACCAGAATGTATAACATTCTGGGCGTTTAACGCCAGGATGGCACAAGAGGGAAGATTTTGTTTTTAATTCAAATTTTTTTCAAGTTTTCATAATTTTTCAAAATCAAATCTTTTTCAAATCATATCTTTTCAATCATATATTTTCAAAATCAATTTCTTTCCATTTTCAAAAATACTTGCTAACAATTAATGATTTGATTCAACATTTCAATTATGTTGCCTTTTCTGTTGAGAAAGGTTTAATGCCTAAATCATATCTTTTAAATTTCTTGTTAGCCAAGTCATTAATTTTCAAAATCAAATCTTTTTAAATTGTTTTCTTCAAATCATATCTTCTCAATCATATCTTTTTAAAACTATATCTTTTCAATCATATCTTTTTATCACATTTTTTTAAAATTAATTTTTCAATCAAATCTTTTTTATTTCTAATTTCAAAATCTTTTTCAATTTCACTTAATTTCTTTCCCAATCTTAGTTTTCGAAAATCAATTACCATTTTGTCAAAATTTCTTTTTATTAATTCACTTTAATTTTTGAAAATTTCTTCCCCTCTTCTCACATCCTTCTATTTATGGACTAACACTCCTCCTCAATACACAATTCGAACTCTATCTCTCTAGATACGTTCGAATTCTTCTTCTACCCTCTCCTTCTATTCTTCTTTTCCTCTGACACTTCAAGAAATCTCTATACTGTGACATAGAAGATTTCATACTTTCTTGTTCTCTTCTCTTTCATATGAGCAGGAGCAAAGACAGAAGCATTCTTGTTGAGGCTGACCCTGAACCTGAAAGGACCTTGAAGCGAAAGCTAAGAGAAGCTAAAGCACAACTCTCTGTAGAGGACCTAACAGAAATCTTCAAAGAAGAAGAACCCATGGCAGCCGAAAATAACAACAATGCCAACAATGCAAGGAAGGTGCTGGGTGACTTTACTGCACCTGCTCCCGACTTCTATGGGAGGAGCATCTCTATCCCTGCCATTAGAGCAAACAACTTTGAGCTTAAACCTCAATTAGTTTCTCTAATGCAACAGAATTGCAAGTTCCATGGACTTCCATTGGAAGATCCTCATTAGTTTTTAGCTGAATTCTTGCAAATCTGTGACACTGTCAAGACCAATGAGATTGACCCTGAGGTCTACAGACTTATGCTATTCCCTTTTGTTGTAAGAGACAGAGCTAGGATATGGTTGGACTCACAACCTAAAGAGAGCCTGAACTCTTGGGAAAAGCTAGTCAATGCCTTCTTAGCAAAGTTCTTTCCACCTCAAAAATTGAGTAAGCTTAGAGTGGAAGTCCAAACCTTTAGACAGAAGGAAGGTGAATCCCTCTATAAAGCTTGGGAAAGATACAAACAATTGATCAGAAAGTGTCCTTCTGACATGCTTTCTGAATGGAGCATCATAGGTATCTTCTATGACGGTCTGTCTGAACTGTCCAAGATGTCATTGGATAGCTCTGCTGGAGGATCTCTTCATCTGAAGAAGATGCCTGCAGAAGCTCAAGAACTCATTGAAATAGTTGCAAATAACCAATTCATGTACACTTCTGAAAGGAATCCTGTGAACAATGGGACGAATCAGAAGAAAGGAGTTCTTGAGATTGATACTCTGAATGCCATATTGGCTCAGAACAAAATATTGACTCAGCAAGTCAATATGATTTCTCAAAGTCTGTCTGGAATGCAAGCTGCACCAGGCAGTACTAAGGATGCTTCATCTGAAGAAGAAGCTTATGATCCTGAGAACCCTTCAATGGAAGAGGTGAATTACATGGGAGAACCCTATGGAAACACCTATAATCCTTCATGGAGAAATCATCCGAATCTCTCATGGAAGGATCAACAGAGACCTCAACAAGGTTTCAACAACAATAATGGTGGAAGAAACAGGTTTGGAAATGGCAAGCCTTTTCCATCATCTTCTCAGCAACAGACAGAGAATTCTAAGTAGAGCCACTCTGACTTAGCAACCATGGTCTCTGATCTAATCAAAACCACTCAAAATTTCTTGACTGAAACAAGGTCTTCCATTAGAAACTTGGAGGCACAAGTGGGTCAGCTGAGTAAGAAAGTTACTGAACTCCCTCCTAGTACTCTTCCAAGCAATACAGAAGAAAATCCAAAAGGAGAGTGCAAGGCCATCAACATTGCCGAATTTGGAGAGGAGGAAGAGGCAGTGTTCACCACTGAGGAAGACCTCAATGGACGTACACTGGCCTCCAATGAGTTCCCTAATGAGGAACCATGGGAATCTGAGGCTCACACTGAGACCATAGAGATTCCATTGGATTTACTTCTGCCATTCATGAGCTCTGACGAGTATTCTTCCTCTGAAGAGGACGAAGATGTCACTGAAGAGCAAGTTGCTAAGTACCTTGGAGCAATCATGAAGCTAAATGACAAGTTATTTGGTAATGAGACCTGGGAGGATGAACCCCCTTTGCTCACCAAAAAACTGGATGACTTGTCTAGGCAGAGATTACCTCAAAAGAGACAGGACCCTGGGAAGTTCTCAATATCTTGTACCATAGGCACCATGACCTTTGAGAAGGCTCTGTGTGACCTAGGGTCAAGCATAAACCTCATGCCTCTCTCTGTAATGGAGAAGCTAGGGATCTTTGAGGTACAAGCTGCAAGAATCTCACTAGAGATGGCGGACAATTCAAGAAAACAAGCTTATGGACTTGTAGAGGATGTTCTGGTAAAGGTTGAAGACCATTACATCCCTGCTGATTTCATAGTCCTAGAGACTGGGAAGTGCATGGATGAATCCATCATTCTTGGCAGACCCTTCCTAGCCACAGCAAAGGCTGTGATTGATGTTGACAGAGGAGAATCGATCATTCAAGTGAATGAAGAATCCTTTGTGTTTAAGGCTCAAGGATATCCCTCTATTACCATGGAGAGGAAGCATGAAGAGCTTCTCTCAAAACAGAGTCAAACAGAGCCCCCACAGTCAAACTCTAAGTTTGGTGTTGGGAGGCCACAACCAAATTCTAAGTTTGGTGTTGAACCCCCACATTCAAACTCTAAGTTTGGTGTTGGGAGGTTCCAACATTGCTCTGAACATCTGTGAGGCTCCATGAGAGCCCACTATCAAGCTACTCACATTAAAGAAGCGCTTGTTGGGAGGCAACCCAATGTTATATTTATCTATTTTCCATTGTTATTTTATGTTTTCTATAGGTTGATGATCATGTGAAGTCACAAAAACAATTGAAAAAGCAAAAACAGAATGAAAAATAGAAAGAAAAACAGCACACTCTGGAGGAAAAACTTACTGGCGTTTAAACGCCAGTAAGGGCAGCAAATGGGCGTTTAACGCCCAGTCTGGCACCATTCTGGGCGTTTAATGCCAGAAAAGGGCACCAGACTGGCGTTTAACGCCAGGAATGGGCAAGCAGCTGGCGTTAAATGCCAGAAAAGGGTAGCAGCCCGGCGTTTAACGCCAGGATTGGTAGAAAGGGCGTTTTACACGCCACTTGGTGCAGGGATGAGCTATCCTTAACACCTCAGGATCTGTGGACCCCACAGGATCCCCACCTACCCCACCACTATCTCTCTTCTTCACCCATTCACCAATCACCTCAATACCTCTTCCCCAAAAACCCCTTACCTATCAAATCCCACCATTCTCTTCACCACTCACATCCATCCTTCATAAAACCCCACCTACCTCACCATTCAAATTCAAACCACTTACCCTCACAAACCCACCCATAATGGCCGAACCCTACCCCTCTCTCCACCCCTATATAAACCATTCTTCACTCCTTCATTTTCACACAACCTAAACACTATTTCTCCCCCTTGACCGAAACATAAAGCCCCCCTTCATCTCCTCTATTTCTTCTTCTTCTACACTCTTCTTTCTTCTTTTGCTCGAGGACGAGCAAAACTTCTAAGTTTGGTGTGGTAAAAGCGTTGCTTTTTGTTTTTCCATAACCATTTATGGCACCTAAGGCCGGAGAAACCTCTAGAAAGAAGAAAGGAAAGGCAAAAGCTTCCACCTCCGAGTCATGGAAGATGGAGAGATTCATCGCAAGGGTGCATCAAGACCACTTCTATGAAGTTGTGGCCAAGAAGAAGGTAATCCCCGAGGTCCCTTTCAAACTCAAAAAGGGTCAACTTTGATCAAAGGTTGGACCAAGTCCTCATGGATACCACTAAGAAAAGGATGGAGCAAACAAGAGATCTCACTCATCATGAAATCCCTGAGAGGCCTTAAGGGATGCACTTTCCTCCACAAAACTATTGGGAGCAAATCAACACCTCCCTAGGAGAATTGAGTTCCAACATGGGACAACTAAGGGTGGAGCACCAAGAACATTCCATCCTCCTCCATGAAATTAGAGAAGATCAATGAATCATGAGAGAGGAGCAACAAAGGCAAGGAAGAGACATTGAGGAGCTCAAGCACTCCATAAGATCTTCAAGAGGAAGAACAAGCCGCCATCACTAAGGTGGACCCGTTCTTTATTCTCCTTGTTCTTTATTTTTCTGTTTTTCGAAAATTATGCTTTATGTTTTATTTATGTTTGTGTCTTATGATCATTGGTGTCTTAGTGTCTATGCCTTAAAGTTATGAATGTCCTCTGAATCCATCATCTTTCTTAATTGAAAAATGTTTTTATTACAAAAGAACAAGAAGTACATGATTTCGAATTCATCCTTAAAACTAGTTCAATTATTTTGATGTGGTGACAATACTTTTTGTTTTCTGAATGTATGCTTGAACAGTGCATATGTCTTTTGAATTTGTTGTTCAACAATGTTAAAATTGTTGGCTCTTGAAAGAATGATGAAATAGGAGAAATGTTACTGAGGATCTGAAAAATCATAAAAATGATTCTTGAAGCAAGAAAAAGCAGTGAATTCAAAAAAAAAGAGAGAGAAAGCAAGCAGAAAAAGCCAACAGCCCTTTAAACCAAAAGGCAAGGGTAAAAATAAAGTCGTGATCCAAGGCAAAAAAAAGAATGTGCTTAAGAACCTTGGACACCTCTAATTGGGGACTCTAGCAAAGATGAGTCACAATCTGAAAACGTTCACCCAATTATGTGTCTGTGGCATGGATGTATCCGGTAGTAATACTGGAGAACAGAGTGCTTTGGGCCACGGGCAAGACTCATAAAGTAGCTGTGTTCAAGAATCAACATACTTAACTAGGAGAATCAATAACACTATCTGAATTCTGAATTCCTATAGATGCCAATCATTCTGAACCTCAAAGGATAAAGTGAGATGCCAAAACTGTTCAGAGGCAAAAAGCTACAAGTCCCGCTCATCTAATTGGAGCTAGGTTTCATTGATAGTTTAGAGTTTATAGTATATTCTCTTCTTTTTATCCTATTTGATTTTCAGTTGCTTGGGGACAAGCAACAATTTAAGTTTGGTGTTGTGATGAGCGGATAATTTATACGCTTTTTGGCATTGCTTTTAGTATGTTTTTAGTATGTTTTAGTTAGTTTTTATTATATTTTTATTAGTTTTTAGTTAAAATTCACTTTTCTGGACTTTACTATGAGTTTGTGTATTTTTCTATGATTTCAGGTATTTTCTGGCTTAAATTGAGGGACCTGAGCAAAAATCTGATTCAGAGGCTGAGAAGGACTGTAGTTGCTGTTGGATTCTGACCTCCCTACACTCGAAGTAGATTTTCTCGTGCTACAGAAGCCAAATTGGCGCGCTCTCAATTGAGTTGGAAAGTAGACATCCTGGGCTTTCCAGCAATGTATAATAGTCCATACTTTGTCCGAGATTTGATGGCCCACACCGGCGTTCCAAATCAGCTCAAAATTGCCCAGCGTTAAACGCCGGAGCTGGCACAAGAATGGGAGTTAAACGCCCAAACTGGCACAAAAGCTGGCGTTTAACTCCAAGAAAAGTCTCTACACATGAAAGCTTCAATGCTCAGTGGTGGACGAAATTGTGATTCATCAATGTTGTATTCTTTGTTGTTGTATGGAATAATTATAATGGCTCTTTACTATGTGTGGACACAACTCCGTTCAACTTAACCAGCAAGTGTACTGGGTCATCCAAGTAATACCTTACGTGAGTAAGGGTCGATCCCACAGAGATTGTTGGTATGAAGCAAGCTATAGTCATCTTGTAAATCCCAATCAGGTAGAGTCAAATGTAATTGGATTAGATATTTAAAAGATAAATAAAATAAAGGGATAGAAATACTTATGTAAATTAATAGTGGGAATTTCAGATAAGCGTATAGAGATACTGTGCCCTTTCTTTTTCTACTTTCCTACTTCTTCCTTCAATCCTTCTTACTCCTTTCCTTGGCAAGCTGTATGTAGAGCATCACCATTGTCAATGGTTACATCCCATCCTCTCAGTGAAAAAGGTCCAAATGCTCTGTCACAGCACGGCTAATCATCTGTCGGTTCTCAATCAGGTTGGAATAGAATCCCTTGATTCTTTTGCGTCTGTCACTAACGCCCAGCCTTCAGGAGTTTAAACCTTTTCTGTGGTATTCCGAGTAGGATTCAAGGATTGAATAACTGTGACGAGCTTCAAACTCGTGATTGTGGGGCGTTAGTGACAGACGCAAAAGAATCAATGGATTCTATTCCGACATGATCGAGAATCGACAAATGAATAGTCGTGCTGTGACAGAGCGCGTTGAACATTTTCACTGAGAGGACAGGACTGTAGCCAATGACAACGGTAATGCCCAACATACAGCTTGCCATGGAAAGGAGTAAGAAGGATTGGGTGAAGACAGTAGGAAAGCAGAGAGACGGAAGGGACAAAGCATCTCCATACGCTTTTCTGAAATTCTCACCAATGAATTACATAAGTATCTCTATCTTTATTTTATGCTTTTTTCATAAATCCTCCATATCCATTTGAATCTGCCTGACTGAGATTTACAAGATGACCATAGCTTGCTTCATACCAACAATCTCCGTGGGTTCGACCCTTACTCGCGTAAGGTTTATTACTTGGACGACCCAGTGCACTTGCTGGTTAGTTGTGCGAAGTTGTGATAAAGAGTTGAGATTGCAATTGAGCGTACCATGTTGATGGCGCCATTGATGATCACAATTTCGTGCACCACTTATGCTTTTCCCTTTTGCTGTAAGAGATAGAGATAGAGTATAGTTGGACTGTCAACCTAAAGATAGCCTAAACTCTTGGGATAAGCTGGTCACGGCTTTCTTAGCCAAGTTCTTTCCTCCTCAAAAGCTGAGTAAGCTTAGAGTGGATGTTCAAACCTTCAGACAGAAAGAAGGTGAATCCCTCTATAAAGCTTGGGAGAGATACAAGCAACTGACTAAAAAGTGTCCTTCTGACATGCTTTCATAATGTACCATCCTAGATATATTCTATGATGGTCTGTCTGAATTATCTAAGATGTTATTGGACCATTCTGCAGGTGGATCTATTCACTTAAAGAAAACGCCTGCAGAAGCTCAGGAACTCATTGACATGGTTGCAAATAACCAGTTCATGTACACTTCTGAAAGGAATCCTATGAGTAATGGGACGCCTCAGAGGAAGGAAGTTCTTGAAATTGATGCTCTGAATGCCATATTGGCTCAAAATAAAATTTTGACTCAGCAAGTCAATATGATTTCTCGGAGTCTGAATGGATTGCAAAATGCATCCAACAGTACTAAAGAGGCATCTTCTGAAGAAGAAGCTTATGATCCTAAGAACCCTGCAATGGCAGAGGTGAATTACATGGGTGAAGCCTATGGAAACATTTATAATCCCTCATGGAGAAATCATCCAAATTTCTCATGGAAGGATCAACAAAAGCCCCAACAAGGCTTTAATAATGGTGGAAGAAATAGGTTTAGCAATAGTATGCCTTTTCCATCATTATCTCAGCAACAGACAGAGAATTCTGATCAGAACCTATCTAGCTTAGCAAATATAGTCTCTGATCTATCTAAGGCCACTCTGAGTTTCATGAATGAAACAAGATCCTCCATTAGAAATTTGGAGGCACAAGTGGACCAGCTGAGTAAAAGAGTCACTAAAACTCCTCCTAGTACTCTCCCAAGCAATACAGAAGAGAACCCAAAAAGAGAGTGCAAGGCCATAACCTTATTGGTGTGGCTGAATGCACAGAAGAGGAGGAGGACGTGAATCCCAGTGAGGAAGATGATGAGCAGATAATTTATACGCTTTTTGGCATTGTTTTTAGTATGATCTAGTTACTTTTAGGGATGATTTTATTAGTTTTTATGATAAATTCACATTTCTAGACTTTACTATGAGTTTTTGTGTTTTTCTATAATTTTAGGTATTTTCTGGCTGAAATTGAGGGACCTGAGCAAAACTCTGATAAGAAAGCTGACAAAGGACTGCTGATACTGTTGGATTCTGACCTCCCTGCACTCGAAATGGATTTTCTGGAGCTAAAGAACTCCAAATGGCGCGCTCTTAACGGCGTTCAAAAGTAGACATCCAGAGCTTTCAGCAATATATAATAGTTCATACTTTATTCGAGATTTAACGACGTAAACTGGCGCTCAACTCCAGTTCCATGCTGCATTCTGGAGTCAAATGCCAGAAACACGTCACGAACCAGAGTTGAACGCCAAAAACACGTTACAACTTGGCGTTCAATTCCAAGATAAGCCTCAGCTTGTGTAAAGATCAAGCTCAGACCAAGCACACACCAAGTGGGCCCCAGAAGTGGATTTTGCATCAATTACTTACTTCTGTAAACCCTAGTAGCTAGTCTAGTATAAATAGGACTTTTTACTATTGTATTAGATATCTTTGGTCTCAGTTTTATTATATAATTCATCTGAGAAGACTATTGATCACGTTCTGGGGGCTGGCCTGAACCTTCATCACTTATGTATTTTTAATGGTGGAGTTTCTACACACCATAGATTAAGGGTGTGGAGCTTTGCTGTACCTCAAGTTTCAATGCAATTACTACTATTTTCTATTGAATTCCGCTTGTTCTTATTGTAAGATATTCGTTGTACTTCAACATGATGAATGTGATGATCCGTGACACTCATCATTATTCTCACCTATGAACGCGTGACTGACAACCACTTCCGTTTTACCTTAGACCAAGCGCATATCTCTTGGATTCCTTAATCAGAATCTTCGTGGTATAAGCTAGAATTGATGGCGGCATATCTCTTTTGTGGTATTCTGAGTAGGATTCCAGGATTGAATGACTGTGACGAGCTTCAAACTCGCGATTGTTGGGCGTGATGACAAACGCAAAAGAATCAAGGGATTCTATTCCAACATGATCGAGAACCGACAGATGATTAGCCGTGCTGTGACAGAGCATTTGGACCATTTTCACTGAGAGGATGGGATGTAGCCATTGACAACGGTGATGCCCTACATACAGCTTGCCATGGAAAGGAGTAAGAAGGATTGGATGAAAGCAGTAGGAAAGCAGAGATTCAGAAGGAACACAACACCTCCATGCACTTATCTGAAATTCCTACCATTGAATTACATGAGTAACTCTATCTTTATTTTCTGTTTTATTTATTTACTATTCAAAAACTCCATAACATTTATTATCCGCCTAACTGAGATTTACAAGATGACCAAAGCTTGCTTCATACCAACAATCTCCGTGGGATCGACCCTTACTCACGTAAGGAATTACTTGGACGACCCAGTGCACTTGCTGGTTAGTTGTGCGGAGTTGTGACTAAGTATGATTCACGTTTGAGAGCGCTACCAAGTCTTTGCAGCCATTGTTGATGATCACAATTTCGTGCACCAAGTTTTTCGCACCGTTGCCGGAGATTGTTCGAGTTTGAACAACTGACGGTTCATCTTGTTGCTCAGATTAGGTAATTTTCTTTTTATTTTCTTTTCAAACGTTTTCAAAAAAAAATTTCAAAATTTTTAAGAATGAATTCTAGAGTTTCATAAAGTATGTTGAAGCTTGGCTGGCTGTAAAACCATGTCTAACTCAATTGGATTGAGGCTTCAAAACCATCAGCATAGAGGCAAGTTAATTGGAATATCAGTTGTTACATGCCTGATTTATATCTTCTAAAGCTGGCTGGCTATTAAGCCATGCCCAACCCTTGGATTGGAGCTTTAGGCTAATATTGAAAGATTCCTGGAATTCTTATTAAAAATTTTGAATTTCTTATTTTATTTTTCCTATATGTTTTTCGAAAAATTAAAAGAAAATACAAAAAAATCATAAAATCATAAAAATCAAAAATATTTTGTGTTTCTTGTTTGGGTCCTGAGTCAATTTATAAGTTTGGTGTCAATTGCATATTCATCTTGTTCTTACAATTTTCGAAAATTCATGCATCCATAGTATTCTTCATGATCTTCAAGTTGTTCTTGGTAAGTCTTCTTGTTTGATCTTGATGTTTTCTTGTTTTGTGTTTTTTATTGTTTTTCATTTGCATCTTTGCATTCATATTGTCTAAGCATTAAAGATTTCTAAGTTTGGTGTCTTGCATGTTTTCTTTGCATCAAAAATTTTTCAAAAAATATGTTCTTGATGTTCATCATGATCTTCAAAGTGTTCTTGGTATTCATCTTGACATTCATAGTGTTCTTGCATGCATCATGTGTTTTGATTCATAATTTTTATGTTGTGAGTCATTTTTGTTGTTTTTCTCTCTCATAATAAAAAAATTCAAAAAAAATATATATCTTTTCCTTTTTTCTCTCAAAAAAATTTGAAATTTTGGGTTGACTTGGTCAAAAATTTTTAAAATAAGTTGTTTTCTTGTTAGTCAAGTCAAAATTTTAATTTTAAAAATCTTATCTTTTCAAAACTTTTTCAAAAATTAAATCTTTTTCATTTTTCTTATTAATTTTCAAAAATTCTTTAAAATATTTTTCAAAAATCTTTTTCTTAATTTTATCTTCATTTTCAAAAATTATGCTAACAATTAATATGATTGATTCAAAAATTTGAAGTTTGTTACTTTCTTGTTAAGAAAGGTTCAATGTTTAAATTCTAGAATCTTATCTTTTAGTTAGTAATTAATTTTAATTTTAAAAAAATTAAATATTTTCCAACCATATCTTTTTAATCATATCTTTTTATCATATCTTTTTCAAAATTTTATCTTTTTCAAAAATTTGATTTTAAAATATCTTTTCTAACTTCTTATCTTCTTATCTTTTCAAATCTTTTTTAACTAACTATTTGACTTTTTGTTTGTTTCTTATCTTTTTGATGCATTCGCATATTTGCCATTTTAACTAGTTAGTTTAGTTAGTTTTAGCTTAGGTTCATTCACTTTCTTTGAAATAAATGAGCAATTTTGTGAGTTTTCCTCCATGCATCCATGAACCAAGAATTAAGTGAAATTTGGCATAATTCATGCAAATAAATCAAGGAGTTTATATACAAGTTGATGTGAATGATTCCCTTGAAAATTATTGCATAAGATGGCAAAACATTGAGGAAAGTTCTTTGGTTTATGTTAGGTGATGAAGCAAGAAGATAATGGAGCAAGAAAATATTGGAGAAAGGAAGAACAAGCAAGTTGGCAACTTGGAAATCAAGTTGGCAACTTGCTAGTGTGTGTCCAGCAGAGTTGGCAGCTTGACCTCCCCCTCTTCAAGGATGAATATCTTGAACCACAAGGATCCAATTGGCATGATTCCAATTGCGTTGAGAAGCTGACATCAAGAGCTTTCCAACGATATATAATAGTCCATAATGTGGCGAGGAATGGAAGCTCAAATCAGAGGGAAACTCAAGCCCCAAGAGCAAGGAAATGAAGCATTGCAAGTTGCCAACTTGAGCAGCAAGTTGGCAACGCCAGGAGCCATCAGGGGAAGCCACCAGGGGAAGAGTAGCACGTTGCCAACGCCAACACCAAGTTGGCAACGCCCAAGCCAAGTTGAAGAAGAGCCTGGCGTTGTTGCTGGCGTGTTTGCCAACAACTTGGGCAACAACGCCCAGGCAGCTTGAGGATGCTCTCTTCAAGAACGTGTATCGTGAGCTAGAAAACTCCAATTGAGGTGAAATCAGTGGCATTGGAAAGTAGACATCAAGAGCTTTTCAACCATATATCACAATATGAAATTGGAGTTCATTTGAAGGTTCAAATGTTGGCTTCATTTAGAGCCTCAAACATGGAAAGTATTGTTTCTGGATTGCTCACCAAGTTGGCAACGCCCAACCAAGTTGCCAACGCCCAAAATGAAGAGAGGAGCACCAACCAAGTTGCCAACGCCCACAAGCCTTGCCATGCACGTTGCCAACGCCAGGAAGGGCACCAATCAAGTTGCCAACGCCCATAAGCCATGCCATGCACGTTGCTAACGCCCATAAGCCTTGCCATGCACATTGCCAACGCCAGGAAGCAAACATGGAGCCTTGAGAAAGGCTCGAGCACGTTGCCAACGTGCTGAAGAGAAGGAGTGTTTGGCAACAACGCCAGGATGGTGAGGAAATTGTGATGCACGTTGCTAACTTGGAATGTAGGGGCGTTATCCACAACAACTCCAACAAGGCAGCCTGACCATGTCCACTTCAATGGAAGATATCTTGAGCTACAGAGATCCAAATCGAGTGCTTCCAGTTGCATTGGAAAGCTGACATTCAGAGCTTTCCAACCATATATAAGTCTATGGTGGAGCACAAAATTGAAGCCAAACCAGAGTCATCTTTAGGCCCTAAAAACAAGAACATGAAGTGAAATCCAAGAAGGCTAGAGATTAGCCTTGGGGTGTGGCACGAGCACGTTGCCAACGTGCTAGATAGGGGGCGTGTTTTGCAACAACGCCAGCCCCAAGCCCCTGCCTTGGGAGGCTATGCACGAGCACGTTGCCAACTTGGGAGTGAAGGTGCGTTTTTGGCAACAACTTGGCAGCTTGACCTTACCTTCTTTGAGGAACCATAACTTGAGCTAGGAAAGTCCAATTGAGGTGATTCCAGTGGCATTAGAAAATAGACATCAAGAGATTTCCAATGATGTATAGTAGTCCATATTGAAGTAGAAGGTTGACACTCAAATTCTGAGCTACATTTAGCATGAAAGTAGAGCCAAGAAGAGGAGAAGCAAGTTGTTAGCAACAACTTGGGCTAGCAACGCCCAAGTCTCAAACTCACTTCCAGGAAATTATGATGCACGTTGCCAACGTGCATTAAGGCCTGCGTTATTGACAAAAACGCCAAGCCAATGGGCCAGAAGCATGATGAACTCTTCCTTTCCAAGTCTAGCAACACTTCTTCCAATTGAGCCAAGAATTCAACAAAGAGGAAGCCCATATTGCTAACCCAATTCAAGATATTTGAAAGAGCTTTAGGAGTAGTATAAATAGAAGAGATTGATGTACTTTTACACTTTTACTTTTACTCTTTGACACTTAGACATTTTTACACTTTTTAGCACTTGTATTGGAGAACTCTTTGGTACTTCCGGGAGGAGAACCAGAGAGCTATTTTGGGTTCATCTTGGAACTTCTCTTCTTCATTTTCTTAAGCTTTAAGCATTTTCCTTATTCTTCATCATCTTTCTTTATACTTAGCTTAATTTTCATTCATGGCAATTGTTGTTGATATTGGAGCTATGATTCACTAAACCCCATTCATTAGGGGGATGAGCTCTGCTTGTTGAAATGAGTTGGTGAATTCATCTTTTCCTCCTCAATTTTAGTGGTTGATCTAAAGAGGGAACTCTTGCTCTTCATAGATTCAACCACCATCGAGAGAGGGGTTAATCTACATGAATTATGTGGTGAATTTGAGGAATGAGCCACATAATTCAGTTTAGAGTTCATCCTTTCATGATCCCTTCAATCAATATACCTTGGTTAGTATGTGAGATGTAACTCTCCTTGGTTGAGATTATAGGAATTGTGTGGCTGGATTAGAAAGGAGCTTCATCTCTTCTCATGAACAAATAGATCACGAGAGTGGCATTTGGTTATGTTGAGAGAGATTGAATCACCAAGAGATTGGGATTCAATCACCCACTTGCCATGGATCTATACCCATGATTGAGAAGGATTTGACTAACATCAATTCATGAAAACTTGCATCTCTGATCCCTAATGATCTTCTCTACCATCAATTCTTATTTCTATTGCTTCTAGTTGTTTGATTACCCATAACCCAATTCCCTTTTACATTCTGTCAATTTATTATTCTTGTCATCTATATTTTGTTCTTTCAATTCTTGCTATTTACTCTTACGTTCTTTAAATTTCTGCACACTTTAATTCCTTGCCATTTATCTTTGATGTTATTTAAGTTTCTTGCAATTTAAGTTTCAGTTATTTACTTTCATTTTATTTCTATGTTCTTGTTCTTAATTGCCATTTAAATTCCTGTAATTATGTTCAAAAATCAAAATGCTCCTGAAATCAAAAACTATGTTTGCTTGACTAAATCTACCATTTAACTAAAGTTGCTTAATCTACCAATCTCCGTGGGATCGACCTCACTCTTTGTGAGTTTTATTACTTGATACGACCCGGTATACTTGCCGGTTGTACGTGAAATCTAAATTTTACGTATCAAGTTTTTGGCGCCGCTGCCGGGGATTGGTTAGATTGACAATGATTAAGTGAAAGGTGGTTTAGATTGAGCATTTTTTTGTGTTTTTGTTAAGCCTACTAACTGTTTGATACTTTGTTTCACTAACCCCAATTCCACTCTAGTTCTAGAATATTTCACTTGTGATTTTGGTTTTATTTGTGTATGTCAGGAGCTAATAGACATAATATTGAGGACGAGAGAACCCGCCGAAGGATAAGGAGAGCAGAAAGAGGAAAGGGAATAGTTGGTGAAGAGGATTCAGAGGGAGAAGATCAAGTCATGGAGGATGAGATGCACAATCCTGGAGGGGTCAACAACAATGATGGACCACCTAGAAGGGTGCTATCTTCCTACACCATCCCTGATCCAAGACATTGTGGGAGTAGTATTGCCACTCCTCCAGTTCAGGCCAATAACTTTGAGTTGAAACCTCAGCTCATCACTTTGGTACAGAACAACTGCTCTTATGGAGGGGGACCTCTTGAAGACCCAAATCAACATCTATCTGTTTTTCTGAGGATATGCAATACAGTGAAGACAAATGGAGTGCATCCAGATGTCTACAAGTTGTTACTATTTCCATTCTCTTTGAGGGATAAAGCCACTCAATGGCTAGAATCATTCCCCAAGGAAAGCCTTAATGATTGGAATGACCTGATGGGCAGATTTCTAGCAAAGTTCTACCCACCTCAAAGAATCATTAAGTTGAAGACAGAGGTTCAAACTTTCAGGCAAATGGAAGGGGAGTCATTGTATGAAGCCTGGGAAAGGTATAAGGCACTCATGAGAAGATGTCCACCTGACATGTTTAGTGACTGGGTCAAGCTCCAAAACTTCTATGAAGGTTTAAACTTAGAAGCAAGGAAGGGACTAGACTACTCATCAGGAGGATCACTCAACATGATGAAAACTGCCGAGGAGGCTCAAGACCTCATTGAGATTGTGGCAAACAATCAATATTATTACTCATCAGAAAGGCAGCACAATCCGACCCCAAAGAAAGGTGTAATGGAGCTTGAAGGTGTTGATGCAATCTTGGCACAAAACAAGTTAATGCATCAACAAATCCAACAACAAATGGAGATGATAACAAAGAGAATGGATGGTATGCAACTTGCATCAGTGAACACAACAAATCAACCATCACTTGAATGGAGCCAAGGTGAAGGGATCACGGTTGAACAACCACAAGAACAAGTTCAATACATGCAGAACATTTCAAATTCTCAGGATGAATTTCATGGTGATACATACAATTCATCATGGAGAAATCATCCCAATCTAAAGTGGGGTGAAAACCATTGGCAAAAGAACAACAACCACAACCACAACCGTAACACAAATAACCAAAATCACCATGCCACCAACACTAACCAATATAGAAAAACACAAAACACATATCAACCACCCCATCATAATTCACAAACTCACCAAAATAACTTCTCTGCACCAACATCCACTTCACAAAATTACCACACTAATCCACCCAACAACTTCCAACAACAATTAACCCCCATCATACCTCCAATTGACCATCATGAGGCCAGAATCTCAAGTCTGGAAGCAACCTTGCAAGCACTTGCTCAAACCACTCAAGCCTTAGCTAAGGGACACAAGGAACATGAGGTCATCATGAAGAATATTGAGAGACAAGTGGGACAATTGGCCAAACAAGCCGAGCGACCAACCAATGTTCTTCCAAGTGATACGATACCCAACCCAAGAGACACAGAAAAAGCCATAAAATGGGAGGAGTGTAAAGCAATCACCCTGAGAAGTGGGAAGAAAGTGGAGACAGAAGCCATTACTCAGGAAGAGCACATCAAAGAAGGCTTAAAAGAAGAGGTGAAGGAACAAAAGCAGGAGCAAGAAACCTATACACAAAGTGATAAATTAGCTAAGAAGGAGGCAGTGAAAGCATACCAACCAATGCTCCCATACCCTCAAAGGTTTAAAGAAGAGAACAAAGAGAAGCAATATTCCAAATTCTTGGAAATATTCAAGACACTACACATCAACATCCCCTTCATTGAAGCACTTGAACAAATGCCCCTATATGCTAAGTTCATGAAGGAATTGTTAACAAAGAAAAGATCCTTGAAAGAGGGACAAACGGTTGTGATGACCAGGGAGTGTAGTGCCATCATCCAGAAAAAGTTGCCAAAGAAGATGAAAGACCTAGGGAGCTTTCACATCCCCTGCACAATAGGCAACATGATGATTGAGAGAGCATTTTGTGATCTTGGTGCAAGCATAAATCTGATGCCTCTATCTTTGATGAGGAAGCTTCAGATTCATGAATTGAAACCTACAAAGATAGCCCTTCAAATGGCGGATAAATCTATTCAGCAAGCACTCGGGGTTGTAGAGAATGTATTAGTAAAGGTGGACAAATTTTTCCTCCCAGTTGACTTTGTCATCCTAGACATAGAGGAAGATGACAACACTCCCATTATTCTAGGGAGGCCCTTTTTAGCCACTGCCAGGGCATTGATAGATGTCGAAAAAGGAGAATTAATGCTAAGGGTGCATGATGAGCATATAGTGTTCCATGTCTTCAAGAATTTGCAAGACTCCACCCAAGAGGAAGAGTGTATGAAGATTGATTCCATAGATCCAAACTTGAAAGAGGCACCTGATGAGGCACTTCCAAGCTCATGCTGGAAAGAAAATGAAGAGGTGGAGGTGCTGCAACAAGCTCAAAGAATAGAGGAGAAGCTGCAATCAAAGTCAGCATTTAAGATTCATAGCAAGGACAGTCCAAAAATTGAGATCCCAAAACCTGAACTATCTCCTGGAAAAGAAGAGAGTCCCAAGAAGAAAGTGCCAAGAGGATGGAGAAACAAGAAAATCTCCACTGAAGACTTCTCACCAGGGGATAAAGTGATGCTAACTTACCAACCAATAGAGACATCTCCACACTTTTCTGGATACTACACAGTGAACAAAATCCTCTCACTTGAACATGTGGAAATCATCAAGAATGATACTGGAAGGAAGCTCACGGTGAGAGGGGAAGGATTAAGGCACTATGATCATCATCCGCCCTAAAGAGGGACAACCGTCAAGCTAATGACGATAAAAAAAGCGCTTGTTGGGAGGCAACCCAACCAAAGGTAGTCTTCTTTTCTTAGTTAATTCAATAAAAGAGTTAAGTATATTTATCTGCATTGCAAGGAGCTAAGTTTGGTGTTACACACCAACAGAATTCAAAGGTGAATGTGAGGTGCTAAGTTTGGTGTTCCACCAAAAAGTTTCATTAAAGACACATTTTAACCCTTTGCATGATTAGTCACTAGCTCCAAACAATCAGAAAAATTACTTAACAATTGCTACTTTTAATTTAGATTTTATTTCCTTAATTGTTATCTTTAATTTTGCTTACTTGAAACACATGTGCTACTAATGTTTCATTGTATAAGACATTCATGATCTATCTTAGCCCCATAGCCATGGTTCTAATTGTTGCTTGAGGACAAGCAATCATTCTAAGTTTGGTGTGGGAAGGGAAAGAAAAGGAGGAGAAGGACAACAATAGAGAAGATAAATTACAAGGTTGTAAAGTTCTTTTTCCTCTCATTTGTTTCCAGCACTTTAAATTGCATGATTGTCTTATTACCTTCTTTATATGCATGTGTAGTATGAATAAGCATAGCTTGAATTTTGATTTGCAATATGTTGCTGTGGCATTATGACTACCAACTTGAGTTTTGTGAATTCAAAAGCAAAAAAAGGCATCATGATCATAAACAAACAAGGAATTAAAGAAGAACTTGGCATGTGCATACAAGTATTGGAAGGCTAGTATGTTTGATTGTTGCTCAATTGCATTAGATTTGATTTAATTGAAGTTTTCATCTAGGACATTTTGTGAAATCTTTTGAAATCATGAAAACCTTGAAAAAAAAAGAGGCAAAGAAAAGAAAAAGGGAAAGAATGAGAAAGTTGAAGGCTCTGAGTACCAATGACAATTCCATTGTTAAGTACTTGTGGTGTTTATGTATCAAGTAAAATGCTTGAAAACAAAACACTTAGAAGTCAAGGCTAGGCTCAAGTGCAAAAGCACTCCCTCAAAGCTCAAGGTTCTGAGCATCAATGATTAGAGAGTCAAGAAAAGAAAAGAAAAAATGAGCCTAATGAAGTCCTCTAATTAAATGCTTGTGGTGCTTATGTATCAAGTGGTAATACTTGAAAACAAAGCATTTAGAATCGTAGCTTTGTTATTAACTCATGGGGCAAAGCACCCAAAAGGAGAAGCTAATAAGAAAAATCAAAAGCTTGTTTCAAGGAAGAATTATAAGAAAAAGATTTCATAAAGTGAGCTAGATAGAAGCATCAATCATTTACATTTCTTTTGTGATTGTAGCATGCATAGAAAACTAGCTTGCCATGAACATTAACTTGCTATTCTTCTAACCTTGGATTGTCAATCTCTATTGCATGATTCTTTTCTTGCTTGAGGACAAGCAAGGTTTAAGTTTGGTGTTGTGATGCATTCGCATATTTGCCATTTTAACTAGTTAGTTTAGTTAGTTTTAGCTTAGGTTCATTCACTTTCTTTGAAATAAATGAGCAATTTTGTGAGTTTTCCTCCATGCATCCATGAACCAAGAATTAAGTGAAATTTGGCATAATTCATGCAAATAAATCAAGGAGTTTATATACAAGTTGATGTGAATGATTCCCTTGAAAATTATTGCATAAGATGGCAAAACTTTGAGGAAAGTTCTTTGGTTTATGTTAGGTGATGAAGCAAGAAGATAATGGAGCAAGAAAATATTGGAGAAAGGAAGAACAAGCAAGTTGGCAACTTGGAAATCAAGTTGGCAACTTGCTAGTGTGTGTCCAGCAGAGTTGGCAGCTTGACCTCCCCCTCTTCAAGGATGAATATCTTGAACCACAAGGATCCAATTGGCATGATTCCAATTGCGTTGAGAAGCTGACATCAAGAGCTTTCCAACGATATATAATAGTCCATAATGTGGCGAGGAATGGAAGCTCAAATCAGAGGGAAACTCAAGCCTCAAGAGCAAGGAAATGAAGCATTGCAAGTTGCCAACTTGAGCAGCAAGTTGGCAACGCCAGGAGCCATCAGGGGAAGCCACCAGGGGAAGAGTAGCACGTTGCCAACGCCAACACCAAGTTGGCAACGCCCAAGCCAAGTTGAAGAAGAGCCTGGTGTTGTTGCTGGCGTGTTTGCCAACAACTTGGGCAACAACGCCCAGGCAGCTTGAGGATGCTCTCTTCAAGAACGTGTATCTTGAGCTAGAAAACTCCAATTGAGGTGAAATCAGTGGCATTGGAAAGTAGACATCAAGAGCTTTTCAACCATATATCACAATATGAAATTGGAGTTCATTTGAAGGTTCAAATGTTGGCTTCATTTAGAGCCTCAAACATGGAAAGTATTGTTTCTGGATTGCTCACCAAGTTGGCAACGCCCAACCAAGTTGCCAACGCCCAAAATGAAGAGAGGAGCACCAACCAAGTTGCCAACGCCCACAAGCCTTGCCATGCACGTTGCCAACGCCAGGAAGGGCACCAATCAAGTTGCCAACGCCCATAAGCCATGCCATGCACGTTGCTAACGCCCATAAGCCTTGCCATGCACGTTGCCAACGCCAGGAAGCAAACATGGAGCCTTGAGAAAGGCTCGAGCACATTGCCAACGTGCTAAAGAGAAGGAGTGTTTGGCAACAACGCCAGGATGGTGAGGAAATTGTGATGCACGTTGCTAACTTGGAATGTAGGGGCGTTATCCACAACAACTCCAACAAGGCAGCCTGACCATGTCCACTTCAATGGAAGATATCTTGAGCTACAGAGATCCAAATCGAGTGCTTCCAGTTGCATTGGAAAGCTGACATTCAGAGCTTTCCAACCATATATAATAGTCTATGGTGGAGCACAAAATTGAAGCCAAACCAGAGTCATCTTTAGGCCCTAAAAACAAGAACATGAAGTGAAATCCAAGAAGGCTAGAGATTAGCCATGGGGTGTGGCACGAGCACGTTGCCAACGTGCTAGATAGGGGGCGTGTTTTGCAACAACGCCAGCCCCAAGCCCCTGCCTTGGGAGGCTATGCACGAGCACGTTGCCAACTTGGGAGTGAAGGTGCGTTTTTGGCAACAACTTGGCAGCTTGACCTTACCTTCTTTGAGGAACCATAACTTGAGCTAGGAAAGTCCAATTGAGGTGATTCCAGTGGCATTAGAAAATAGACATCAAGAGCTTTCCAATGATGTATAGTAGTCCATATTGAAGTAGAAGGTTGACACTCAAATTCTGAGCTACATTTAGCATGAAAGTAGAGCCAAGAAGAGGAGAAGCAAGTTGTTAGCAACAACTTGGGCTAGCAACGCCCAAGTCTCAAACTCACTTCCAGGAAATTATGATGCACGTTGCCAACGTGTATTAAGGCCTGCGTTATTGACAAAAACGCCAAGCCAATGGGCCAGAAGCATGATGAACTCTTCCTTTCCAAGTCTAGCAACACTTCTTCCAATTGAGCCAAGAATTCAACAAAGAGGAAGCCCATATTGCTAACCCAATTCAAGATATTTGAAAGAGCTTTAGGAGTAGTATAAATAGAAGAGATTGATGTACTTTTACACTTTTACTTTTACTCTTTGACACTTAGACATTTTTACACTTTTTAGCACTTGTATTGGAGAACTCTTTGGTACTTCCGGGAGGAGAACCAGAGAGCTATTTTGGGTTCATCTTGGAACTTCTCTTCTTCATTTTCTTAAGCTTTAAGCATTTTCCTTATTCTTCATCATCTTTCTTTATACTTAGCTTAATTTTCATTCATGGCAATTGTTGTTGATATTGGAGCTATGATTCACTAAACCCCATTCATTAGGGGGATGAGCTCTGCTTGTTGAAATGAGTTGGTGAATTCATCTTTTCCTCCTCAATTTTAGTGGTTGATCTAAAGAGGGAACTCTTGCACTTCATAGATTCAACCACCATCGAGAGAGGGGTTAATCTACATGAATTATGTGGTGAATTTGAGGAATGAGCCACATAATTCAGTTTAGAGTTCATCCTTTCATGATCCCTTCAATCAATATACCTTGGTTAGTATGTGAGATGTAACTCTCCTTGGTTGAGATTATAGGAATTGTGTGGCTGGATTAGAAAGGAGCTTCATCTCTTCTCATGAACAAATAGATCACGAGAGTGGCATTTGGTTATGTTGAGAGAGATTGAATCACCAAGAGATTGGGATTCAATCACCCACTTGCCATGGATCTATACCCATGATTGAGAAGGATTTGACTAACATCAATTCATGAAAACTTGCATCTCTGATCCCTAATGATCTTCTCTACCATCAATTCTTTTTTCTATTGCTTCTAGTTGTTTGATTACCCATAACCCAATTCCCTTTTACATTCTGTCAATTTATTATTCTTGTCATCTATATTTTGTTCTTTCAATTCTTGCTATTTACTCTTATGTTCTTTAAATTTCTGCACACTTTAATTCCTTGCCATTTATCTTTGATGTTATTTAAGTTTCTTGCAATTTAAGTTTCAGTTATTTACTTTCATTTTATTTCTATGTTCTTGTTCTTAATTGCCATTTAAATTCCTGTAATTATGTTCAAAAATCAAAATGCTCCTGAAATCAAAAACTATGTTTGCTTGACTAAATCTACCATTTAACTAAAGTTGCTTAATCTACCAATCTCCGTGGGATCGACCTCACTCTTTGTGAGTTTTATTACTTGATACGACCCGGTATACTTGCCGGTTGTACGTGAAATCTAAATTTTACGTATCACTTTTTCAAAACCACCTAACTACTTTTCTCTCTCTAATTTTCGAAAATATCTCCCTCTTTTTCAAAATTCTTTTTAATTAACTAATTATTTTAAATTTTAATTTTAATTCTATCTCACCTTTAATTTTCGAAAATCATTAACTGCTTTTCAAAATTAATTTCGAAAATTTCTCCCTCTCTCATCTTTTTCTATTTATTTATTCATTTACTAACACTTCTCTTCACCTCTCTTCATCTCAAGTCACTACCCCTATCCTCACCCTTCTATTTGGATTCTCCTTTCTTTATTCCCTTTCTTCTTCTACTAACAATAAGGAACCTCTTTACTGTGACATAGAGGATTCCTCTTCTTTTTATGTTCTCTTCTCTTTCATATGAGCAGGAACAAGGAAAAAGGCATTCTTGTTGAAGCTAATCCAGAACCTGAAAGGACTCTGAATAGGAAACTAAGAGAAGCTAGATTACAACAATCCAGAGACAACCTTGCTGAAATTTTCGAACAAAGAAAGGAGATGGCAGCCGAACCCAACAACAATAATGCAAGAAGGATGCTTGGTGATTATACTACACCTACTTCCAAGTTTGATGGAAGACGCATCTCAATTCCTACCATAGGAGCAAACAATTTTGAGCTGAAACCTCAATTAGTTGCTCTAATGCAACAGAACTGCAAGTTTCATGGACTTCCATCTGAAGATCCTTACCAGTTCTTAACTGAGTTTTTGCATATCTGTGAGACTGTTAAGACTAATGGAGTATATCCTGAAGTCTACAGGCTCATGCTTTTCCCTTTTGCTGTAAGAGACAAAGCTAGAATATGGTTGGATTCATAACCTAAGGATAGCCTGGACTCCTGGGATAAGCTGGTCACGGCCTTCTTGGCTAAATTCTTTCCTCCTCAAAAGCTGAGCAAGCTTAGAGTGGATGTTCAAACCTTCAAACAAAAAGATGGTGAATCCTTCTATGAAGCTTGGGAAAGATACAAGCAGATGACCAACAGATGTCCTTCTGACATGTTTTCAGAATGGACCATGATAGATATATTCTATTATGGTCTATCTGAGTTCTCTAAAATGTCATTGGACCATTCTGCAGGTGGATCCATTCACCTAAAGAAACGCCTGCAAAAGCTCAAGAACTTATTGACATGATTACAAATAACCAGTTCATGTACACTTCTGAGAGGAATTCCGTGAATAATGGGACGCCTTAAAGGAAGCGAGTTCTTGAAATTGATGCTCTGAATTCCATATTGGCTCAGAACAAAATGTTGACTCATCAAGTCAATATGATTTCTCAAAGTCTGAATGGATGACAAAATGCATCCAACAGTACTAAAGAGGCATATTCTGAAGAAGAAGCTTATGATCCTGAGAACCCTGCAATAGCAGAGGTAAATTATATGGGTGAACCTTATGGAAACACCTATAATTCATCATGGAGAAATCATCCAAATTTCTCATGGAAGGATCAACAAAAGCCTCAACAAGGCTTTAATAATGGTAGAAGAAATAGACTCAGCAATATTAAGCCTTATCCATCATCTTCTCAGCAACAGACAGAGAATTATGAACAAAGTACCTCTAACTTAGCAAATTTAGTCTCTGATCTGTCTAAGGCCACGTTAAGTTTCATGAGTGAAACAAGGTCCTCCATCAGAAATCTAGAGGCACAAGTGGGCCAGCTGGGTAAGAAAATCACTGAAACTCCTCCTAGTACTCTCCCAAGCAATACTGAAGAGAATCTAAAAAGAGAGTGCAAGGCCATTGATATAATCAACATGGCCGAATGCAAGAAGGAGGGAGAGGATGCGAATGCCAATGAGGAAGATCTCATGGGACGTCTCTCAAGTAAGAAGGAGTTCCCTATTGAGGACCCAAGGGAATCTGAGGCTCATATAGAGAGCATAGAGATTCCATTAAACCTCCTTCTGCCATTCATGAGCTCTGAAAACTATTCTTCCTCTGAAAAGGATGAATATGTAACTGGAGAGGAAGTTGCTCAATATCTAGGAGCTATCATGAAACTGAATGCCAAGTTATTTGGTAATGAGACTTGGGAAGGTGAACCTCCCTTACTCATTAGTGAACTAGATACCTGGATTCAGCAAACTTCACCTCCAAAGAGACAAGATCCTGGCAAATTCGTAATACCATGTACCATAGGCACCATGACCTTTGAGAAAGCTCTGTGTGACCTAGGGTCAGGCATAAATCTTATGCCACTCTGTAATGGAGAAACTGGGGATCATTGAGGTACAGCCTGCCTTATTCTCATTAAAAATGGCAGACAAGTCAGTAAGACAAGCTTATGGATTGGTAGAGGACGTGTTGGTAAAGGTTGAAGGCCTTTACATTCCTTCTGATTTCATAATCTTAGACACTAGGAAGGAGGAGGACGAATGCATCATCCTTGGAAGACCCTTCCTAGCCACAGCAGGAGCTGTGATAGATGTTAACAGAGGAGAATTAGTCCTTCAATTGAATGGGGACTACCTTGTGTTTAAAGCTCAAGGATCTTCTTTAACAATGAAAAGGAAGCATGAAAAGCTTCTCTCAGTACAGAGTCAAACAGAGCTCCCACAGTCTAACTCTAAGTTTGGTGCTGGGAGGCCACAACCAAACTCTAAGTTTGGTGTTGGGACTATACAACATTGACCTGATCACTTGTGTGGCTCCATAAGAGCCCACTGTCAAGCTATTGACATTAAAGAAGCGCTTATTGGGAGGCAACCCAATTTTTTATCTAATTTTATTTTATTTCATTGTTCTTTTATGTTTTATTAGGTTCATGATCATGTGGAGTCACGAAAAAAATATTAAATTAAAAACAGAATAAAAAATAGTTGAAGAAAAATCACACCCTGGAGGAAGGACTTACTGGCGTTTAAACGTCAGTAAGAAGTATCTGGCTAGCGTTCAACGCCAGAACAGAGCATGGATCTGGCGTTGAACGCCAGAAACAAGCAACACCCTGGCGTTCAAACGCCAGGAATGCACCCTGAGCAGAGCTGGCGCTGAACGCCAAAAACAAGCATGGAACTGGCGTTCAACGCTAGAAACATGCTGCACATGGGCGTTGAACGCCCAAAACATGCATCACTTCAGTGTTTAAATGCCAGAATTGCATGCAAAGGCATTTTACATGCCTAATTGGTGTAGGGATGTAAATCCTTGACACCTCAGGATCTGTGGACCCCACAGGATCATCTCAGGATCTGTGGACCCCACAAGATCCCCACCTACCATATTCTCCCCTCTTCTCAACATTCATCCTCTCTTTCCAATAAACACTCTTCCCCAAAATCCTTCACCAATCACCTCAATCTCTCTTCCTAATTACCCCCTTCACCACTCACATCCATCCACTCTTCCCCAAAAACCCCACCTACCTTCAAAATTCAAATTTCTTTCCCACCAAAACCCACCCTAAATGGCCAAACCTACTCCCTCTCCCCTCACTATATAAGCCCCTCCATTCTCCTTAATTTTCACACAACACAACCCCCTCTTCTACACCATTGGCCGAATACACCTCCCTTACTCTCCTCCATATTTTCTCTTCTTCTTCTTCTTTTCTTTCTTCTCTTGCTCGAGGGTGAGCAATATTTTAAGTTTGGTGTGGTAAAAGCATAAGCTTTTTGTTTTTCCATTACCATTGATGGCACCTAAAGCCGGAGAAACCTCTAGAAAAGGGAAAGAGAAGACCAAAGCTTCCACCTCCGAGTCATGGGAAATGGAAAGATTCATCTCCAAAGCCCATCAAGACCACTTCTATGATGTTGTGGCCAAGAAGAAGGTGATCCCCGAGGTCCCTTTCAAGCTCAAGAAAAATGAGTATCCGGAGATCCGACATGAGATCCAAAGAAGAGGTTGGGAAGTTCTAACCAACCCCATCCAACAAGTCGGAATCTTAATGGTTCAATAGTTCTATGCTAATGCATGGATCACTAGGAACCATGATCAAAGTATGAACCCGAATCTAAAGAACTATCTTACAATGGTTCGGGGGAAATACTTAGATTTTAGTCCAGAAAATGTGAGGTTGGCATTCAACTTTCCCATGATGCAAGGAGATGCACACCCCTACACAAGAAGGGTCAACTTTGATCAAAGGTTGGACCAAGTCCTTAGGGACATATGTGTTGATGGAGCCCAATAGAAAAGATACTCCAAAGGCAAGCCGATTCAACTAAGAAGACTGGACCTCAAGCCTGTGGCTAGAGGATGGTTGGAGTTCATCCAACGCTCCATCATCCCCACTAGCAACTGATCTGAAGTTACTGTGAATCGGGCCATCATGATCCATAGCATCATGATTGGAGAGGAAGTAGAAATTCATGAAGTTATCTCCCTTGAATTCTACAAAATAGCCGATAAGCCCTCTACTTTGGCAAGGCTAGCTTTTCCTCATCTTATTTGCCATCTATGTTACTCAGCTGGAGTCATCATAGAAGGAGACATCCCCATTGAGGAGGACAAGCCCATCACTAAGAAAAGGATAGAGCAAACAAGAGAGCCCACTCATGGAACCCAAGAGACGTATGAGGAAGCTCATCACCAAGAAATCCCGGAGATGCCTCAAGGGATACACTTTCCTCCCAACAACTATTGGGAACAATTCAACACTTCTCTTGAAGATTTGAGTTACAATATAGATCAATTAAGGGTGGAACATCAAGAGCACTCCATCATTCTCCATGAAATTAGAGAAGATCAAAGAGCAATGAGGGAGGAGCAACAAAGGCAAGGAAGAGACATAGAAAAACTCAAGGACATCATTGGTTCTTCAAGAAGAAACGCCACCATCACTAAGGTGGACTCATTCCTTGTTCTTATTTTTCTGTTTTTCGTTTTTCTATGATTATTATGTCATCTATATTTGTGTCTCTGTTACATGATCATTAGTATTTAGTAACTATGTCTTAAGGCTATAAATAAATTCCATGAATCCTTCACCTCTCTTAAATAAAAAATATTTCTAATTCAAAAGAACAAGAAGTACATGAATTTTGAAATTATCCTTGAATTTAGTTTAATTATATTGATGTGGTGACAATACTTTTTTGTTTTCTGAATGAATGCTTGAACAGTGCATAATTTTGATCTTGTTGTTTATGAATGTTAAAATTGTTGGCTCTTGAAAGAATGATGAACAAAGAGAAATGCTATTGATAATCTGAAAAATCATGAAATTGATTCTTGAAGCAAGAAAAAGCAGTGAAAAAGCAAAAGCTTGCGAAAAAAAATATTTTTAGAAAGAAAAAGAAAAAGCAAGCAGAAAAAGCCAATAGCTCTTAAAACCAAAAGGCAAGGGTAAAAAGGATCCAAGGCTTTGAGCATCAATGGATGGGAGGGCCCAAGGGAATAAAATCCAGGCCTAAGCGGCTAAATCAAGCTGTCCCTAACCACGTGCTTGTGGCATGCAGGTCCAAGTGAAAAGCTTGAGACTGAGTGGTTAAGTCGTGATCCAAGCAAAAAGAGTGTGCTTAAGAGCTCGGACACCTCTACCTGGGGACTTTAGCAAGCTGAGTCACAATCTGAAAAGGTTCACCCAGTTATGTGTTTGTGGCATTTATGTATCCGGTGGTAATACTGGAAAACAAAGGCTTAGGGCCACGACCAAGACTCATAAAAGTAGCTGTGTTCAAAATCAACATACTTACTAGGAGAATCATAACATCTGAAATTCTAAGTTCCTAGAGATGCCAATCATCTAAACATCGTGTTTATGCTAAATTCACATTTTTGGACTTTACTATGAGTTTGTGTGTTTTTCTATGATTTCAGGTATTTTCTGGCTGAAATTGAGGGACCTGAGCAAAACTCTGATAAGAAGGCTGACAACGGACTGCTGATGTTGTTGGATTCTGACCTCTCTACACTCGAAATAGATTTTCTGGAGCTACAGAACTCCAAATGGCACGCTCTCAAAGGTGTTGGAAAGTAGACATCCAGAGATTTCCAGCAATATATAATAGTTTATACTTTATTCGAGATTTGACGACGTAAACTGGCGCTCAACGCCAGTTCCATGCTGCATTCTGAAGTCAAACGCCAGAAACACGTCACGAACCAGAGTTGAACGCCAAAAACACGTTACAACTTGGCGTTCAACTCCTAGATAAGCCTCAGCTCGTGTAAAGATCAAGCTCAGCCCAAGCACACACCAAGTGGGCCCCGGAATTGGATTTCTGCATCAATTACTTACTTCTGTAAACCCTAGTAGCTAGTCTAGTATAAATAGGACTTTTTACTATTGTATTAGATATCTTTGGTCTCAGTATTATTTTATTATTCATCTGAGGAGACTATTTATCACGTTTTGGGGGCTGGCCATTCGGCCATGCCTGAACCTTCATCACTTATGTATTTTCAACGGTGGAGTTTCTACACACCATAGATTAAGGGTGTGGAGCTATGCTGTACCTCAAGTTTCAATGCAATTACTACTATTTTCTATTCAATTCTGCTTGTTCTTATTCTAAGATATTCGTTGCACTTCAACATGATGAGTGTGATGATCCGTGACACTCATCATCATTCTCACCTATGAACGCGTGACTGACAACCACTTCCGTTCTACCTTAGACCAGGCGCATATCTCTTGGATTCCTTAATCAGAATCTTCATGGTATAAGCTAGAATTGATGGCGGCATTCATGGGAATCCAGAAAGTCTAACCTTGTCTGTGGTATTTCGAGTAGGATTTTGGGATTGAATGACTGTGACGAACTTCAAACTTGCGATTGTTGGGCGTGATGACAAACGCAAAAGAATTAAGGGATTATATTCCATCATGATCGAGAACCGACAGATGATTAGCCGTGCTGTGACAGAGCATTTGGATCATTTTCACTGAGAGGATGGGATGTAGACATTGACAACGGTGATGCCCTACATACATCTTGCCATGGAAAGGAGTAAGAAGGATTGGATGAAAGCAGTAGGAAAGCAGAGATTCAGAAGGAACACAGCACCTCTATGCACTTATCTGAAATTCCTACCATTGAATTACATGAGTAACTCTATCTTTATTTTCTGTATTATTTATTTACTATTCGAAAACTCCATAACATTTATTATCCGCCTAACTGAGATTAACAAGATGACCATAGCTTGCTTCATACCAACAATCTCCGTGGGATCGACCCTTACTCACGTAAGGTATTACTTGGATGACCCAGTGCACTTGCTGGTTAGTTGTGCGGAGTTGTGACTAAGTGTGATTCACGTTTGAGAGCGCTACCAAGTCTTTGGAGCCATTATTGATGATCACAATTTCGTACACCAGAAAACCTCATGGGATGTCCTCTGGACAAAAAGGAGTTCCCAATTGAGGAACCTAAGGAATCTGAGGCTTACCTAGAGACCATAGAGATTCCATTGAACCTCCTTTTACCATTCATGAGCTCTGATGACCATTCATCTTCTAAAGAAGATGAAGACATTGTTGAAGGGCAAGTTGCCCAGTATATAGGAGCAATCCCGAAGCTGAATGCCAAGCTATTTGGTAATGAGACTTGGCAGGATAAGCCTCCATTGCTCATTAATGAACTGAATACCTGGGTTCAACACACTTTACCTCAAAAGAAACAGGATCCTGGTAAATTCCTAATTCCCTGTACATAGGCACCATGACCTTTGAGAAGGCTCTGTGTGACCTGGGGTCAGGCATAAACTTAATGACACTCTCTGTAATGGAGAAACTGAGAATCTTTGAGGTACAGGCTGCCACATTCTCATTAGAGATGGCAGACAACTCCATGAAAAAGGCTTATGGACAGGTAGAGGACGTGCTAATAATGGTCAAAGGCCTTTACATCCCTGCTGATTTTATAATCCTAAACACTAGGAAGGATGATGATGAATCCATCATCCTTGGAAGACCCTTCCTAGCCACAGCAAAAGCTGTGATTGATGTGGACAGAGGAGAGTTAGTCCTTCAACTGAATGAGGACTACCTTGTGTTTAAAACTCAAGGATCTCCTTCTATAACTATAGAGAGGAAGCCAGAAAAGCTTCTCTCACTGTAGAGTCAACCAAATACCCCACAATCAAACTCTAAGTTTGGTGTTGGGAGGCCCAACCAAACTCTAAGTTTGGTGTTGAACCCCCATATTCAAACTCTAAGTTTGGTGTTGGGAGGTCCCAATAATGCTCTGAACATCTGTGAGGCTCCATGAGAGCTCACTGTCAAGCTATTGACATTAAAGAAGCACTTATTGGGAGGCAACCCAATTTTTATTTATCTATGTTATTTTATGTTATTTTCTTTTTTTTTAGGTTGATGATCATGTGGAGTCACAAAAATAATTGCAAAAATTAAAGAAAAATAAAAAAACAGCATTAAAAACTGCACACCCTAGAGGAGACATTTACTCGCGTTTAAACGCCAGTAAGGGTAGCAGAATGGGCGTTTAACACCCAGTCTGGCACCATTGTGGGCGTTAAACGCCAGAAACAAGCACCAGACTGGCATTAAACGCCAAAAATAGGCTACAATCTGGCATTAAACGTCAGAAACAGGTTGCATCCTGGCGTTTAACGCTTGGAAAGGAATAAAAGCTGGTGTTTAACGCCAGAAACAAGCAGCAGTTTGGCGTTAAATGCCAGGATTGCACAGCAAGGGCGTTTTGTATGCCTAATAGGAGCAGGGATGATACATTCTTGACCCCTCAGGATCTGTGGACCCCACAGGATCCCCACCTACACTCCCACAACACTTTTTCCCAAATACCCTTCACCAATCAACTCATTCACTCTTCCCCATACCTCTTCATCAATCACCTCCATATCTCTTCCCCAAAAACCCCCCACCTACCCCACTTTCAAATTTAAACACTTTTCCCTCCCAAACCCAACCCTAATGGCCGAAACCCAACCTTCCCCTTAACCCTATATAAACCCCTCACTACTCATTCATTTTAACACAACACATATACCTTTCCCCCTCTTAGCCGAATTCACTTCTCCTTCTATCTCCTCTATTTTTCTTCTTCTTCCCCTTCTTTCTTTCTTCTTTTGCTTGAGGACGAGCAAACCTTTTAAGTTTGGTATGGTAAAAGCATTGTTTTTTGTTTTTCCATAACCATTTATGGCACCTAAGGCCAGAGAAACCTCTAGGAAGAGGAAAGGGAAGGCAAAAGCTTCCACCTCCGAGTCATAGGAGATGGAGAGATTCATCTCAAAGGTCCATCAAGACCACTTCTATGAAACTGTGGCCAAGAAGAAGGTGATCCCTGAGGTCCCTTTCATGCTCAAGAAAAATGAGTATCCGGAGATCCGACATGAGATCCAAAGAAGAGGTTGGGAAGTTCTTACCAATCCCATTCAACAAGTCAGAATCTTAATGGTTCAAGAGTTCTATGCCAATTCATGGATTACTAGGAACCATGATCAAAGTATGAACCTGAATCCAAAGAATTGGCTTACAATGGTTCGAGGGAAATACTTAGATTTCAGTCCGGAAAATGTAAGGTTGGCGTTCCACTTTCCAATTATGCAAGAAAATGCACGCCCCTACACTAGAAGGGTCAACTTTGATCAAAAGTTGGACCAGGTCCTCACGAACATATGTGTGGAAGGAGCTCAATGGAAAAGAGACTCAAGAGGCAATCCGATTCAATTGAGAAGACTGGACTTTAAGCTTGTGGCTAGAGGATGGTTGGAGTTTATCCAACGTTCCATCATTCCTACTAGCAACCGATCTGAAGTGACTGTGGATCGGGCCATCATGATCCAAAGTATCATGATTGGGGAGGAAGTGGAAGTTCATGAGATCATACCTCTAGAACTCTACAAGGTGACTGACAAGTCGTCCACCTTGGCAAGGTTAGCCTTTCCTCATCTCATTTGTCATCTATGCAATTTGGCTGGGATTGACATAGAAGGAGACATCCTCATTGAAGAGGACAAGCCCATCACTAAGAAAAGGATGGAGCAAACAAGAGAGCTCATTCATGGATCTCAACAAGAGCATGAGGAAGATCCTCATCAAGAATTCTCTAAGATGCCTTAAGGGATGCAATTTCCTCCATACAACTATTGGGAACAACTCAATACCTCCTTAGAAGGCTTGAGTTACAACATGGACCAACTAAGGGTGGAGCACCAAGAGCACTCCATCATTCTCCATGAAATTAGAGAAGATCAAAGAGCTATGAGGGAGGAGCAACAAAGGCAAGGAAGAGACATAGAGGAGCTTAGGTGCTCCATTGGTTCTTCAAGAGGAAGACACCACCCTCACTAAGGTGGACTCATTCCTTAATCTCCTTGTCTATTTATTTTTCTATTTTCGGTTTTTGAGCTTCATGTTTATCTATGTTTGTATCTTCATTACATGATCATTAGTATCTAGTGTCTTTGTCTTAAGGCTATGAATAACTCCATGAATCCTTCACCTCTCTTAAATGAAAAATGTGCTTAATTACAAAAGAACAAGAAGTACTTGGATTTCAAATTTTATCTTGAAATTAGTTTAATTATTTTGATGTGGTGGCAATACTTTTTTTTTTCTGAATGAATGCTTGAACAGTGCATATTTTTTATAGTGAAATTTATGAATGTTAAAATTTTTGGCTCTTGAAACAATGATGAACAAAGAGAAATGTTATTGATAATCTGAAAAATCATGAAATTCATTCTTGAAACAAGAAAAAGTAGTGAAAAAAAAGTGGCAAAAAAAAGAAAAAAAAAGAAAAAAAAGCAGAAAAAGCCAATAGCCCTTTAAACCAAAAGGCAAGGGTAAAAAGGATCCAAGGCTTAGAGCATTAATGGATAGAAGGGCCCAAAGAAATAATATCCAGGTCTAACTGGCTAAATCAAGCTGTCCCTAACCATGTGCTTGTGTCATGAAGGTCCAAGTGAAAAGCTTGAGACTGAGTGGTTAAAGTCGTGATCCAAAGCAAAAAGAGTGTGCTTAAGAACTCTGGACACCTCTAACTGGGGACTTTAGCAAAGCTGAGTCACAATCTGAAAAGGTTCACCCAGTTATGTGTCTGTGGCATTTATGTATCCGGTGGTAATATTGGAAAACAAAGTGCTTAGGGCCACGGCCAAGACTCATAAAGTAGCTGTGTTCAAGAATCAACATACTTAACTAGGAGAATCAATAACACTATCTAAAATTTTGAGTTCCTAGTATACTTTTATTAGTTTTAAGCAAAAATCATATTTCTGGACTTTACTATGAGTTTGTGTATTTTTCTGTGATTTCAGGTATTTTCTGGATGAAATTGAGGGACCTGAGCAAAAATTTGATTCAGAGGCTGACAAAGGACTGCTGGTGCTGTTGGATTCTGACCTCCCTGCACTCGAAATGGAAATTTTGGAGCTACAGATAACCAAATAGCGCGCTCTCAATTGCGTTTGAAAGTAGACATCC
Organism: Arachis stenosperma; assembly: GCF_014773155.1. Classification (NCBI taxonomy): domain Eukaryota; kingdom Viridiplantae; phylum Streptophyta; class Magnoliopsida; order Fabales; family Fabaceae; genus Arachis; species Arachis stenosperma. The sequence continues at coordinate 36,999,341 of NC_080378.1, forward strand.
AGGGATTTCCAGCAATATATAATAGTCCATACTTTTTCCGAGTTTAGATGATGCAAACTGGCGTTTAACTCCAGCTTTTTGTCATATTCTGGCGTTAAACGCCAAAAACAAGTTGCAAAGCAGAGTCAAACGCCAGAAACAGGTTACAAACTGGTGTTCAACTCCACGGAAGACCTCTACATGTGAAACTTCAATGCTCAGCCCAAGCACACACCAAGTGGGCCCAGAAGTGGATTTCTGCATCATTTACTCATTTTTGTACCCCTAGTAACTAGTCTAGTATAAATAGGACTTTTTACTATTGTATTTTCATCTGGATATCTATCTTTGATCAGTTTATGCGATCTTAGACATTGGGGGCTGGCCTCACGGCCATGCCTGGACCTTTATCACTTATGTATTTTCAACGATGGAGTTTCTACACACCATAGATTAAGGGTGTGGAGCTCGGCTGTTCCTCAAGTATTAATGCAATTACTACTAGTTTCTATTCAATTCATGCTTATTCTTATTCTAAGATATTCATTCGCACTTTAACCTGTTGAATATGATGATCCGTGACACTCATCACTATTCTCACTTATGAACTTGTGCTTGACAAACGCTTTCGTTCTACCTGCGAAAGCTAGAGTGTGTATCTCTTGGATTCCTGGTCCACGATGCATGGTTGCCTCTCCTGACAATAGAGCCTTCCATTCCATGAGATCAGAGTCTTCGTGGTATAAGCTAGAATCCATTGGCAGCATCCTTGAGATCCGAAAAGTCTAAACCTTGTCTGTGGTATTCCGAGTAGGATCTGGGATGGGATGACTGTGACGAGCTTCAAACTCGTGACTGTAGGGCGTGGTGACAGACGCAAAAGGATAGAAAATCCTATTCCTACATGATCGAGAACCGACAGCTGATTAGCCATGCGGGAAACCGTAGAGGGCCTTTTTCACTGAGAGGATGGGAAGTAGCCATTGACAACGGTGACGCCCTACATATAGCTTGCCATAGAAAGGAGTATGAAGGATTGGAAGAAGGCAGCAGGAAAGCAGAGATTCAAGAGGAATAAAGCACCACCATACACATCTGAAATTCCCACCAATGATTTACATAAGTACCTCTATCTTTATTTTACGTTCTATTATCTTTTAATTATTAAAACTTTATAACCATTTGAATCCACCAGACTGAGATTTACAAGGTGACTATAGCTTGCTTCAAGCCGACAATCTCCGTGGGATCAACCCTTACTCACGTAAGGTTTATTACTTGGACGACCCAGTGCACTTGCTGGTTAGTTGTGCGAAGTTGTGAAGAAGAGTGATATTACAATTGTGCGTACCAAGTTGTTGGCACCATTGAGATCACAATTTCGTGCACCAATACTCATCTTCTTTTAAATCAAATTTGGCTTCTGGGATCACTATCCTCTTACACATTATTTTGTAATAATTTTTTCATGCTGCTTTGTGTAGAATCTGAAAGGTTTGAAAACAACTGTTTGATTATATCTTTCTTGCTTCTTAAAGTGGGATTTCCACCTTTTGGAGCCATGAAATTCGAATGGAGTGAGAAGGAAAGGCTCTTTCCACACCAAACTTAAAAGGTTTTCTCGTCCTCGAGCAAAAGAAAGGAAATAAGATAAAGAAAAGGAGAAGAATAACTCAAATGGAAGGAGGAAGAGGGTGGCCGAATGGTATAAATAGGGATGAGGAGGGTGGGATTTTGAAATTCAATTAGATAAAAGATAAATAAGATATGATTCACACTTTAATAAAAGATAGAAAAAGATAAATTTTTAAAATCAAAGGATATGAAAAAGATAAGATAGAATGTATGAAAAAGATTTTAAAGTTAAATAGAAGATTTGAAAAGGGGGCTACAAAAGATATGAGTTTTTGAAAAAGATTTAAAACGAATTGAAAAGATTTTAAATTTGAAAGGAATTTGAAGTTGAAATATGATAGTTTGAAGAATCACGTTTAAAAAAAAAGATAAGATATAGAAAATATGTGTTTTGAAAAAGTCACATCCTCCTTACCATGTTATGGGCGTTGAACGCCCAGAATGGCATCCATTCTGGTGTTCAACGCCAGGCTGCTCCTCCCTTATGGGCATTAATTGCCCAGAATGGCACCCATTCTAGCATTCAACGCCAGGCTACTCTTCCATTCTGGGCGTTGAATGCCCAACCAGTGCTCCCTGGCTGGTGTTCAATGCTAGGATTGCTGCACCTTGGTGGCGTTTAATGCCCAACCAGTACCTTCTGGCTGGCGTTTGAACGCCAGTCTTGCTACTTCTTGGGGACGTGCAACGCCCCTCTTTCCCTCTTGCCTAGTGTTCAACGCTAGCAAGGGGCTTTCCCCAGGATGCTCTGTTCTCTGCTATGACTATTTCTGTTTCTGTTCTAACTACTGCACACGATCACAAACTTAAATAAATGTAAAAATTAGACTGAGATAACTTAAATAAACTTAATAAAAAATAGAAATAACTTTGATTATGGCTAGGTTGCCTCCCAACAAGAACTTATTTAACGTCACTAGCTTGACGGTACTATGATCATGTTAGCAATAGGGTGGATTTATCTTGCTCAATCTCACCACCCAAGTAATGTTTCCCTCTCTGGCCATTAACAGTAAATCGTTTATTAGAGTAATTACACTAGAGTTCTATATGACCAGAGGGTGATACATTAGTGATCAGGAAAAGTCCTGTCCAATGTGACTTAAGCTTTCCAGGGAAGAGCTTTAGTCTAGAATTGAAAAGCAGAACTTTCTGTCTAGGTTCAAAGATTCTGGAAGAAATCTTTCTGTCATGCCACTTCTTGCCCCTTTCTTTATAAATCTTTGTATTCTCAAATGCAGCCAATCGGAATTCATCTAACTCATTTAGCTGGAGCAACCATTTCTCTCCTGCTACCTTTGCATCAAGGTTCATGAGTTTAGTTGCCCAGTAGGCCTTGTGTTCTAGCTCTACTGGTAGGTGGCATGCCTTCCCATACACCAATTGATATGGTGATGTTCCTATAGGGATCTTGAAAGCAATTCTGTATGCCCATAGAGCATCATTAAGCTTACTTACCCAATCCTTTCTAGAGGTATTCATCGTTCTTTCCAGGATTCTTTTTAGTTCTCTATTCGAGACTTCAACTTGCCAATTTGTTTGTGGATGATATGATGTGGCCACTTTATGGTGAACTCCATATCGGCTCAACACGAAGTTAAGCTATTTGTTACAGAAATGAGTTCCTCCATCACTGATTAGTATCCGAGGGACACCAAACCTACTAAAGATATTCTTCTGGTGGATGAAGGTGGAAAAAGACCCATGAAGTCTATATTCCATACATCAAATAGTAAAATCTCTAGGATTCCCTACTGAGGCATGTCGTGACCATGAGGGAGATTGCCAGGCCTTTGGCAACTGTCACAGTGACGGACAAACTCTCAGGAATCCTTAAAGAATGTGGGCCAGTAGAAACCACTTTAGAGGACTTTAGTGGTTGTTCGCTATCCTCCATAATTGGAGCCATGGCAATGCCATAGGATTTTATGTGCCTCTTCTTCAAACACACAGCGGCAGATTATCCCATTCGAGCATCTCTTAAAGAGATATGGTTCATCCCACAAGCAGTATCTAGCATCATGAATGAGCTTTTGGGCTTGCTGCCTACTATATTCCTTGAGGATGAATCTTATAGCCTTGTAATTTGCAATATCTGGTGTCATCTGGATAGCAAAGAGTTTCTCATCCGGAAAAGTTTTGGACACCTCAGTAGAGGGAGGAGATGTGCCTTCTACTGGTTCGATCCAAGACAAGTGATCAGCCACTTGATTTTCTAACTCTTTTCTGTCTCTGATTTCTATATCAAACTCTTGCAGGAGTAATACCCATCTTCTCAGCCTGGGTTTAGAATCCTGCTTGGTGAGTAGATATTTAAGAGCAGCATGGTCAGTGTAAATAATGACCTTAGATCTTATAAGATAGAATTTGAACTTGTCAATGGCATAAACCACTGTAAGTAATTCCTTTTCTGTGGTAGAGTAGTTCTTCTGCGTATCATTTAAAACACAACTGGCATAATAAATGACATGCAGAAGCTTGTCATGCCTCTGCCCTAGGACTGCGCTAATGGCATGGTCACTGGCGTCATACATCAGTTTGAACGGTAAGTCCAATGGGGTGCAGAGATGACAGGCACAGTGATAAGCTTAGCTTTAGAGTCTCAAAGGCCTACAAACACTCTTGGTCAAAGACAAATGGAGTGTCAGTGGTTAGGAGGTTGCATAGGGGTTTTGCGATTTTAGAAAAATCCTTTATAAACCTCTTGTAGAATCCTGCATGTCCCAAGAAACTTCTTATTCCTTTGACATTAGTGGGTGGTGGTAATTGCTCAATTATCTCCACCTTAGCTTGATCCACTTCTATCCCCTATTTCGACATTCGATACCCAAGAACAATCCCTTCAGTCACCATGAAGTGACATTTTTCCCAGTTTAAAACCAGATTGGTCTCTTGGCATCTTTTGAAAACTAGGGCCAGATGGTCAAGGCGGGAGTCAAATGAGTTTCTGAAGACGGAGAAGTCATCTATGAATACTTCAAGGAACTTCTCCACCATATCAGAGAAGATGGAGAGCATACATCTCTGAAAGGTGGCAGGTGCATTGCACAGGCCAAATGGCATCCGCCTGTAAGAAAACACACCATATGGGCATGTAAATGCTGTCTTTTCTTGATCTTGTGGATCTACAGCAATTTGATTGTAATCAAAATAACCATCCAAAAAATAATAAAATGTGTGGCCTGCTAGTCTTTATAGCTTTTGATCTATGAATGGTAAATAAAAATGATCCTTTCTGGTGGCGTTATTGAGCCTTCTATAGTCAATGCACATACGCCACCTTGTAACTGTCCTTGTAGGAATCAGTTTGTTCTTTTCATTATGAACAACTGTCATGCCTTCCTTCTTAAAAATAACTTGGACAGGCTCACCCAGGGGCTATCAGAGACGGGATAAATAATCCCAGCCTCCCAAAATTTTGTGACTTCCTTTAGAACCACTTCCTTCATGGCTGGTGATGAGCGGATAATTTGTACGCTTTTTGGCATTGTTTTTAGTATGTTTTTAGTAGTTTTAGTTGAGTTTTTATTATATTTTTATTAGTTTTTAGTTAAAATTCACTTTTCTGGACTTTACTATGAGTTTGTGTGTTTTTCTGTGATTTCAGGTATTTTCTGGCTGAAATTGAGGGATCTGAGCAAAAATCTGATTCAGAGACTCAAAAGGACTGCAGATGCTGTTGGATTCTGACCTCCCTGCACTCGAAGTGGATTTTCTGGAGCTACAGAAGTTTACTTAGCGCGCTCTCAACGGCGTTGGAAAGTAGACATCCTGGGCTTTCCAGCAATATATGATAGTCCATACTTTGCCCAAGATTTGATGGCCCAAACCGGCGTTCAAAGTCACCTACAGAAATTCCAGCGTTAAACGCCGGAACTGGCACCTAATTGGGAGTTAAACGCCCAAACTGGCACCAAAGCTGGCGTTTAACTCCAAGGAGAGTCTCTACACGAAAATGCTTCATTGTTCAGCCCAAGCACACACCAAGTGGGCCCGGAAGTGGATTTTTATGTCATTTACTCATCTCTGTACACCCTAGGCTACTAGTTTTCTATAAGTAGGACCTTTTACTATTGTATTTTCATCTTTGGATTATTTTTAGATCCTTTGATCATCTTTGGATTATTTTTAGATCCTTTGATCATCCTTGGACATCTAGTTCTTAGATCATTTGGGGGTTGGCCTCACGGCCATGCCTAGACCTTGTTCTTATGTATTTTCAACGGTGGAGTTTCTACACACCATAGATTAAGGTGTGGAGCTCTGCTGTACCTCGAGTATTAATGCAATTACTATTGTTCTTCTATTCAATTCCGCTTGTTCTTTGTCCAAGATATCACTTGTTCTTCAACTTGATGAATGTGATGATCCGTGACACTCATCATCATTCTCACTTATGAACAAGGTGACTGACAACCACTTTTGTTCTACAAGCAATCAAGGCTCTAGTGTTTATCTCTTGGATTCCTGATACACGATGCATGGTTGATCGCCTGACAACCGAGTGCTCGCCTGACAAACGAGCCAGCCATTCCGTGAGATCAGAGTCCTCGTGGTATAGGCGAGAACTGATGGCGGCATTCAAGAGAATCCGGAAGGTCTAACCTTGTCTGTGGTATTCTGAGTAGGATTCAATGATTGAATGACTGTGACGTGCTTCAAACTCCTAGCAGGCGGGGCGTTAGTGACAGACACAAAAGGATCGATGGATTTTATTCCGGCCTGACCGAGAACCGACAGCTGATTACCCATGCTGTGACAGAGCATAGGCGACGTTTTCACTGAGAGGATGGGAGGTAGCCACTGACAACGGTGAAACCCTACATGAGCTTGCCATGGAAAGGAGTAAGAAGGATTGGATGAAGACAGTAGGAAAGCAGAGAGACGGAAGGGAAGGCATCTTCATTCGCTTATCTGAAGCTCTCACCAATGATATACATAAGTATCTCTATCTTTATCTTTATGCTTTATTCGTTTATCACTACACCCATTTGAGTCTGCCTGACTGAGATTTACAAGGTGACCATAGCTTGCTTCATACCAACAATCTCCGTGGGATCGACCCTTACTCACGTAAGGTATTACTTGGACGACCCAGTGCACTTGCTGGTTAGTTGTGCGAAGTTGTAGTGATCACAATTTCGTGCACCAAGTTTTTGGCGCCGTTGCCGGGGATTGTTCTTGTGTATGGACAACTGACGGTTCATCTTGTTGCTTAGATTAGGTATTTTTTTTTCAGAGTTCTTAAAAATGAATTCTAGTGTTTCATGATGATCTGTTGAAATCTGGCTGGCTGAGAAGCCATGTCTAATCTTATTGGACCGAGGTTTCAACTAATCATCACAATAGCTTGTTGATCTCTATCACTCTTGCTATTGGAGCAATGATCTGCTAAGGCTTGGCTGGCCATTGGCCATGTCTAGTGTTTTGGACCGAAGCTTTCTTTGAAAGCTTGGCTGGCTGTGAAGCCATGTCTAATTCCTGGACCGGAGTCTTAGACTAGCATTGCAATGATTCCTGGAAATTCAAATTGAGAATTCTGAAACCTTTATTTTCTATTTTCACATAATTTTCGAGAAAAGCACAAAAAAATTTACAAAATCATAAAAACCAAAAATATTTTATGTTTTTTGTTTGAGTCTAGTGTCTAATCTTAAGTTTGGTGTTTTGCATGCCTTGTTTATTTGATCTTGGTTCTATTTTCAAGTCAATAGTACAGGGGACTGAAGATTCAAAACATGCAGTAGATGAATTGCACAGAAAAACTGGGCGTTCAAAACGCCCAGTGAAGAAGGACAGACTGGCGTTTAAATGCCAGCCAGGGTACCTGGTTGGGCATTTAACGCCCAAAAAGGTAGCATTTTGGGCGTTAAACGCCAGAATGGATACCATTCTGGGCGTTTAACGCCAAGATGGCACAAGGGGGAGGATTTTGTTTTCAAATCAATTTTTTTTCAAGTTTTCAAAGTTTTTCAAAATCATATCTTTTTCAAATCATATCTTTTCAATCAAATGTTTTCAAAATCAAATTCTTTCCTTTTTCAAAGATACTTACTAACAATTAATGATTTGATTGAACAGTTCAAGTATATTGCCTTTTCTGTTGAGAAAGGTTTAATGTTTGAATCATATCTTTTCTTGTTAGGCAAGTCATTAATTTTTAAAAAACATATCTTTTAAAATTGTTTTCAAATCATATCTTTTCAATCATATCTTCTTAACCACATCTTTTTCAATCAAATCTTTTTAATTTCTAATTTCAAAATCTTTTTCAAAACTCACTTGATTTCTTTTCTACTTTGAATTTTCGAAAATTATCAATCAAATTTTCAAAATGTTTTTGACATCTTTTTAATTAATTTTCGAAAATTCTCTTCCCCTCTTCTCACATCCTTCTATTTATGGAGTATAACTCCTTCTTAATGCACAATTCGAACTCCATCTAATTAAAGTTCGAATTCTTCTCCTTCTTCTTTCTTCTATTTTTCTTTTCCTCTGACACCTCAAGGAATCTCTATACTGTGACATAGAGGATTCCACATTTTCTTGTTCTCTTCTCTTTCATATGAGCAGGAGCAGAGACAAAGGCATTCTTGTTGAAGCTGACCCTAAACCTGAAAGGACCTTGAAGTGAAAGCTAAGAGAAGCTAAGGCACAACTCTCTGTTGAGGACCTGACCGAATTCTTCAAAGAAGAAGAACCCATGGCAGCCGAAAAAAACAACAATGCCAACAATGCAAGGAAGGTGCTGGGTGACTTTACTGCACCTACTCCCGACTTCTATGGGAGAAGCATCTCTATCCCTGCCATTGGAGCAAACAACTTTGAGCTTAAGCCTCAATTAGTTTCTCTAATGCAACAGACTTGCAAGTTCCATGGACTTCCACTGGAAGATCCTCATCAGTTTTTAGCTGAGTTCTTGCAAATCTGTGACACAGTCAAGACTAATGGGGTTGACCCTGAGGTCTACAGACTGATGCTATTCCCTTTTGCTGTAAGGGACAGAGCTAGAATATGGTTGGACTCTCAACCTAAAGAAAGCCTGGACTCTTGGGAAAAGCTAGTCAATGCCTTCTTGGCAAAGTTCTTTCCACCTCAAAAATTGAGTAAGCTTAGAGTGGAAGTCCAAACCTTCAGACAGAAGGATGGAGAATCCCTCTATGAAGCTTGGGAAAGATACAACAATTGATCAGAAAATGTCCATCTGACATGCTTTCTGAATGGAGCATCATAGGTATTTTCTATGATGGTCTCTCTGAACTATCCAAGATGTCTTTGGATAGCTCTGCTGGAGGATCTCTTCATCTGAAGAAGACGCCTACAGAAGCTCAAGAGCTCATTGAAATGGTTGCAAATAACCAATTCATGTACACTTCTGAAAGGAATCCTGTGAACAATGGGACTAGTCAGAAGAAAGGAGTTCTTGAGATTGACACTCTGAATGCCATATTGGCTCAGAACAAAATATTGACTCAACAAGTCAATTTAATTTCTCAAAGTCTGTCTGGAATGCAGAATGCACCAAGCAGTACTAAGGATGCTTCATCTAAGGAAGAAGCCGATGATCCTGAGAACCCTTCAATAGAAGAAGTGAATTACCTAGGAGAACCCTATGGAAACACCTATAACTCTTCATGGAGAAATCACCCAAATTTCTCATGGAAGAATCAAGAGAAACCTCAACAAGGTTTCAACAACAACAATGGTGGAAGAAACAGGTTTAGCAATGGCAAGCCTTTTCCATCATCTTCTCAGCAACAGACAGAGAATTCTAAGCAGAACCCCTCTGACTTAGCAACCATGGTCTCTGATCTAATCAAAACCACTCAAAGTTTCATGACTGAAACAAGGTCCTCCATTAGGAATTTGGAGGCACAAGTGGGACAGCTGAGCAAGAAAGTTACTGAACTCCCTCCTAGTACTCTCCCAAGTAATACAGAAGAAAATCCAAAAGGAGAGTGCAAGGCCATAACCATGGCCGAATTTGGAGAGGAAGAAGAGGCAGTGTACGCCACTGAGGAAGACCTCAATGGGCGTGCACTGACCTCCAATGGGTTCCCTAATGAGGAACCATGGGAATCTGAGGCTCAAAATGAGACCATAGAGATTCCATTGGATTTACTTCTGCCATTCATGAGCTCTGATGAGTATTCCTCCTCTGAAGAGGATGAGTATGTCACTGAAGAGCAAGTTGCTAAATACCTTGGAGCAATCATGAAGCTAAATGACAAGTTATTTGGAAATGAGACTTGGGAGGATGAACCCCCTTTGCTCACCAAAGAACTGGATGACTTGTCTAGGCAGAAATTACCTCAAAAGAAACAAGATCCTGGGAAGTTTTCAATACCTTGTACCATAGGCACCATGACCTTTAAGAAGGCTCTGTGTGACTTAGGGTCAAGTGTAAACCTCATGCCTCTCTCTGTAATAGAGAAGCTAGGGATCTTTGAGGTACAAGCTGCAAGAATCTCACTAGAGATGGCAGACAACTCAAGAAAACAAGCTCATGGACTTGTAGAGAATGTTTTGGTAAAAGTTGAAGACCATTACATCCCTACTGATTTCATAGTCCTAGAGACTGGAAAGTGCATGGATGAATCCATCATCCTTGGTAGACCCTTCCTAGCCACAGCAAAGGCTGTGATTGATGTTGATGGAGGTGAACTGATCATTCAAGAGAATGAAGAATCCTTTGTGTTTAAGGCTCAAGGATATCCCTCTGTCACCATGGAGAGGAAGCATGAAGAGCTCCTCTCAAATCAAAGACAAACAGAGCCCCCACAGTCAAACTCTAAGTTTGGTGTTGGGAGGCCACAACCAAGCTCTAAGTTTGGTGTTGAACCCCCACATTCAAACTCTAAGTTTGGTGTTGGGAGGTTCCAACATTGCTCTGAGTATCTGTGAGGCTCCATGAGAGCCCTCTGTCAAGCTACTGACATTAAAGAAGCGCTTGTTGGGAGGCAACCCAATGATTATATTTTATATATTTTCTTTTGTTATTATATGTTTTTTTTTTTTGTAGGTTGATGATCATAAGAAGTCACAAAATCCATTGAAAAAGCAAAAACAGAATGAAAAACAGGAAGAAAAATAGCACACCCTGGAGGAAGAACCCACTGGCGTTTAAACGCCAGTGAGGCTAGCAGTTGGGCGTTTAACGCCCAGTCTGGCACCATTCTGGGCGTTTAACGCCAGAAAGGGGCACCAGACTGGCGTTAAACGCCAGAAAAGGGCAAGAACCTGGCGTTAAACACCAGGAATGGGCACCAGCCCGGCGTTTAACGCCAGAAATGGCTCAAAACGTGATTTTGAATGCCATTTGGTGCAGGGATGACTTTTCCTTGACACCACAGGATCTGTGGACCCCATAGGATCCCCACCAACCCCACCACTCTCTCTCTTCTTCACCCATTCACCAATCACCTCAATACCTCTTCCCCAAAAACCCCTCACCTATCAAATCCCATCTTTCTCTTCACCACTCACATCCATCCTTCATAAAACCCCACCTACCTCACCCTTCAAATTCAAACCACCTTCCCTCCCAAACCCACCCATAATGGCCGAACCCCATCTCCCCCCTCTCCTATATAAACCCTTCTTCACCCCTTCATCTTCACACAACCTAAACACCACTTCTCCCCCTCCTTGGCCGAATACATAAGCCACTCCCGTCTTCCTCATTTCTTATTCTTCTACTCTCTTCTTTCTTCTTTTGCTCGAGGACGAGCAAACCTTTTAAGTTTGGTGTGGTAAAAGCATAGCTTTTTGTTTTTCCATAACCATTTATGGCATCTAAGGCCGGAGAAACCTCTAGAAAGAGGAAAGGGAAGGCAAAAGCTTCCACTTCCGAGTCATGGGAGATGGATAGATTCATCTCAAGGGTGCATCAAGACCACTTCTATGATGTTGTGGCCTTGAAGAAGGTGATCCCCGAAGTCCCCTTTTCACTCAAAAAGGGTGAATATCCGGAGATCCGCCATGAGATCCGAAGAAGAGGTTGGGAAATTCTTACCAACCCCATTCAACAAGTCGGAATCTTAATGGTTCAAGAGTTCTATGCCAATGCATGGATCACCAAGAACCATGATCAAAGTGTGAACCCGGACCCAAAGAATTATCTTACTATGGTTCGGGGGAAATACTTGGATTTTAGTCCGGAAAGTGTAAGGTTGACATTCAATTTGCCCATGATGCAAGGAGATGAACACCCTTACACTAGAAGGGTCAACTTTGATCAAAGGTTGGACCAAGTCCTCACAGTCATATGTGAAGAGGGCGCACAATGGAAGAGAGATTCAAGAGGGAAGCCGGTTCAATTGAGAAGGCATGACCTCAAGCCCGTGGCTAGAGGATGGTTAGAGTTTATCCAACGCTCAATCATTCCCACTAGCAACCGGTCCGAAGTTACTCTAGACCGGGCCATCATGATTCATAGCATCATGATTGGAGAAGAAGTGGAAGTTCATGAGGTCATAGCCCAAGAACTCTACAAGGTGGCGGACAAGTCTTCCACTTTGGCAAGGTTAGCCTGTCCTCATCTCATTTGTCACCTCTGTTATTCAGTTGGAGTTGACATAGAGGGAGACACCCCCATTGATGAGGACAAGCCCATCACCAAGAAAAGGATGGAGCAAACAAGAGATCCCTCTCATCATGAGATCCCTGAGATACCTCAAGGGATGCAATTTCCTCCACAAGACTATTGGGAGCAAATTAACACCTCCCTAGGAGAATTGAGTTCCAACATGGGACAACTAAGGGTGGAGCACCAAGAACACTCCATTCTCCTCCATGAAATTAGAGAAGATCAAAGAATCATGAGAGAGGAGCAACAAAGACAAGGAAGAGACATTGAGGAGCTCATGCACTCCATAAGACCTTCAAGAGGAAGAACAAGCCGCCATCACTAAGGTGGACCCGTTCTTTAATCTCCTTGTTCTTTATTTTCTTGTTTTTCGAAATTTTCATACTTATGTTATCCATGTTTGTGTCTTATGATCATTAGTGTCTTAGTGTCTATGCCTTAAAGTTATGAATGTCCTATGAATCGATCACCTTTCTTAAGAATTGTTCTTAATTGAAAAAGAAAAGAATTGCATGAATTTTGAATTTTATAACAGTTTAATTATATTGATGTGGTGGCAACAATTTTGTTCTCTGAATGTATGCTTGAACAGTGCATATGTCTTTTGAGTCTGTGGTTCATGAATGTTGGCTCTTGAAAGAATGATGAAAAAGGAGACATGTTACTGAGGATCTGAAAAATCATAAAAATGATTCTTGAAGCAAGAAAAAGCAGTGAATACAAAAAAAAAACCGAAAAAAAAAAGAGAAAAAGAAAGAAAAAGAAAAAATAAAGTTGTGATCCAAGGCAATAAGAGTGTGCTTAAGAACCCTGGACACCTCTAATTGGGGATTTTAGCAAAGCTGAGTCACAATCTGAAAAGGTTCACCCAACTATGTGTCTGTGGCATGTATGTATCCGGTGGTAATACTGGAAGACAGAGTGCTTTGGGCCACGGCCAAGACTCATAAAGTAGCTGTGTTCAAGAATCATCATACTTAACTAGGAGAATCAATAACACTATCTGGATTCTGAGTTCCTAAAGAAGCCAATCATTCTGAGTTCCAAAGGATAAAGTGAGATGCCAAAACTATTCAGAGGCAAAAAGCTAAAAGCCCCGCTCATCTAATTAATACTGATCTTCATAGATGTTTTTGGAGTTCATTGCATATTCTCTTCTTTTTTATCCTATTTGATCTTCAGTTGCTTGGGGACAAGCAACAATTTAAGTTTGGTGTTGTGATGAGCGGATAATTTGTACGCTTTTTGGCATTGTTTTTAGTATGTTTTTAGTAGTTTTAGTTGAGTTTTTATTATATTTTTATTAGTTTTTAGTTAAAATTCACTTTTCTGGACTTTACTATGAGTTTGTGTGTTTTTCTGTGATTTCAGGTATTTTCTGGCTGAAATTGAGGGATCTGAGCAAAAATCTGATTCAGAGACTCAAAAGGACTGCAGATGCTGTTGGATTCTGACCTCCCTGCACTCGAAGTGGATTTTCTGGAGCTACAGAAGTTCAATTGGCGCGCTCTCAACGGCGTTGGAAAGTAGACATCCTGGGCTTTCCAGCAATATATGATAGTCCATACTTTGCCCAAGATTTGATGGCCCAAACCGGCGTTCAAAGTCACCTACAGAAATTCCAGCGTTAAACGCCGGAACTGGCACCTAATTGGGAGTTAAACGCCCAAACTGGCACCAAAGCTGGCGTTTAACTCCAAGGAGAGTCTCTACACGAAAATGCTTCATTGTTCAGCCCAAGCACACACCAAGTGGGCCCGGAAGTGGATTTTTATGTCATTTACTCATCTCTGTACACCCTAGGCTACTAGTTTTCTATAAGTAGGACCTTTTACTATTGTATTTTCATCTTTGGATTATTTTTAGATCCTTTGATCATCTTTGGATTATTTTTAGATCCTTTGATCATCCTTGGACATCTAGTTCTTAGATCATTTGGGGGCTGGCCTCACGGCCATGCCTAGACCTTGTTCTTATGTATTTTCAACGGTGGAGTTTCTACACACCATAGATTAAGGTGTGGAGCTCTGCTGTACCTCGAGTATTAATGCAATTACTATTGTTCTTCTATTCAATTCCGCTTGTTCTTTGTCCAAGATATCACTTGTTCTTCAACTTGATGAATGTGATGATCCGTGACACTCATCATCATTCTCACTTATGAACAAGGTGACTGACAACCACTTTTGTTCTACAAGCAATCAAGGCTCTAGTGTTTATCTCTTGGATTCCTGATACACGATGCATGGTTGATCGCCTGACAACCGAGTGCTCGCCTGACAAACGAGCCAGCCATTCCGTGAGATCAGAGTCCTCGTGGTATAGGCGAGAACTGATGGCAGCATTCAAGAGAATCCGGAAGGTCTAACCTTGTCTGTGGTATTCTGAGTAGGATTCAATGATTGAATGACTGTGACGTGCTTCAAACTCCTAGCAGGCGGGGCGTTAGTGACAGACGCAAAAGGATCGATGGATTTTATTCCGGCCTGACCGAGAACCGACAGCTGATTACCCATGCTGTGACAGAGCATAGGCGACGTTTTCACTGAGAGGATGGGAGGTAGCCACTGACAACGGTGAAACCCTACATGAGCTTGCCATGGAAAGGAGTAAGAAGGATTGGATGAAGACAGTAGGAAAGCAGAGAGACGGAAGGGAAGGCATCTTCATTCGCTTATCTGAAGCTCTCACCAATGATATACATAAGTATCTCTATCTTTATCTTTATGCTTTATTCGTTTATCACTACACCCATTTGAGTCTGCCTGACTGAGATTTACAAGGTGACCATAGCTTGCTTCATACCAACAATCTCCGTGGGATCGACCCTTACTCACGTAAGGTATTACTTGGACGACCCAGTGCACTTGCTGGTTAGTTGTACAAAGTTGTAGTGATCACAATTTTGTGCACCAGCTGGATTATGTCGCATTTGTTGTTGTACCACTGGTTTGGCATCATCCTCCAACAGGATTTTGTGCGTGCATCGGGTTGGGCTGATGCCCTTAAGGTCACTTATTATCCACCCAAGAGCTGTCTTGTGTGTCTTTAGCACTTGAGTTAGTGTTGTTTCTTCCTATGGTTCCAAGGCAGAGCTTACAATCACAGGATAAGTATCTCCATCTCTGAGAAATGCAAATTTCAAGGAGGATGGTAATGGTTTGAGCTCAAGTTTTGGAGGCTTGTCCTCCTCCTTGGGAGTCTTCAGAGGTTCCTTTATTTTCTCTGGCTCCTCTAAATCAGGCTGAGCATCATAAAAGATGTCGTTCAGCTCTTCCTCGAGTCCTTCAGCCATATTCACTTCTTCCACCAGGGAATCAATGATGTCAACACTCATGTATTCTTCTGGAGTTTCTGGATGCTGCATGGCTTTAATAGCATTTAGTACGAACTCATCCTCATTGACTCTCAGGGTCACTTCCCCTTTCTGAATGTCAATGAGGGTCCGTCCTGTAGCTAGGAAGGGTCTTCCTAGAATGAGGGTTGCACTTTTGTGCTCATCCATTTCTAGTACCACAAATTCTGTAGGAAAAGCAAAGGGTCCAACCCTAACAATCATGTCCTCAATCACACCTGATGAAAGCTTAACAGAGCCATTAGCAAGTTAAAGACATATGCGGGTAAGTTTAACTTCGTGAGTTAAACACAGCCTCTTTATTAATGATGCAGGTATAAGTTAATACTTGCTCTTAGATCACATAAGGCTGTCTTTGTGTAGGCATCACCTAACGTGCAGGGTATCATAAAGCTCCCAGGATCTTTGAGTTTCTCTGGTAAGCTCTTTTGGATTAATGCACTACATAATTCAATGAGGAGGACTGTTTCTGCCTCTCTCTAATCCTTCTTATGACTTAAGATGTCTTTCATGAACTTAGCATAAGATATTTTTCTTGACCTCAAGTGTCTTGAGATAATCTGCAAAGCGGGCAAACTGGTTATCCTTTTCCGCTTGGCAACCTTCTGAGGATACGGCATCTTAGCCCTGTATTCATCAACTTTAGTTGATGCAGGTTGAATGTCTACTAAAATGGAAGGGAGGGGGGTCAGTAACTTGCTTATGAAAGGTCTTATCAGCACTTGCATGTGTCTGACCATCTCTGGTTGGGCGGTCAACACCCTTGTTGTCCCCTTCCTGGCGTTCAACACCAGGAATACTGTTCCCTTGTGGGCGTTCAACGCCAAGGGTGGGTATTCCTTCTTGGCGTTGAATGCCAAATGTATTGCCCCCATTTGGGCGTTCAATGCCAGGAGTGGGCACCCCTTCTTGGCGTTGAATGCTAAACCTAAAATCAATCAACAAACACATCAATACATCAAATGGAATTAAAGTGAATAAAATTTAGAAAATAAGGGCCTAAAAAGCATGTTTTCACTTTTGAGCACAATTTAGGGAGAATTTACAGAACCAAGCTATTTCATTGAATAAATGCAAGAAAAGTTGATGAAATCCACCTAATTAGAGCAAATAAATACCATAAAATGTGGATTCATCAAATGCTAATAACATTCCCTCTTGGACGTACAACATCCTCAGAGGTGTTTTGGACAGTAGTCTGGTTGTCCTCTGTTAGCTTTTCTTTCTCTGGTCTCCTATTGTTCTGAGGTTGGATGTTCAATGTTTTCCCACTCTTCAGTTGGATTAAGTGACATTCATCTTTTATCTGCTTAGATAATTGCTATCTTGTTTAGCTCAGCTAGGCTTCTATATTTCTGTTAGAAGTCTGAGTTTCTCGCAAAGCCTCTTGCAACTTCAGCAACTGTTGTGCAAGAGCGTGTAGTTGCTAAGTCAATGGGCCATTCTGTTCTGGAGGATTAGGCTTAGTAGATTTGTATTAACCTCTCCTTTTATGGAAGTCTCATCAACCGAGTACAGATGCTGGTTCATGGCAACTGTCTTAATAAGTTCATGAGCCTCTTCAATTGTTTTCCTCATATGTATGGAACCACCAGCAGAGTGGTCTAGAGACATCCTGGCCATGTCTGTTAGGCCAAAATAAAAGATGTCTAATTGCACCCATTCTGAAAATATTTCAGTGGGGCATTTCCGTAGCATTCTTCTATACCTCCCCCAGGCATCATGAAGAGATTCATTATTCTCTTGCTTGAAGATTTGGATGTCCAGCCTTAACTAGGTTAGCTTTCTTAGGGAAAAGTATTGATTTAGAAATTTGTCTACTAGCTGCTTTCATGTTTTCAAGGTAGATTTAGGTTGGTTATCTAACCACCTCTTAGCTTGATCTCTTACAGCAAAGGGAAAGAGTAGCAGTCTGTAGACATCCTAATCTACTCCTTCAGTGTGTACTGTATCAGCAATTTGTAAAAATTTTTCTAGGAACTCAGTAGGTTCTTCCTGTGGAAGTCTAGAGTACTGGCAGTTTTACTACACCAGAGTAATGAGCTGAGAATTCAGCTCAAAATTACTTGCTCCAATGGGAGTTATACTGATACTTCTCCTATAGAAGTCAGGAGTGGGGGCCATATAGGACTCCAAAGTTCTTCTAAACTGTTCATTTTCACTTGGGTTCACGGTGAAAAAAGGTAGGAGAGATTGAATATTTAATAAGTAAGAAGGGAAACTAGAATTAAAATATTTATTTTTATTTTATTTATTAATTAAATTAAAAAATAAGAAGAGAATTAAAAGCTAATTAATTAAAAAGATTTGAAAATTAAATAGATAATTTTCAAAAAAGAAGAGAGAGAGAGAAGTGAGAAGTTTTCGAAAATAGAAAAGAGAGGAATTAGTTAAGAAGTTTCAAAAAAGAAGAAAGAGAAAACAAGTAACTAATTAAGAAAGGTTTGAAAATAAGATAAGATAGAAAATTTGAAAAAGATTTGATTTTGAAATTTAAAATTTGAAATTTGAATTTTAAAATATAAATTTTGAAAATTGAATTTTAAATTTTGAATTTTGAATTGGAAACAAGATAAGATAAAGATTTGAAAAAGATTTGATTTTTAAATTTTAAAAGAAAGATAAGATAAGATAGAATCACAATTAAAAGAAAAAATTTGAAAACGATTTTAAAAAGATAGGATTTGAAATTTGAAATTTGAAATTAAGATCAGATTAGATAATGATTTTAAAATTAAAATTTGAAATTTTTGTTAAAATTTTTGAAAATATTTTGAATAAAGCTAGAAAAGATATATATTTTTTTAATTAATGAAGAAAGAGAAAAACAACCAAAAGACACCAAACTTAAAATTTTTAGATCTAAAACTAAGTTTTTAAAAATTCAAAAAGAAAAACACCAAAAGACACCAAACTTAAAAATTTTAAGATCAAAACAAGAAAAGAAACAAGAACAACTTGAATATCAAGAAAGAACACTAAGAACAATTTCAAAAATTCAAAAGAAACAAAGAACAAACAAAGGACACCAAACTTAAGAATTGACGCTAGACTTAAACAAAAGACACTATTTTTTGAAATTTTTTTGAAAAGAAAGCAAGAATGTTCGAAACTTTAACAAGAACAAGAATAAAGACTCAAACAAAAAGATAAAGATAAAAAAGAAAAGCAAAGATTTTTGAAAAAAATTTTTATTTTTTCAAAAAAGAAAATAAAAGACTCAAACAAAATAGTAAAAGGTACCTAATCTAAGCAACAAGATAATCCGGTAGTTTGTCAAATCTGAAGAATCCCCGGCAACGACATGAAACTTGCTCCACAGAATTCACACAGATAGACCGGCAAGTATACAGGGTCGTCCAAGTAATACCTCAGGTGAGTGACGGTCGATCCCACGAAGATTGTTGGTTTGAGCAAGCAGTGGTTACCTTACAAATCTTAGTTAGGCGAATAGAAATTATAGTTTGTCACGAAAAGCATATAAAATAGATAAAGATAATGTTACTAGATAGATAATAATTCAATGGTATGAGAATGGTTGAGGCTTCGGAGGTACTTTGTCTTTCCAGATTAACTTTTCTGACTGTCTTCTTTAATAACCTTCTGATTCCTTCAATGACAGCCATAAGTGATTAACTCATGTCCTCTCATCAAGTTAACCTCCTCTACTACAACAATCCACCATGTTGAAGTGACTCATGTCCTCTCATCAAGCCACCTCTTGGTTTCTCACTTTAGCAGAAGATGAAGCTCTAAGCAATCCACTCCCCTTCACGATCCTACTCAAGGTGCCATAGACAAGGCAGATCTTTTGGATTAGAAAGTGCTGCTTCTATGACTCTAGCCTTAGCGCCACAGAGACCTCACACACCCATAGTCAACAGGATTATATGTCACATATCCAAAGTTGTTCAGATGCTTTATTGGAATCCGCAATGCAATCTCTAGCTTTAGTTCAACACTATCCTGGTTAGGAATCACACGGAACACATGTAGAATAAGGGTGAGTGTCACGGGTCACCCTCAATTCATAAGATGTAGAACGAGGTTGCATAAGAGAATAGAATCAGAGATATTGAATTAGAACAGTAATGTTATTGATCCATGAAACTCAGCAGAGCTCCTAACCTTAACCTTAGGAGGTTAGTGACTCATACTAATTGAAAAATACAATGAAAGGTTCGAAGGGGCAAAGATCTCAAAAGTCCTTAACAATGGTGAGCTTTGTTATATATATACTAGTCTAGTAACTAAGGGTTACAAAAAATAAGATAAAATAGTCTTGTAGTGCAAAAATCCACTTCTGGGGCCCACTTAGTGAGTGTTTGGGATGAGCTTCAGTGTTTTCCACGAGCTAGTACCCCTTAGGGGCGTTGGATGCCAGCTGCTCCCCAATGGGCGCTAGACGGCAGGAATGAGGCTGATGGCTGGCGTTGATCGCCAGTTTTGAGCCTTTATTTCCAAAGTAAAGTATGAACTATTATATGTTTCTGGAAAGCCCTGAATGTTAGCTTTCCATAGCCGTTGAGAGCACGCCATTTGGACTTCTGCAGCTGTAGAAAAGCTCTTTCGAGTGTACGAAGGTCAGATCCTAACAGCATCTGTAGTCCTTTCTCTGTCTCTGAATCAGACTTTTGCTCAAGCTCCTCAATTTTCGCCAGAAAATACCTGAAATCACCATAAAGTACAAAAACTCAAAGTAGAATCCAAAAATGTGAATTTTTCACTAAAACCTATGAAAACATAATAAAACTTAAACAAAACATAATGAAAACTATATGAAAATAATACCAAAAAGCGTATAAAATATCTGCTCATTAGACATCACTTGTGATGCTTTTCAAATGAAAAAATAAACAAAGAGTTCATTTAAATCAAAAGAAGACATCTCTACTAAAAGACCACTTGAATTAGTACATATTGATCTGTTTGGTCCAACAAAAACTCAAAGTTTAGGTGGTAAACATTATGGTTTGGTAATTGTGGATGACTACTCAAGGTTTAGTTGGGTTTTATTTCTTGCACACAAAAATTAAGTCTTTTCAGCTTTTGAGATTTTCAGCAAAAAAATTCAAAACGAAAAGGATTTAAAGATTACATCAATAAGAAGTGATCATGGAACTGAATTTGAAAACAATCTATTTGAATCCTTTTGCGAAGAATTTGGAATATCACACAATTTCTCTTGTCCAAGAACACCTCAACAAAATGGTGTTGTTGAAAGAAGAAACAGAAACATTCAAGAAATGACAAGAGCTATGCTTTGTGAAAGTAATGTTCCAAAATCCCTTTGGGCTGAAGCGGTTAACACTGCTTGCCATATTTTGAAACTCTCATAAAAAAAATTCTTGAAGAAAACTCGTTATGAATTTTGGAAAGGTCACCCACCAAACTTGAACTATTTACATATCTTTGGATGCAAAATGTTTTGTCTTAAATAATAAAGAAAACTTGGGTAAATTTGATCCAAAGGCATATGAATGTTTATTTGTAGGATATTCCACAATTAGCAAAGCCTATAGAGTTTTTCATCAAGATGCTAGAATAATAGAGGAGTCCATACATGTTACCTTTTGTGACACTAACTTGGTTCAAAGTATTTTGGAAGATTGTGATGCAGGAAATCAAGTTCAGGACAAAGATGGAGAATCTCAAAATCAAGAGAAAGAAAATTATGAACAAAATCAATCAGAAACTACAGCTGCAGAAAATCCTGCAGGAGATAATTCTATTTTGTCTCATGAATCTGTTGAACATCTTGAAACCACCAGTTCATTGAATCCCTCAGTGACCAAATCTGCTTCTAAGTCCACAAGACCTCGTGAGTGGAGATTCTTAAAGAACTATCCACAGGAGTTTGTCATTGAGGATGTCTCACAAGGTGTCCAAACTTGTTCCTCCACTAGAAAAGCAAATAAAGAAACAAACATTGCTTTTCTTTCTCAAATGGAGCCTCAAAACATCAAGAAAGCTCTTGATGACCCATTTTAGGTAAAGGCAATAAAGGAAGAGCTTCATGAGTTTGAAAAGAACCATGTTTTGATATTAGTTCCAAAGCCAAGTGACAAGAAAGTGACAGGTACGAAGTGGATATTCCAAAACAAGATGGGTGAAGATGGAAGCATTGCTAGAAATAAAGCAAGATTAGTGGCACAAGGATATGATCAAGAAGAAGGAATAGATATTTATGAATCCTTTACCCCTGTTGCCCGAATAGAAGCCATAAGACTTCTTCTAGCCTATACTGCTCATTGTGGTTTTAAATTATATCAAATGGATGTGAAATGTACTTTTCTAAATGGTGTAATAGATAGAGAAATGTATGTGGCACAGCTACCTAGTTTTGAAAATAAGAAATTTCCTAACCATGTTTTCAAACTTTCAAAGGCCCTTTATGGGTTAAGACAAGCTCCTAGAGCTTGGTATGAAAGACTTAGCTCTTTTCTTTTGAAAAATAGTTTTCAAAGAGGCACCATAGACAATACTCTATTTTTAAGAATTCTAATGATTCTTTTATTCTAGTCCAAATTTATGTTGATGACATTATATTTGGACAGCCAATGAGACCCGTTGTACTAAATTTGGAAAACTTATGACAAGTGAATTTGACATGAGTATGATGGGTGAACTTAATTTTTTCCTTGGGCTTCAAATTAAGCAAACTGAAAATGGTATTTTTATTCATCAAGAGAAGTATACCAAGAAACTATTTAAGAAATTTGGTATGGACAATGCCAAACCCATGGGAACTCCCATGCACCCTAATTCAAAATTAGAAAAGGAAAAACTGAGAAAGATGTTGATGAGACAAGGTATAGAGGAATGATTGGATCTCTTATGTACCTAACCTCCTCTAGACCTGATATTGTGCAAAGTGTTGGAATGTGTTCAAGATTCCAATCTAAACCAAAAGAATCATATCTTTCTGAACTTCTTTTTCTAGGCTCTAAGGCACGTGCTGAATCATCTAGGACAGCCCTAAAATTCAGATTCTATGTGGTCCAATATGTTTCTTTAAACACAACTATCTCTGGGCCTAATGAGTGTTACATGTGGTAGTCCAATATGTTTCCTTAAATCCAAGTGATTTTTTGTGTGTTTTGTCTTTTAGTAAAAAAGGCTTCATTTAAATTAGCTTTTTTTAATATTTAATTTTTTCCTTTCAAATCATCTTTTCTTTTCATGATGTCAAGTCTTTTTAAGGTCAAATCATAGGTGATGTAGTTGCATGTTTCAAGAAACCTTTTTTCTTGGTGTAGTTATCAACCTTCGAGCTTCTCCCTTCATAACTCCTTTCTCTACCTCTTCAGTTTCTCCCCACTAATATTAGTGCTTTGTTTTATTCAAAACCTGAGTTCATTCAAATGAGGAAGAAAACCATGATTCAAAAGAGTCAAAGGGCAAAAATCCTCAAACTTCTAGAGAAGCCAAGACCCTTCTCACGCTCTCAAGATCAAACATTTACACCTTCTCCTTCTCCTCCTACATCTCCTCCTCGCATAGATCTCATGGCTCAAACAAAGAACCCTTCAAGGTCTCCTTCCTCATTCAAGCCAACCGCTCCTCCTAGAGCTCCTTCCAAGCCAAGCACTTCGAAAGGGAAGCATCCTGCTGCAGAGAAACCTGCGCCTGAACTCACTAGACCTAAACTTAGGTTTGCTCCTTCTCGTCCTCAAAGAGGTAAAACTTGAATCCTTCTCAGATCTGTTAAAGAGCCTTCCATAGACCTTTTTGCACACAATCTTCACCGTTTTTGATCTGCCATGAATAATGATTTCTATGAAGGTTTTATTGCTTACCATACCTTATGTCCCACCTTTTTGGTTGATTTACCAAATCTAAAAAAGAAAGGTTTTGAGTTTGTTGAAAATATTGTATTTTTAGACTGGAACCATATTTTTAAAATCAAATAACCAGTTTACCCAGTTTTAGTCAAAGAATTTTATGCAAACATGACTTATCATGTACTGTGTCAGCAATTTACAAAAATTGTGCCAGAAACTCTGTAGGTTCTTCGTGTGGAAGACCAGAATACTGACAGCTTTGCTGCACCATGATAATGAGCTGAGGATTCAACTCAAAGCTACTAACTCCAATGGAGGGTATACAGATACTACTCCCATATGAAGTAGTAGTGGGGTTAGCATATGACCCCAGAGTCCTCCTGGACTGTTCATTTCCACTTAATTCCATGATGGAACAAGGGAGATGATATGTATGTTGATATTATTTATTTTATAAAAATAAAATAAAAATGGAATAAATAAAAACGGAATAAAAAAATTGAAAATATTTTGTGAAGATTTTCGAAAAATTTTGAAATTGAAATCTGAAATTTTTATATAAAAATTTCGAAATTATAGTTTAAAATTAGTTAGAAAAGATATTTTTTTTTGAATTTTGAATTTTATGATGAAAGAGAAAATCACATAAAAGACACAAGACTAAATTTTTAGATCTAATGCTCCTTATTTTCGAAAATTTTTGGAGGGAAAACACCAAGGAACACCAAACTTAAAAATTTTAAGATCAAGACACAAGAAAGACTCAAGAACACCTTAAAGATTCACAAGAACACCAAGAACAAAAGAAAGAACACCAAACTTAAAATTTTTAGAAAACCAAGATAAATTTTCGAAAATTATATTAAAATTAACAAGAAAACACCAAACTTAGAGTTTGGCACAAGATTAAATCAAGAAAAATTATTTTTGAAAAAGGATTTTAAAAAGAAGGTGCCCAATTGCCAAGAACATAAACCAACGCTATAACCAACTGAGCTAAAAATGTAACGTATTTTAAAGATGTATTATTTTTATGGATAAAAGTATAATTTTTGAAAGTTAATGTTTTGAAAACTGGTGCACGAAATTGTGATCACTACAACTTCGCACAACTAACCAGCAAGTGCACTGGGTCGTCCAAGTAATACCTTACGCGAGTAAGGGTCGATCCCACGGAGATTGTTGGTATGAAGCAAGCTATGGTCACCTTGTAAATCTCAGTCAGGCAGACTCAAATGGGTATAGTGATAAACGAATAAAGCATAAAGATAAAGATAGAGATACTTATGTATATCATTGGTGAGAGCTTCAGATAAGCGTATGAAGATGCCCTCCCTTCCGTCTCTCTGCTTTCCTACTGTCTTCATCCAATCCTTCTTACTCCTTTCCATGGCAAGCTTATGCAAGGGTTTCACCGTTGTCAGTGGCTACCTCCCATCCTCTCAGTGAAAATGTTCCTATGCTCTGTCACAGCATATGGCTAATCAGCTGTCGGTTCTCGGTCAGGCCGGAATAAAATCCATTGATTCTTTTGCGTCTGTCACTAACGCCCCGCCTGCTAGGAGTTTGAAGCACGTCACAGTCATTCAATCATTGAATCCTACTCAGAATACCACAGACAAGGTTAGACCTTCCGGATTCTCTTGAATGCCGCCATCAGTTCTCGCCTATACCACGAAGACTCTGATCTCACGGAATGGCTGGCTCGTTTGTCAGGCGAGCACTCGGTTGTCAGGCGATCAACCATGCATCGTGTATCAGGAATCCAAGAGATAAACACTAGAGCCTTGATTGCTTGTAGAACAGAAGTGGTTGTCAGTCACCTTGTTCATGAGTGAGAATGATGATGAGTGTCACGGATCATCACATTCATCAAGTTGAAGAACAAGTGATATCTTGGACAAAGAACAAGCGGAATTGAATAGAAGAACAATAGTAATTGCATTAATACTCGAGGTACAGCAGAGCTCCACACCTTAATCTATGGTGTGTAGAAACTCCACCATTGAAAATACATAAGAACAAGAGTGATCATTGGTTTCGGCCCCAGAGAGGGAACTAGAAGAACCAAGATAAAAATACAATAGTAAAAGGTCCTATATATAGAGAACTAGTAGCCTAGGGTGTACAGAGATGAGTAAATGACATAAAAATCCACTTCCGGGCCCACTTGGTGTGTGCTTGGGCTGAGCAATGAAGCATTTTCGTGTAGAGACTCTTCTTGGAGTTAAACGCCAGCTTTTATGCCAGTTTGGGCGTTTAACTCCCAATTAGGTGCCAGTTCCGGCGTTTAACGCTGGAATTTCTTGAGGTGACATTGAACGCCGGTTTGGGCCATCAAATCTTGGGCAAAGTATAGACTATCATATATTGCTGGAAAGCCCAGGATGTCTACTTTCCAACGCCATTGAGAGCGCGCCAATTGGGCTTCTGTAGCTCCAGAAAAGCCACTTCGAGTGCAGGGAGGTCAGAATCCAACAGCATCTGCAGTCCTTTTCAGTCTCTGATTCAGATTTTTGCTCAGGTCCCTCAATTTCAGCCAGAAAATACCTGAAATCACAGAAAAACACACAAACTCATAGTAAAGTCCAGAAAAGTGAATTTTTAACTAAAAACTAATAAAAATATAGTAAGAACTCAACTAAAACTACCAAAAACATACTAAAAATAATGCCAAAAAGGGTACAAATTATCCGCTCATCACAACACCAAACTTAAATTGTTGCTTGTCCCCAAGCAACTGAAAATCAAATAAGATAAAAAGAAGAGAATATACTATAGACTCCAAATTATCAATGAAACTAAGCTCCAAATTAGATGAGCGGGACTAGTAGCTTTTTGCCTCCGAACAGTTTTGGCATCTCACTTTATCCTTTAAAATTCAGAATGATTGGCTTCTTTAGGAACTTAGAATCCAGATAGTGTTATTGATTCTCCTAGTTAAGTATGATGATTCTTGAACACAGCTACTTATTGAGTCTTGGCCGTGGCCCAAAGCACTCTGTCTTCCAGTATTACCACCGGATACATACATGCCACAGACACATAATTGGGTGAACCTTTTCAGATTGTGACTCAGCTTTGCTAGAGTCCCCAATTAGAGGTGTCCAGGGTTCTTAAGCACACTCTTTTTGCCTTGGATCACAACTTTATTTATTCCTTTTTTTTCTTTTTCTCTTTTTCCCCCTTTTTTTTCGTTTTTTTTTTGTATTCACTGCTTTTTCTTGCTTCAAGAATCATTTTTATGATTTTTCAGATCCTCAGTAACATGTCTCCTTTTTCATCATTCTTTCAAGAGCCAACAATTTTAACATTCATGAACAACAAATTCAAAAGACATATGCACTGTTCAAGCATACATTCAGAAAACAAAAAGTATTGTCACCACATCAAACTAATTAAGCTAGTTTTAAGGATGAATTCGAAATCCTGTACTTCTTGTTCTTTTGTAATAAAAACAGTTTTCATGCAAGAAAGGTGATGGATTTCATAGGACATTCATAACTTTAAGGCATAGACACTAAGACACTAATGATCATAAGACACAAACATAGACAAACATAAGCATGAAAATTTCGAAAAACAAGAAAATAAAGAACAAGGAGATTAAAGAACGGGTCCACCTTAGTGATGGTGGCTTGTTCTTCCTCTTGAAGGTCTTATGGAGTGCTTGAGCTCCTCAATGTCTCTTCCTTGTCTTTGTTGCTCCTCTCTCATGATTCTTTGATCTTCTCTAATTTCATGGAGGATGATGGAGTGTTCTTGATGCTCCACCCTTAGTTGTCCCATGTTGGAACTCAATTCTCCTAGGGAGGTGTTTAGTTGCTCCCAATAGTCTTGTGGAGGAAAGTGCATCCCTTGAGGCATCTCAGGGATCTCATGATGAGAGGAGTCTCTTGTTTGCTCCATCCTTTTCTTAGTGATGGGCTTGAGGTCATGCCTTCTCAGTTGAACCGGCTTCCCTCTTGAGTCTCTCTTCCATTGAGCGCCCTCTTCACAAATGTCTGTGAGGACTTGGTCCAACCTTTGATCAAAGTTGACCCTTTTTGAGTTTGAAAGGGATCTCAGGGATCACCTTCTTCAAGGCCACAACTTCATAGAAGTGGTCTTGATGTACCCTTGAGATGAATCTCTCCATCTCCCATGACTTAGAGGTAAAAGCTTTTGCCTTCCTTTTCCTCTTTCTAGAGGTTTCTCCGGCCTCGGATGCCATAAATGGTTATGGAAAAACAAAAAGCAATGCTTTTACCACACCAAACTTAAAAGGTTTGCTCGTCCTCGAGCAAAAGAAGAAAGAAGAGAGTAGAAGAAGAAGAAATGGGGAGAGGGAGATGGCTTTGTGTTCGGCCAAAGAGGGGGAGAAGTGGTGTTTAGTTTGTGTGAAAATGAAGGAGTGAAGAAGGGTTTATGGGGAAGAGGTATTGAGGTGATTGGTGAATGGGTGAAGAAGAGAGAGGGTGGTGGGGTTGGTGGGGATCCTGTGGGGTCCACAGATCCTTAGGTGTCAAGGAAAAGTCATCCCTGCACCAAATGGCATTCAAAATCACGTTTTGAGCCAATTCTGGCGTTAAACGCCGGGCTGGTGCCCCTTTCTGGCGTTTAACGCCAGGTTCTTGCCCTTTCCTGGCGTTTAACGCCAGTCTGGTGCCCCTTTCTGGCATTAAACGCCCAGAATGGTGCCAGACTGGGCGTTAAACGCCCAACTGCTAGCCTCACTGGCGTTTAAACGCCAGTGAGTTCTTCCTCCAGGGTGTGCTATTTTTCTTCCTGTTTTTCATTCTGTTTTTGCTTTTTCAATTGATTTTGTGACTTCTTATGATCATCAACCTACAAAAAAACATAAAATAACAAAGGAAAATAGATAAAATATAATCATTGGGTTGCCTCCCAACAAGCGCTTCTTTAATGTCAGTAGCTTGACAGAGGGCTCTCATGGAGCCTCACAGATACTCAGAGCAATGTTGGAACCTCCCAACACCAAACTTAGAGTTTGAATGTGGGGGTTCAACACCAAACTTAGAGTTTGGTTGTGGCCTCCCAACACCAAACTTAAAGTTTGACTGTGGGGGCTCTGTTTGTCTCTGATTTGAGAGAAGCTCTTCATGCTTCTTCTCCATGATGACAAAGGGATATCCTTGAGCCTTAAACACAAAGGATTCTTCATTCACTTGAATGATCAGTTCACCTCCATCAACATCAATCATAGCCTTTGCTGTGGCTAGGAAGGGTCTGCCAAGAATGATAAATTCATCCATGCACTTCCCAGTCTCTAGGACTATGAAATCAGTAGGGATGTAATGGTCTTCAATCTTTACCAAAACATCCTCTACAAGTCCATGAGCTTGTTTTCTTGAGTTGTCTGCCATCTCAAGTGAGATTCTTGCAGCTTGTACCTCAAAGATCCCTAGCTTCTCCATTACAGAGAGAGGCATGAGGTTTACACTTGACCCTAAGTCACACAGAGCCTTCTTGAAGGTCATGGTGCCTATGGTACAAGGTATTGAAAACTTCCCAGGATCTTGTCTCTTTTGAGGTAATTTCTGCCTAGACAAGTCATCCAGTTCTTTGGTGAGCAAAGGAGGTTCATTCTCCCAAGTCTCATTTCCAAATAACTTGTCATTTAGCTTCATGATTGCTCCAAGGTATTTAGCAACTTGCTCTTCAGGGACATACTCATCCTCTTCAGAGGAAGAATACTCATCAGAGCTCATGAAAGGCAGAAGCAAGTCCAATGGAATCTCTATGGTCTCATTTTGAGCCTCAGATTCCCATGGTTCCTCATTGGGGAACTCATTGGAGGCTAGTGCACGCCCACTGAGGTCTTCCTCAGTGGCGTTCACTTCCTCTCCTTCCTCTCCAAATTCGGCCATGTTGATGACCTTGCACTCTCCTTTTGGATTTTCTTCTGTGTTGCTTGGGAAAGTACTAGGAGGGAATTCAGTAATTTTCTTGCTCAGCTGTCCCACTTGTGCCTCCAAATTCCTAATGGAGGACCTTGTTTCATTCATGAAACTTTGAGTGGTTTTGATTAGATCAGAGACCATGGTTGCTAAGTCAGAGGGGTTCTGCTTAGAGTTCTCTGTCTGTTGCTGAGAAGATGATGGAAAAGGCTTGCCATTGCTAAACCTGTTTCTTCCACCATTATTGTTGTTGAAACCTTGTTGAGGTCTCTCTTGATTCTTCCATGAGAAATTTGGGTGATTTCTCCATGAAGAATTATAGGTGTTTCCATAGGGTTCTCCTAGGTAATTCACCTCTTCCATTGAAGGGTTCTCAGGATCATAGGCTTCTTCCTTAGATGAAGCATCCTTGGTACTGCTTGGTGCATTTTGCATTCCAGACAGACTTTGAGAAATCAAATTGACTTGTTG
The DNA here is from genome assembly GCF_014773155.1 of Arachis stenosperma. Lineage (NCBI taxonomy): Eukaryota > Viridiplantae > Streptophyta > Magnoliopsida > Fabales > Fabaceae > Arachis > Arachis stenosperma. Next base: position 37,029,053 of record NC_080378.1, read on the forward strand.
AGTCAATATCTTGTTCTGAGCCAATATGGCATTCAGAGTGTCAATCTCAAGAACTCCTTTCTTCTGACTAGTCCCATTGTTCACAGGATTCCTTTCAGAAGTATACATGAATTGGTTATTTGCAACCATTTCAATTAGCTCTTGAGCCTCTGTAGGCGTCTTCTTCAGATGAAGAGATCCTCCAGCAGAGCTATCCAAAGACATCTTGGATAGTTCAGAGAGACCATCATAGAAAATACCTATGATGCTCCATTCAGAAAGCATGTCTGAGGGACACTTTCTGATTAATTGTTTGTATCTTTCCCAAGCTTCATAGAGGGATTCACCATCCTTCTGTCTGAAGGTTTGGACTTCCACTCTAAGCTTACTCAATTTTTGAGGTGGAAAGAACTTTGCCAAGAAGGCATTAACTAGCTTTTCCCAAGAGTCCAGGCTTTCTTTAGGTTGAGAGTCCAACCATATTCTAGCTCTGTCTCGTACAGCAAAAGGGAATAGCATCAGTCTGTAGACCTCAGGGTCAACCCCATTAGTCTTGACTGTGTCACAGATTTGCAAGAATTCAGCTAAAAACTGATGAGGATCTTCCAATGGAAGTCCATGGAACTTGCAATTCTGTTGCATTAGAGAAACTAATTGAGGCTTAAGCTCAAAGTTGTTTGCTCCAATGGCAGGGATAGAGATGCTTCTCCCATAGAAGTCGGGAGTAGGTGCAGTAAAGTCACCCAGCACCTTCCTTGCATTGTTGGCATTGTTGTTGTTTTCGGCTACCATGGTTTCTTCCTTTTTGAAGAGTTCTGTTAGGTCCTCTACAGAGAGTTGTGCTTTAGCTTCTCTTAGCTTTCGCTTCAAGGTCCTTTCAGGTTCAGGGTCAGCTTCAACAAGAATGCCTTTGTCTTTGTTCCTGCTCATATGAAAGAGAAGAGAACAAGAAAATATGGAATCCTCTATGTCACAGTATAGAGATTCCTTTAGGTGTCAGAGGAAAAGAAATGTAGAAGACAGAAGTAGAAAATTCGAACTTATCAAGGAAGATGGAGTTCGAATTTTGCATTAAGGGATAGTGTTAGTTCATAAATAGAAGGATGTGAGAAGAAGGGAAGTAATTTTCAAAAATTAAGTAAAAGATTTTAAAAACATTTTGAAAAACACTACTTGATTTTCGAAAATAAGAGTGGGAAAGAAATCAAGTGATTTTTGAAAAAGATTTTGAAATTAAAAATCAAAAAGATTTGATTGAAAACTATTTTGAAAAAGATGTGGTTAAGAAGATATGATTGGTTTTAAAAAGATGTGATTGAGAAGATATGATTTGAAAACAATTTTAAAAAGATTTGATTTTAAAATTAATGACTTGCCTAACAAGAAAAGATATGATTCAAACATTAAACCTTTCTCAACAGAAAAGGCAACATACTTGAAATGTTCAATCAAATCATTAATTGTTAGCAAGTATCTTTGAAAAAGGAAAGAAATTGATTTTGAAAACATTTGATTGAAAAAATATGATTTGAAAAAGATTTGATTTTGAAAAACTTTGAAAACTTCAAAAAAAATTGATTTGAAAACAAAATCTTCCCTCTTGTGCCATCCTGGCGTTAAACGCCCAGAATGGTGCACATTCTGGCGTTTAACGCCCAAAACTCTACCCTTTTGGGCGTTAAACACCCAGCCAGGCACCCTGGCTGGCGTTTAAACGCCAGTCTGTCTTCTTCACTGGGCATTTTGAACGCCCAGCTTTTTCTGTATAATTCCTCTGCTGTATGTTCTGAATCTTCAATTCTCTGTATTATTGACTTGAAAAGACACAAATTTAAAAATTTTTTGGATTTTTAATAATGAGGAATAATCAAAATGCAACTAAAATCAAATAACAATGCATGCAAGACACCAAACTTAGCAGTTTGTATTCTATTGACACCAATGAGAATGCATATGAGACACATAAACACTCAAGTCAAGAGAATTCAAAGATCAGAGCAATGAAATCATCAAGAACATCTTGAAGATCACTTAAGACACATGAATGAATGCAAGAAGAACAGAAACATGCAATTGACACCAAACTTAAAATGATACACTAGACTTTAAACAAGAAATATTTTTGGTTTTTTATGATTTTGTAAATTTTTTTTTTGGATTTTTCGAAAATTAAGTGGAAAAAGAAATAAAGGTATCAAAATTCTTAATGAGAATTCCAGGAATCATGCAATGTTAGTCTAAAGCTTTAGTCTAAAGGAATTAGACATGGCTAGCCAAGCTTCAGCAGGACATTGCATTCAAGAGCTAAATTGATGAGAATCAATCAGCTTTGGTGATGATAAGAACATCACCTTGAAACACTAGAATTCATTCTTAAGAACTCTGAAAAAAAAAATACCTAATCTAAGCAACAAGATGAACCGTCAGTTGTCCATACTCGAACAATCCCCGGCAACGGCGCCAAAAACTTGGTGCACGAAATTGTGATCACTACAACTTCGCACAACTAACCAGCAAGTGCACTGGGTCGTCCAAGTAATACCTTACGCGAGTAAGGGTCGATCCCACGGAGATTGTTGGTATGAAGCAAGCTATGGTCACCTTGTAAATCTCAGTCAGGCAGACTCAAATGGGTATAATGATAAACGAATAAAGCATAAAGATAAAGATAGAGATACTTATGTATATCATTGGTGAGAGCTTCAGATAAGCGTATGAAGATGCCCTCCCTTCCGTCTCTCTGCTTTCCTACTGTCTTCATCCAATCCTTCTTACTCCTTTCCATGGCAAGCTTATGCAAGGGTTTCACCGTTGTCAGTGGCTACCTCCCATCCTCTCAGTGAAAATATTCCTATGCTCTGTCACAGCATATGGCTAATCAGCTGTCGGTTCTCGGTCAGGCCGGAATAAAATCCATTGATTCTTTTGCGTCTGTCACTAACGCCCCGCCTGCTAGGAGTTTGAAGCACGTCACAGTCATTCAATCATTGAATCCTACTCAGAATACCACAGACAAGGTTAGACCTTCCGGATTCTCTTGAATGCCGCCATCAGTTCTCGCCTATACCACGAAGACTCTGATCTCACGGAATGGCTGGCTCGTTTGTCAGGCGAGCACTCGGTTGTCAGGCGATCAACCATGCATCGTGTATCAGGAATCCAAGAGATAAACACTAGAGCCTTGATTGCTTGTAGAACAGAAGTGGTTGTTAGTCACCTTGTTCATGAGTGAGAATGATGATGAGTGTCACGGATCATCACATTCATCAAGTTGAAGAACAAGTGATATCTTGGACAAAGAACAAGCGGAATTGAATAGAAGAACAATAGTAATTGCATTAATACTCGAGGTACACCAGAGCTCCACACCTTAATCTATGGTGTGTAGAAACTCCACCGTTGAAAATACATAAGAACAAGAGTGATCATTGGTTTCGGCCCCAGAGAGGGAACCAGAAGAACCAAGATAAAAATACAATAGTAAAAGGTCCTATATATAGAGAACTAGTAGCCTAGGGTGTACAGAGATGAGTAAATGACATAAAAATCCACTTCCGGGCCCACTTGGTGTGTGCTTGGGCTGAGCAATGAAGCATTTTCGTGTAGAGACTCTTCTTGGAGTTAAACGCCAGCTTTTATGCCAGTTTGGGCGTTTAACTCCCAATTAGGTGCCAGTTCCGGCGTTTAACGCTAGAATTTCTTGAGGTGACTTTGAACGCCGGTTTGGGCCATCAAATCTTGGGCAAAGTATGGACTATCATATATTGCTGGAAAGCCCAGGATGTCTACTTTCCAACGCCGTTGAGAGCGCGCCAAGTGGGCTTCTGTAGCTCCAGAAAATCCACTTCGTGTGCAGGGAGGTCAGAATCCAACAGCATCTGCAGTCCTTTTCAGTCTCTGATTCAGATTTTTGCTCAGGTCCCTCAATTTCAGCCAGAAAATACCTGAAATCACAGAAAAACACACAAACTCATAGTAAAGTCCAGAAAAGTGAATTTTTAACTAAAAACTACTAAAAATATACTAAGAACTCAACTAAAACTACCAAAAACATACTAAAAATAATGCCAAAAAGGGTACAAATTATCCGCTCATCAAAAACGCACAAGAAAAACAAGGAAAGACACAAAACAAGAAAAACTTAAGATCAAACAAGAAAAATAAACAAGAACAACTTGAAGATCAATGAAGAACAAAGAACACAAGTTCGAAAATTTTAATGAAAAATATCAAATATGCAATTGACACCAAACTTAGAATAAGACACTAAACTCACGAAAAAAATTAAAAATTGATAAAGAGAAATAATATTTTTGAAATTTTTTTTTTTAAAAAAAAGGATAATAAAAGATGCAATTCTAGTAAAAGGAAAGGATAAATTCTTCCTAATCTAAGCAACAAAATAAACCTTTAGTTGTTCAAACTCGAATAATCCCCAGCAACGGCGCCAAAAACTTGGTGCACGAAATCTTAATCCCAATATCAAAATCAAAATTTCTTATGATCTCGTACCACTAACCAGCAAGTGCACTGGGTCGTCCAAGTAATACCTTACGTAAGGGTCGATCCCATGGAGATTATTGATTTGAAGCAAGCTATGTTTATTTTATCAGTCTTAGTCAGGATATTAATTAAAATTATCAGTTGGAATTATTAGAAAAATAAAAGAGAGTGAAATAGTTACTTGTTGTACAGTAATGGAGAATATGTTGGAGTTTTGGAGATGCTTTGTCCTCTGAATTCCTGCAATGTAATATTCAACTCAATTGTTTGTAAAGTTCCATCCATGGCAAGCTGTATGTAGGGTGTCACCATTGTCAGTGGCTACTTCCCATCCTCTCAGTGAAAACGGTCCAGATGCTCTGTCACAGCACGGCTAATCAGCTGTTGGTTCTCGATCATGTTGGAATAGGATCCATTGATCCTTTTGCGTTTGTCATCACGCCCAGCAATCACGAGTTTGAAGCTCGTCACAGCCATCCAATCCTTGAATCCTACTCGGAATACCACAGACAAGGTTTAGACTTTCCGGATCCTCAAGAGTGGCCGCCATCAGTTCTAGCTTATACCACGAAGATTCTGATTAAGGAAGCTAAGAGACGCTCATTCAATCTGATGTAGAACGGAAGTATTTGTCAGGTACACGTTCATGGATTGAGGGAGGTGATGAGTATCACGGATCATCACCTCCTTCACAATTAAGCGCAAATGAACATCTTAGATAGGAACACACACACGTTTGAATGAAATAGAAACAATTGCATTAATTCACTGAGACGCTGCAGAGCTCTTCACCCCCAACAATGGAGTTTAGAGACTCATGCCATCAAAGTGTATAAAATTCAGATCTGAAAATGTCATGAGGTACAAAATAAGTCTCTAAAAGTTGTTTAAATAGTAAACTAGTAACCTAGGTTTACAGAAAATGAGTAAACTATGATAGATGATGCAGAAATCCACTTGTGGGGCCCACTTGGTGTGTGCTGGGCCTGAGACTTAAGCTTCTCACGTGCCTGGGGCTGTTTTGGGCGTTCAACGCCAGGTTGTAACCTGTTTCTGGCGTTGAACTCTAACTTGTAACCTGTTTCTGGCGCTGGACGCCAGACAGCAGCATGATACTGGCGTTGAATGCCAGTTTACATCGTCTATCTTCACGAAAAGTATGGATTATTATATATTTCTGGAAAGCCCTGGATGTCGACTTTCCAACGCCGTTGAGAATGTGCCAATTGGACTCCTGTAGCTCCAGAAAATCCATTTCGAGTGCATGGAGGTCAGGATACAACAGCATCAGCAGTCCTTTTTCAGCCTAACTCAGATTTTTGCTCAGCTCCCTCAATTTCAGCCAGAAAATACCTGAAATCACAGAAAAACACACAAACTCATAGTAAAGTCTAGAAATATGATTTTTGCCTAAAAACTAATAATATTCTACTAAAAACCAATTAAAACATACTTAAATCTACATGAAATTACCCCCAAAAAGCGTATAAAATATCCGCTCATCGCAACACCAAACTTAAACTGTTGCTTGTCCTCAAGCAACTAGATAAATAAAATAGGATGAGAAGAAATTAAGAAGTAATAATATCTAAGAGTTTTAAATGGAGCTCAGATTCTTATTAGATGAGCGGGGCTTGTAGCTTTTTGTTTCTGAACAGTTTTGGCATCTCCCTTTATCCTTTGAAATTCAGAATGATTGGCATCCATAGGAACTCAGAATTCAGATAGTATTATTGATTCTCCTAGTGTAGTATGTTGATTCTTGAACACAGTTACTTTATGAGTCTTGGCCATGGCTCTAAGCACTTTGTTTTCCAGTATTACCACCGGATACATAAATGCCACAGACACATGACTGGGTGAACCTTTTCAGATTGTGACTCAGCTTTGCTAGAGTCCCCAGTTAGAGGTGTCCAGAGCTCTTAAGCACACTCTTTTGCTTTGGATCACGACTTTAACCACTGAGTCTCAAGCTTTTCACTTGGATCTGCATGCCACAAGCACATGGTTAGGGACAGCTTGATTTAGCCACTTAAGCCTGGAACTACTTCCTTGGGCCCTCCTATCCACTGATGCTCAAAGCCTTGGATCCTTTTCTTAATCCAATGATTCCTTGTAAATTTTTTTTTTCACTGCTTTTTCTTGCTTCAAGAATCAAATTCATGATTTCTCAGATCATCAATAGTATTTTTCGTGTTCCTCATTCTTTCAGGAGCCAATATTAATAAAATTCAAGATAAAAATTATGCACTGTTCAAGCATTCATTCAGAGAATAAAAAGTATTGCCACCACATATAGTTAATTATAATTTTTATTATTAAGAACTCGAAAAATAAATTACTTCTTTATTCTAATTATCTACTATTTTATTGATGTCTGATGATGATGAGAAAAATAAATTATAACTTAATTGGGAATAAAACCAGAATAGATATACTAATTACTACTACTACTATATATATCTCCTAAGGTAAATTTCTATAATAACATTATCACAGAGTTAAAGCTAAATTTAGAACTCAACAACCTGTGTTCTGAGAAGTAGATGTTCCTCTGATCTGTGGGGTGCTTGGTCCTTCAAGGATTAATTTCTGGCGCTTCAGCTCCCTTAAATCACGCCCTTGCTCTTCTTGTTCCTTAAGCAGTTTGCAAAGCATGCTACTTTGATTGTTCTGTTCTTCCTTTATTTGGTTCATAGCTTCTTACAATTTGGAAATAGATGCCTCAAGATGTTCCCAATATTCGAATTGAGGGAGTTCTGGGAGGACTTCCTGTGCTCTCCTCTTGATTGGATCATCCTGCAGCTGTTATCTGTCCATTGATATTCTAGTGATTGGCCTCTCAACTGAGATATACTCTGTTATTCCCATCTTCACTCTGGCATCTTTGTAGAGCATAGAAATTAAGCTTGGATAGGCCAATCTGGCATCCTTGGAATTCCTGTTTGCTATTTTGTATAGTTCACACGAGATCAGTTGATGGACTTCTACTTTTTTTCCCAACATAATGCAGTGAATCATCACTGCTCTTTTAATAGTAACTTCAGAACGGTTGCTGGTGGGCAATATAGAACGCCCAATGAAATCCAGCCAGCCTCTGGCTACTGGTTTGAGATATTCTCTTTTGAGTTGATTTGGGATGCCAGTCGTGCTGGTGGTCCACCTGGCTTCAGGGATGCATATATCCTCTAGAATCTTGTCCAAGCCTTTATTTACCCTCATCATTCTCCTATTAAAGGAGTCTGGGTCATCTTTCAGTTGAGGAAGCTTAAAGATCTCCCTGATTTTGTCAGGATGGGTATGAACAATCTTTCCTCTGATTAAGGTCCGATGGTCATAGAGGGCAGCTCCAATTATTCTTTGCCTGTCTGTCTGCCATAGATTAGCATAGAACTCCTGAACCATGTTCCTTCCCACTTTCGTTTCAGGATTAGCTAGGATTTCCCAGTTCCTGTTTCAAATTTGTTCTTGGATCTCCGGATATTCATCTTCTTTCAGATCGAACTTGACTCCCGGGATCACTGATCTTAGACTCATTATTGTGTAGTAATGGTCTGAATGCTCTTTAGTTAAGAACTTCCCTTGATTCCAAAGTGGCTTTGGAGTATTCTCTTTCTTGCCTCTTAGGTTGGGTTGTTTTCCTTTAGGGGCCATGATCAAAGTGAGTATGTTTTTGTGATCACGGATAAGCACACCAAACTTAGAGGTTTGCTTGTCCTCAAGCAAAAGAAGAGAGAGAAGAGGGATAGGAGGAGAGCAAGTGTGGAATGGTGGATGAGGAGAGGGGCGCCGAAAATGAATATAAAGGGAGAGGGGTGGGTATTCGAAAATAAGAAAAAGATATAAGATAAGAGATATGATTTATAAAAGATAAATATGATAAGAAAAGGATGTAATTTAAAAAGATCTAAAATAAATCTGAAATTTTAATTTGAAAAAGATTTTAAAAGATAATTAAATTTTGAAAAACTTAAAAAAAAGTTGGATTGGATTGGAAATCATCTGTCTTTATGGATGAAGATGCATGTAAAATCTTTGAAAAAGGGATTTCAGAAATTAGGGATTTTAGAAATTAGGATTAAAATTTTTGGAATTGAAGGATGATATTTGGAAACATGTTTATGCAAGAAATCATGAATTGAAACATAAAAATTAGAAAATTTTTGAAGAAAAACGAATTTTACCTCTTCCCCACCATGCTGGCGTTAAACGCCCAACTACTGCATGTTTTGGGCGTTTAACGCCCAATTGTTGCTTTTCCTGGGTGTTCAACGCCCAGCTGTTGCTTCTTTCTGGCGTTGAACGCCAGGAAGTCCTTTGTCACTGGGCGTTTTTCTGAACGCCCAAGATGCTATCAATCTGGCGTTAAACGCCCAGAAGGCTTCTTTCTGGCGTTCAACGCTCAGAAGATGCTCCTTTCTGGCGTTTACCGCCCAGATGGCTACCCTTACTGGCGTTGAACGCCCAGTGGGTGCTTCTTTTGGGCGTTCAACGCCCAAAACGTTTCTTACTGGCTTTTTCATGCCAGTGAGCTTCCAAATTTCCCTGCAACTCTGTGAATTCAATCAATTGCTATTTTACCTTTTGAAGATACTCTGACATATATCTGTAAAAATCAATTAATTAGCAAAAACAAATAAAATTAAATTTTGTGAATGGCTGGGTTGCCTCCCAGCAAGCGCTTCTTTAATGTCGTTAGCTGGACTATTACTGAGCTTTTAATCAAGTCTCAGTTTTGAGCATTCTTGCTCAAAATTGCTTTCAAGATAATGTTTAACTCTATGTCCATTAACAATGAACTTTTTGTTAGATTCATTATCCTGAAGCTCTACGTATCCATATGGTGATACACTTGTAATCACATATGGACCTCTCCACCGGGATTTTAATTTCCCGGGGAATAATTTGAGCCTAGAATTAAATAGCAGAACTTTCTGCCCCGACTCAAAGACTCTGGATGACAATTTCTTATCATGCCATCTTTTCGCTTTCTCTTTGTAAATTTTTGCATTCTCGAAAGCATTGAGTATAAATTCCTCTAGCTCATTTAACTGGAGCAATCGTTTTTCTCCAGCTAACTTGGCATCAAGGTTTAGGAATCTGGTTGCCCAGTAGGCCTTGTGTTCCAGTTCCACTGGCAAGTGACATGCCTTTCCATACACAAGCTGGTATGGAGAGGTCCCTATAGGGGTATTGAATGCTGTTCTGTATGCCCACAGAGCATCATCCAAGCTTCTTGCCCAATCCCTTCTACGGTTAATTACAGTCCATTCCAGGATTCTTTTGAGTTCTCTATTTGAGACTTCAGCTTGCCCATTAGTCTGTGGGTGATATGGAGTAGCTACCCTGTGGCTAACTCCATAACGAACCAAAGCAGAGTAAAGCTGTTTATTGCAGAAATGAGTGCCCCCATCACTGATTAATACTCTAGGGGTACCAAATCTGCTGAAGATGTGTTTCTGGAGGAATTTTAACACTATTTTAGTGTCATTAGTGGGTGTTGCAATAGCCTCCACCCATTTGGATACATAATCCACTGCCACCAGAATATAAGTGTTTGAGTATGATGGTGGGAAAGGTCCCATGAAGTCAATACCCCATACATCAAACAACTCAATCTCCAAGATCCCTTGTTGAGGCATGGCATAACTGTGAGGCAGATTGCCAGATCTTTGGCAACTGTCACAATTAAGTACAAACACTCGGGAATCTTTATAGAGAGTAGGCTAGTAGAAGCCACATTGGAGGACTCTTGTGGCTGTTCGCTCACTTCCAAAATGTCCTCCATACTGTGATCCATGGCAGTGCCATAGGATCTTCTGCGCTTCTTCCTTAGGTACACATCTACGGATTACTCCGTCTGCACATCTCTTGAAGAGATATGGTTCATCACAAAAATAGTACTTTTCATCTGTGATCAATTTCTTTGATTGCTGCCTACTATACTCTTTGGGTATGAACCTCACTGCCTTGTAGTTTGCAATATCTGCAAACCATGGCACTTCCTGGATGGCAAAGAGTTGCTCATCCGGAAAGGTTTCAGAGATCTCAGTAAGAGGGAGGGACGCCCCTTCTACTGGTTCTATTCGGGACAGGTGATCTGCTACCTGATTCTCTGTCCCTTTTCTGTCTCTTATTTCTATATCAAACTCTTGCAGAAGTAACACCCATCTTATAAGTCTAGGTTTTGAATCCTGCTTTGTGAGTAGATATTTAAGAGCAGCATGATCAGTGTACACAATCACTTTTGATCCTACTAAATAGGATCTGAATTTGTCAATGGCGTAAACCACTGCAAGTAGCTCTTTTTCTGTGGTTGTGTAATTCTTCTGAGCGTCATTTAGAACACGGCTGGCATAGTAAATGACGTGCAGAAGCTTATCATGCCTTTGTCCCAACACTGCGCCAATGGCATGGTCACTAGCATCACACATTAGTTCAAATGGCAATGTCCAGTTTGGTGCAGAGATGATTGGTGCTGTGACCAATTTAGCTTTCAGAGTCTCAAATGCCTGCAGACACTCCTTATCAAAGACAAATGGCGTGTCAGCAGCGAGCAGGTTGCTCAGAGGTTTGGCAATTTTTGAAAAATCCTTTATAAACCTCATATAGAATCCTGCATGCCCCAGAAAGCTTCTGATTGCCTTAACATTGGCAGGTGGTGGTAATTTTTCAATTACCTCTCCCTTAGCTTGATCCACCTCTATCCCTTGTTTGAGATTTGTGCCAAGGACAATTTCTTCAGTCACCATAAAGTGACATTTTCCCAGTTTAAAACCGGTTAGTCTCTTGGCATCTTTTTAGAACAAGTGCTAGATGGTCAAGACAGGAGCTGAATGAGTCTCCAAATACTGAAAAGTCATCCATGAAGACTTCCAGAAATTTTTCCACCATATCAGAGAAAATTGAGAGCATGCACCTTTGAAAGGTTGCAAGTGCATTGCACAGGCCAAATGGCATCCTTCTGTATGCAAATACTCCAGATGGACATGTGAATGCCGTTTTTTCTTGATCTTTTGGATCTACTGCAATTTGATTATACCTGAATATCATCCAGGAAAGTATTATTCATGACTTGCCAGTCTTTCTAGCATCTGGTCTATGAATGGTAAAGGAAAATGATCCTTTCTGGTAGCTGTATTGAGCCTTCTATAATCAATACACAAACGCCACCCAGTAACTGTTCTTGTAGGAACCAGTTCATTTTTTTCATTATGAACCACTGTCATGCCACCTTTCTTAGGGACGACTTGGACAGGGCTTACCCAGGGGCTATCAGAAATAGGATAAATAATCCCAGCCTCTAGTAACTTAGTGACCTCTTTCTGCACCACCTCCTTCATGGCTGGATTCAGCCGCCTTTGTGGTTGAACCACTGGCTTGGCGTCACCCTCCAGTAAGATCTTGTGCATGCATATGGCTGGGCTAATGCCCTTGAGATCACTGATGGACCACCCAAGAGCTGTCTTGTATGTCCTTAGCACTTGAATTAGTGCTTCCTCTTCCTGTGACTCTAAGGTAGAGCTTATGATTACAGGAAAGGTGTCACCTTCTCCCAGGAATGCATATTTTAGGGATAGTGGTAATGGTTTGAGCTCGGGTTTAGGAGGTTTTTCCTCTTCCTGAGGGATTTTCAGAGGTTCTACTATTCTCTCTGATTCCTCCAGATCAGGCTGAACATCTTTAAAGATATCCTCTGGCTCTGATTCGAGACTCTCAGCCATATTGACCTCTCTTACCAGATAGTCAATAATATCAACACTCATGCAGTCATTTGGGGTGTCTGGATGTTGCATGGCTTTGACAACATTCAACTTGAACTCCTCCTCATTGACTCTCAAGGTTACTTTCCCTTTTTGGACGTCAATGAGGGTTCGGCTAGTTGCTAGGAAATGTCTTCCTAGAATGAGAGTTGCACTCTTGTGCTCCTCCATTTCCAGCACCACAAAGTCAGTAGGAAAGGCAAATGGCCTAACCTTGACGATCATGTCTTCAATCACGCCTGATGGGTATTTAATGGAGCCATCAGCAAGTTGAAGACATATCCGGGTTGGTTTGACTTCTTCAGTCAAACCGAGCTTTGTGATAATAGATGCAGGTATTAGGTTGATACTTGCCCCAAGATCACATAGAGCTTGCTTGGTACAATTATCCTCTAATGTGCATGGTATCATAAAGCTCCCAGGGTCTTTAAGCTTCTCAGGTAAGCTTTTCAGAATGACTGCACTGCATTCTTCAGTGAGGTAAACTTTTTCAGTTTCTCTCCAATCCTTCTTATGACTTAAGATCTCTTTCATGAACTTAGCATAAGAGGGTATTTGCTCAAGTGCTTCTGCAAACGGAATCTTTATTTCAAGGGTCCTGAGATAGTCTGCAAAGCGGGCAAATTGCTTATCCTGTTCTGCTTGGCGGAGTTTTGAGGATAAGGCATTTTGGCTTTATATTCCTCAACCTAGTTGCTGCAGGTTATTACCTACAGAAGTGGGTTGAGAAGCTTTTAGAAGGGTGTTATCAGCACTTGTATGTGACTGATCCCCCTGGCATTTGAATACCAGGGGGGAAGCTGGAGTGGCGTTAGACGCCACCTCCTTATTTGTTACTGGTGTCTGAACGCCAGAACTATGCTCCCTTTGGGCGTTCAACGCCGGATTCATGCTTGTTTCTGGCGTTGAATGCCAGGAATGAGCATGGGCTGGGCGTTCAGCGCCAGCATTATTCCTCTCTGGGCTCTGATTGTCCTCAGAGGGATTTTGCGTAGCCATTTGTTCATTTCTTGGCTTCCTGCTGCTTTGAAGTGAGGTATTTAATGTTTTCCCACTTCTTAATTGAACTGCTTGGCATTCTTCTGATATTTGTTTTGATAGTTGCTTTTCTGTTTGCTTTAACTGTACCTCTATATTCCTGTTAGCCATTCTTGTTTCCTGGAGTATTTCCTTGAATTCGGCTAGCTGCTGGGTTAGTAAGTCCAGCTGCTGATTGAATTCATTAGCTTGATCTACCGGATTGAGTTCAGCAGTTACTGTTTTAGCTTCTTCTTTCATGGAGGATTCATTGTTTAGGTACATATGCTGATTTCTGGCAACTGTATCAATAAGCTCTTGAGCTTCTTCAATTGCTTTTCTCATATGTATAGATCCACCAGCTGAGTGGTCTAGAGAAATCTGAGCTCTTTCTGTAAGCCCATAGTAGAAGATGTCTAATTGCACCCACTCTGAAAACATTTCAGAGGGGCATTTTCTCAACATCTCTCTGTATCTCTCCCAGGCATCATAAAGGGATTCATTATCTCCTTGTTTGAAGCCTTGGATGCTCAGCCTTAGCTGTGTCATCCGTTTTGGAGGAAAATAATGATTCAAGAATTTTTCTGACAGTTGTTTCCATGTTTTATGCTGTTCTTAGGCTGGTTATTTAACCACCACTTAGCTTGATCTTTTACAGCAAATGGAAACAGTAATAATCTGTAGACATCTTGATCTACTTCCTTATAATGTACTGTGTCAGCAATTTGCAAAAATTGTGCTAGAAATCCTGTAGGTTCTTCGTGTGGAAGACCAGAATACTGACAGCTTTGCTGCACCATGATAATGAGCTAAGGATTCAACTCAAAGCTACTAACTCCAATGGAGGGTATACAGATACTACTCCCATATGAAGCAGTAGTGGGGTTAGCATATGACCTCAGAGTCCTCCTGGACTGTTCATTTCCACTTAATTCCATGATGGAACAAGGGAGATGTATGTATGTTTATTATTTATTTTATAAAAATAAAATAAAAATGGAATAAATAAAAATAGAATAAAAGATCTAATGCTCCTTATTTTCAAAAATTTTTGGAGGGAAAACACCAAGGAACACCAAACTTAAAAATTTTAAGATCAAGACACAAGAAAGACTCAAGAACACCTTGAAGATTCACAGAACACCAAGAACAAAAGAGAACCCAAACTTAAATTTTTAGAAAACCAAGATAAATTTTCGAAATTATATTAAATTAACAAGAAAACACCAAACTTAGAGTTTGGCACAAGATTAAATCAAGAAAAATTATTTTTGAAAAGGATTTTAAAAAGAAGGTGCCCAATTGCCAAGAACATAACCACGCTATAACCAACTGAGCTAAAAATGTAACGTATTTTAAAGATGTATTATTTTTATGGATAAAAGTATAATTTTTGAAAGTTAATGTTTTGAAAAAGCACAAGAAAAACAAGGAAGACACAAACAGAAAACTTAAGATCAACAAGAAAATAAACAAGACAACTTGAAGATCAATGAAGAACAAGAACAAGTTCGAAATTTTAAAGAAAAATATCAAATATGCATTGACACCAAACTTATACAAGACACTAAACTCACGAAAAATTAAAAATTGATAAAGAGAATAATATTTTGAAATTTTTTTTTTAAAAAAAGGGATATAAAGATGCAATTCTAGTAAAAAGAAAGGATAATTCTTCCTAATCTAAGCAACAAATAAACCTTTAGTTGTTCAACCGAATAATCCCCGGCAACGGCGCCAAAACTTGGTGCACGAAATCTTAATCCCATATCAAAATCAAATTTCTTATGATCTCGTACCACTAACCACAAGTGTACTGGGTCGTCCAAGTCTTAATCCCAATATCAAAATCAAAATTTCTTATGATCTCGTACCATAACCAGCAAGTGTACTGGGTCGTCCAAGTAGTACCTTACGAGTAAGGGTCGATCCCACGGAGATTATTGGTTTGAAGCAGCTATGTTTATTTTATCAGTCTTAGTCAGGATATTAATTAAAATATCAGTTGGAATTATTAGAAAAATAAAGAGTGTGAAATAGTTACTTGTTGTGCAGTAATGGAGAATATGTTGGAGTTTTGGAGATGCTTTGTCCTCTGAATTCCTGCAATGTAATATTCAACTCAATTGTTTGTAAAGTTCCATCCATGGCAAGCTGTATGTAGGGTGTCACCATTGTCAGTGGCTACTTCCCATCCTCTCATGAAAACGGTCCCAGATGCTCTGTCACAGCACGGCTAATCAGCTTGGTTCTCGATCATGTTGGAATAGGATCCATTGATCCTTTTGCGTTTGTCATCACGCCCAGCAATCACGAGTTTGAAGCTCGTCACAGCCATCCAATCCTTGAATCCTACTCAGAATACCACAGACAAGGTTTAGACTTTCCGGATCCTCAAGAGTGGCCGCCATCAGTTCTAGCTTATACCACGAAGATTCTGATTAAGGAAGCTAAGAGACGCTCATTCAATCTGATGTAGAACGGAAGTATTTTTCAGGTACACGTTCATGGATTGAGGGAGGTGATGAGTGTCACGGATCATCACCTCCTTCACAATTAAGCGCGAATGAACATCTTAGATAGGAACACACACACGTTTGAATGAAATAGAAACAATTGCGTTAATTCATTGAGACGCTTCAGAGCTCCTCACCCCCAACAATGGAGTTTAGAGACTCATGCCATCAAAGTGTATAAAATTCAGATCTGAAAATGTCATGAGGTACAAAATAAGTCTCTAAAAGTTGTTTAAATAGTAAACTAGTAACCTAGGTTTACAGAAAATGAGTAAACTATGATAGATGATGCAGAAATCCACTTTTGGGGCCCACTTGGTGTGTGCTGGGGCTGAGACTTAAGCTTCTCACGTGCCTGGGGCTGTTTTGGGCATTCAACGCCAGGTTGTAACCTGTTTCTGGCGTTGAACTCCAACTTGTAACCTGTTTCTGGCGCTGGACGCCAGACAGCAGCATGATACTGGCGTTGAACGCCAGTTTACGTCGTCTATCTTCGCGCAAAGTATGGACTATTATATATTGCTGGAAAGCCCTGGATGTCTACTTTCCAGCACCTTTAAGAGCGCGCCAATTGAACTCCTGTAGCTCCAGAAAATCCATTTCGAGTGCAGGGAGGTCAGGATCCAACAGCATCAGTAGTCCTTTTTCAGCCTAACTCAGATTTTTGCTCAGCTCCCTCAATTTCAACCAGAAAATACCTGAAATCACAAAAAAACACACAAACTCATAGTAAAGTCCAGAAATATGATTTTTGCCTAAAAACTAATAATATTCTACTAAAAACCAATTAAAACATGCTAAAATCTACATGAAATTACCCCCAAAAAGCGTATAAAATATCCGCTCATCACTTATGCCACGAAGACTCTGGTTTCGCAGATTTGAACACTCTGTTGTCAGGAGAGGCAATCAAACTAGTGAACCAGGAACCCAAGAGATACACACTCAATCTAAGGTAGAATGGAAGTGGTTGTCAGGCATGTGTTCGTATGTTGAGAATGGTGATGAGTGTCATGGATCATCACATTCATCATCTTAAAGTGCGAATGAATATGTTAGAATAGAAACAAGCATGATTGAATAGAAAACAGAAATAATTGCATTAATCCATCGAGACACAGCAGAGCTCCTCACCCCCAACCATGGGGTTTAGAGACTCATGCTGTGGAAGATACAAATTCAGATGTAAAATGTCATGAGATGCAAAATAAATCTCTAAAAGTAGTTTTATACTAAACTAGTAACCTAGGTTTACAGAGAATGAGTAACTAAGTGCAGATAGTGCAGAAATCCACTTCCGGGGCCCACTTGGTGAGTGTTTGGGCTGAGCCTTGAAGCTTTCTCGTGCATAAGCTATTCCTGGCATTAAACGCCAGCTTTTGTGCTAGTTTGGGCGTTTAACTCCAACTTTTATGCCAATTCTGGCGTTTAACACCAGAAAAAGGTAAAAAACTGGCGTTTAAATGCTAGTTTGCGCTATCAAATCTCAGGCAAAGTATGAACTATTATATATTGCTAGAAAGCCCAATATGTCTACTTTCCAACGCAATTAAGAGCGCACAAATTGAGCTTCTGTAGCTCCATAAAATCCACTTCGAATGCAGGAAGGTCAGAATCCAACAGCATTTGCAGTCCTTTTTCAGCCTCTGGATCAGATTTTTGCTTAGATCCCTCAATTTAAGCCAGAAAATACCTGAAATCACAGAAAAACACACAAACTCATAGTAAAGTCCATAAATGTGATTTTTGCATAAAAACTAATAAAAAATAATAAAAAGTGAATAAAATATACTAAAAACTATGTAAAAACAATGCCAAAAAGCGTATAAATTATCCGCTCATCACAACACCAAACTTAAATTGTTGCTTGTCCCCAAGCAACTGAAAATAAAATAGGATAAAAATAAGAGAATATACTATAAATCTCAAAATATCAATGAAACTTAGTTCGAATTAGATGAGCGGGGCTAGTAGCTTTTTGCTTCTGAACAGTTTTGGTATCTCACTTTATCCTTTGAGGTTCAGAATGATTGGCATCCATAGGAACTCAAAATTCAAATAGTGTTATTGATTCTCCTAGTTTTGTATGTTGATTCTTGAACACAGCTACTTTATGAGTCTTGGCCGTGGCCCTAACCACTTTGTTTTCCAATATTACCACCGGATACATAAATGCCACAGACACATAACTGGGTGAACCTTTTCAGATTGTGACTCAGCTTTGCTAAAGTCCCCAGTTAGAGGTGTCCAGAGTTCTTAAGCACACTCTTTTTGCTTTGGATCACGACTTTAACCACTCAGTCTCAAGCTTTTCACTTGGACCTTCATGCCACAAGCATATGGTTAGGGACAGCTTGATTTAGCTGCTCAGGCCAGGATTTTATTCCTTTGGGCCCTCCTATCCATTAATGCTCAAAGCCTTGGATACTTTTTACTCTTGCTTTTTGGTTTAAAGGGCTGTTGGCTTTTTCTGCTTGCTTCTCTTTTTTTTCTTTTTTTTTTCGCCATTTATATTTTTTTTCGAATTCAAACCTTTTTCATTGCTTTTTCTTGCTTCAAGAATCAATTTTATGTTTTTTCAGATTATCAATAACATTTCTCCTTTTTCTATCATTCTTTCAAGAGCCAACAATTTTAACATTCATAAACTTCACTATAAAAAACATGCACTATTCATGCATTCATTCAGAAAACAAAAAGTATTGCCACCACATCAAAATAATTAAACTAATTTCAAGATAAAAATTGAAATTCATGTACTTCTTGTTCTTTTGTAATTAGGAACATTTTTCATTTAAGAGAGGTGAAGGATTTATGAAGTTATTCATAGCTTTAAGGCATAGACGCTACATACTAATGATCATGTAATGAAGACAAAAATATAGTCAAATATAAGCATAAAAATAAAAAAACAGAAAAATAAGAATAAGGAGATTAAAGAACGGGTCCACCTTAGTGATGGCGGCTAGTTCTTCTTCTTGAAGATCCTATGGAGTGCTTGAGCTCCTCTATGTTTCTTCCTTCCCTTTGTTGCTCTTCTTTCATGGCTCTTTGATCTGCAGTCAAATGCTCTAGCATTGAACTATAAGGGCCCTTGAGATGAACCTCTTCATCTCTCATTACTCAGAGGTGGAAGCAACTCCCTTTCTTTTTCTCTTTCTAGTGGTTTCTCCGGCCTTAGGTGCCATAAATGGTTATGAAAAACAAAAAGCAACGCTTTTTCCACACCAAACTTAAAAGGTTTGCTCGTCCTCGAGAAAAAGAAGATAGAAGGGAGTAGAAGGAGAAGTGGAGGAGATAGAGGTGTGTGAATAGGTGGGTTTGGGAGGGGAATGGTTTGAACTTGAATGGTGAGGTAAGTGGGGATCCTGTGCGGTCCACAGATCCTGAGGTGTCAATGATTTTTCATCCCTGCACCTTTCTGGCATTAAACGCCCTCTTTGTGCTATTCCTGGCGTTAAATGCCTGGCAGCTGCCCAGTTCTGGCATTTAAACGCCAGTCTGCTGCCCTTTTCTGGCATTTAAACGCCAGTTTCCCTGCCATTTCTATCGTTAAACGCCAGACTACTACCTATTTCTGGCATTTAAACGCCCAAAATGATGCCAGCTTGGGCGTTAAACGCCCATTTTGGTATCCTTACTGGCGTTTAAACGCCAGTAAACTCGTCCTCCAGGGTGTGCCATTTTTATGCTATTTTTGATTTTGCTTTAATTTTTGCAGTTGTTTTTGTGACTCCACATGATCATGATCCTAAAGAAAACATAAAATAACATAGATAAATAACATTAGGTTGCCTCCCAACAAGCGCTTCTTTAATGTCAATAGCTTGACAAGAAGCTCTTATAGAGCTTTAATCTAGTCTCAGTCTTAAGCACTCTGCAAACCATGGTACTTCCTGAATGGCAAAGAGTTGCTCATCTGGGAAGGTTTCAGAGATCTCAGTAGGAGGGAGGGGCGCTCTTGCTACTGGTTCTATCCGGGACAGGTGATCAGCTACTTGGTTCTCTGTCCCTTTTCTATCTCTTATTTCTATATCAAACTCTTGCAGAAGCAACACCCATCTTATGAGTCTAGGTTTTGAATCCTGCTTTGTGAGGAGATATTTTAGAGCAGCATGGTCAATGTACTCAATCACTTTTGACCCTACTAAGTAAGATCTGAACTTGTCAATGGCATAAACCACTGTAAGCAACTCCTTTTCTGTGGTTGTGTAATTCTTCTGTGCGTCATTTAAAACAATGGCATGGTAACTTCCAGTCATGCCTCTGTCCTAATACTGCACCAATGGCATGGTCACTGGCATCACACATTAGTTCGAATGGTAATGTCCAGTCTGGTGCAGAAATGACTGGTGTTGTGACCAGCTTAGCTTTCAGAGTCTCAAAGGCCTGCAAACACTCTGTGCCAAAGACAAATGGTGTATTAGTGGCTAGCAGATTGCTCAGAGGTTTTGTAATTTTTGAAAAATCCTTTATAAACCTCTTGTAGAATCCTACATGCCCCAAAAAGCTTCTGATTGCCTTAGCATTGGCAGGTGGTGGTAATTTTTCAGTTACCTCTACCTTAGCTTGATCCACCTCTATTCCCTTGTTCGAAATTTTGTGCCCAAGGATAATTCCATCAGTCACCATGAAGTGACATTTCTCCCAATTCAAAACCCGGTTAGTCTCTTGGCACCTTTTAAGAACAAGTGCTAGATGGTCAAGACAGGAGCTGAGTGAGTCTCCAAACACTAAAAAGTCATCCATGAAGACTTTCAAAATTTTCTCTACCATATCAGAAAAGATAGAGAGCATGCACCTCTAAAAGGTTGCAGGTGCATTGCACAGACCAAATGGCATTCTTCTGTAGGCAAATACTCCAGATGGACATGTGAATGATATTTTCTCTTGGTCCTGGAGATCTACTACAATTTGGTTGTAACTTGAATAGCCATCCAAAAAGCAGTACTAATCATGACCTGCTAGTCTCTCAAGCATCTGGTCTATGAATGGTAAAGGAAAATGATCCTTTCTGGTGGCTGTATTGAGCCTTCTGTAATCAATACACATACGCCATTTTGTAACTGTTCTTGTAGGAACCAATTCATTCTTTTCATTATGAACCACTGTTATGCCTTTCTTCATGGGGACAACTTGGATAGGGCTCACCCAAGGGCTATCAGAAATAGGATAAATAATCCCAGCCTCTAGTAATTTAGTGACCTCTTTTTGCACCACCTCCTTCATGGCCGGATTCAGCCGCCTCTGTGGTTGACCCACTGGCTTAGCATCATCCTCCAATAGGATCTTGTGCATGCATCTGGCTGGGCTAATGCCTTTAAGATCACTTATGGACCACCCAAGAGCTGTCTTGTGTATCCTTAGCACTTGAATTTGTGCTTTCTCTTCCTGTGGCTCTAAAGCAGAGCATATGATCACGGGAAGTGTCATCCTCTCCTAGAAATGCATATTTTAGGGATGGTGGTAGTGGTTTGAGCTTGGGTTTAGGAGGCTTCTCCTCTTCCTGAGGAGTTTTTAGAGGTTCTTTTGTTTTCTCTGGTTCCTCCAGATCAGGCTGAACATCTTTAAAAATGTCTTCTAGCTCTGATTCAAGACTCTCAGTCATATTAACCTCTTCCACCAGAGAGTCAATAATATCAATGCTCATGCAGTTGTTTGGGGTGTCTGGATGCTGCATAGCTTTGACAACATTCAACTTAAACTCATCCTCATTGACTCCCAGGGTCACCTCCCTTTTTTGGACATCAATGAGGGTTCGTCCAATTGCTAGGAAGGGTCTTCCTAGGATGAGATTTGCACTCTTGTGCTCCTCCATTTGCAGCACCACAAAGTCAGTGGGAAAGGCAAATAGCCCAACCTTGACAATCATGTCTTCAATCATGCCAGATGGAAATTTAATGGAACCATCAGCAAGTTGGAGACATATTCGGGTTGGTTTGACTTCTTCAGTCAAACTGAGCTTTCTGATAGTGGGTGCAGGTATTAAGTTGATACTTGCCCTAAGATCACATAAAGCTGTCTTGGTACAAACACCCTCTAATGTGCATGGTATCATAAAGCTTCCGGGATCTTTAAGCTTCTCTGGTAAGCTTTTCAGAATGACTGCACTGCATTCTTCAGTGAGGAAAACTTTTTCAATTTCTCTCCAATCCTTCTTATGACTTAAGATCTCTTTCATGAACTTAGCATAAGAGGGTATTTGCTCAAGTGCCTCTACAAATGGAATCTTTATTTCAAGAGTACTGAGATAGTCTACAAAGTGGGCAAATTGTTTATCCTGTTCCGCTTGGTGGAGTTTCTGAGGATAAGGCATCTTGGCTTTATATTCTTCAACCTTAGTTGCTGCAGGTTTATTACCTACAGAAGTGGTTGGAAGTGTGTGCTTAGGAGGGTTGTTATCAGCACTTGCAGGTGTCTGATCCCTTATTGGCGTTTGAACGCTAGGATTGGGAGCTGGATGGGCGTTTAATGCTAGTTTTCCACCCTTTTCTGGCATTTGGACGCCAGATTTGGCCATCCACTGGGCGTTTAACGCCAATTTTGCATCCTTTTCTAGCGTTTGAATGCCAGAATCATTTCTCTCTGAGCTTTTACTGTCCCCAAAGAGATTTTGGGCAGTGGTTTGGTTATCCTCTGTCAGTTGTTCCTTTCTTGGCTTTCTACTGCTTTGAGTTGAGGCATTCAATGTTTTTCCACTCCTCAAATGAATAGCTTGGCACTCTTCTGTTATGTGTTTAGATAATTGCTGTCTTGTCTGATCCAATTGTGCTTCCATATTCTTCTTAGCATTTTGAGTGTTGATGAGCGGATAATTTATACGCTTTTTGGCATTGTTTTTAGTATGTTTTTAGTATGATCTAGTTAGTTTTTAGTATATTTTTATTAGTTTTTAGTTAAAATTCACTTTTCTGGACTTTACTATGAGTTTGTGTGTTTTTCTGTGATTTCAGGTATTTTCTGACTGAAATTGAAGGTTCTGAGCAAAAATCTGATTCAGAGACTGAAAAGGACTGCAGATGCTGTTGGATTCTGACCTCCCTGCACTCGAAGTGGATTTTTTGGAGCTACAGAAGCCCAATTGGCGCGTTCTCAACGGCATTGGAAAGTAGACATCCTGGGCTTTCCAGCAATTATGATAGTCCATACTTTGCCCAAGATTTGATGGCCCAAACCGGCGTGGCAAATCAGCCTCAGAAATTCCAGCGTTTAACGCTGGAACTGGCATAAAACTTGGAGTTAAACGCCCAAACTGGCATGAAAGCTGGCGTTTAACTCCAGAAAAGGTCTCTACACGAAAATGCTTCAATGCTCAGCCCTAGCACACACCAAGTGGGCCCGGAAGTGGATTTTTCTGTCATTTACTCATTTCTGTAAACCTTAGGATACTAGTCTACTATTAATAGGATCTTTGACATTGTATCTGTACCTCATGACATTTTACACGTTTCTTTGTGTATTTTCCACGGCATGAGTCTCTAAACCCCATGGTTGGGGGTGAGGAGCTCTGCTGTGTCTTGATGGATTAATGCAATTACTACTGTTTCTTATTCAATCATGCTTGCTTCCATTCTAAGATATCACTTGTTCTTAACCCGGATGAATGTGATGATCCGTGACACTCATCATATTCTCAACTATGAACGTGTGCCTGACAACCACCTCCGTTCTACCTTAGATTGAGTAGATATCTCTTGGATTCCTTAACCAGAATCTTCGTGGTATAAGCTAGAACTGATGGCGGCATTCAAGAGAATCCGGAAGGTCTAAACCTTGTCTGTGGTATTCTGAGTAGGATTCAATGACTGAATGACTGTGACGTGCTTCAAACTCCTAGCAGGCGGGGCGTTAGTGACAGACGCAAAAGAATCAATGGATTCTATTCCGGCCTGACCGAGAACCGACAGCTGATTAGCCATGCTGTGACAGAACATAGGAACATTTTCACTGAGAGGATGGGAGGTAGCCACTGACAACGGTTAAACCCTACATACAGCTTGCCATGGAAGGAGCCTTGCGTGTTTGATGAAGAAGACAGTAGGAAAGCAGAGATTCAGAAGATGGAGCATCTCCAAAGCCTCAACCTATTCTCCATTACTGAAAAACAAGTAACCAATTCATGTTCTTTTGCTTTTTACAATCAATCCTGATAATTTCTGATATCCTGACTAAGATCTACAAGATAACCATAGCTTGCTTCAAGCCGACAATCTCCGTGGGATCGACCCTTGCTCACGCAAGGTATTACTTGGACGACCCAGTGCACTTGCTGGTTAGTTGTGCGGGATTGCAAAAGTGTTATTGCAATTTCGTGCACCAAGTTTTTGGCGCCGTTGCCGGGGATTGTTCGAGTTTGGACAACTGACGGCTTATCTTGTTGCTTAGATTAGGACTGTGTTGTTTTTATTGGTTTAGAGTCTTTTAGTTGAGTCTAGTTTCATATTCTAAGTTTGGTGTCAATTGCATGCTTTTGTTTTTCTTTTAAAAATTTTCGATTTTGCATGTTCTTAGTCCCTTTTTGATTCATAAAAATTCTAAGTTTGGTGTCCTCTTTGTGTTTTTCCTTTAAAATTTTCGAAAATTAGTGTTTGATTTTCTAAAAATTTTAAGTTTGGTGTCTTTTTGTTGTTTTTCTCTTTCCTCCTTTCAAAAATCAAATCTTTTTCATAAAAACTTTTCAATCATATCTTTTTAATTGCTGTTTTCAAAATCTTTTTAATTAACTAATTGATTCAGTTCTCAATTTGCTTTGATTTTGTTTTCTTTTTTATTTTCTATTTTTTAATTCCTTTTATTTTATTTTAATTTTTTTCGTTTTATTCAAAAAAAAAAAAAAAAAAAACAAAATTTATCTATTCGCAATCATTATCATTTCCCTTTTATCCATTATGGAGCTAGGAGGGATTGATCAGTCCAAAAGGACTCTGGGGTCATATGCTAACCCCATTACAGCTGCATATGGGAGTAGCATCTGTACACCTCCCATCAAAGCAAGCAGCTTTGAGCTAAATCCTCAACTTATTATCATAGTGCAGCAAAATTGCCAGTATTTCGGTCTTCCACAGGAAGAACCTACAGAGTTTCTGGCACAGTTCTTACAAATTGCTGACACAGTACATGATAAAGAGGTAGATCAGGATGTCTACAGACTATTATTGTTTCCATTTGCTGTAAAAGATCAAGCTAAAAGGTGGTTAAATAACCAACCTACAGCAAGCATAAAGACATGGAAACAGTTGTCAGACAAATTCCTGAATCATTTTTACCCTCCAAAGAGGATGACACAGCTAAGGCTGGACATCCAAGGCTTTAAACAAGAGGATAATGAATCCCTTTATAATGCCTGGGAGAGGTATAGAGGTATGCTTAGAAAATGCCCCTCTGAAATGTTTTCAGAGTGGGTGCAGTTAGACATCTTCTACTATGGGCTCACAGAAAAAGCTCAGATGTCTTTAGACCACTCAGCTGGTGGATCTATACACATGAGGAAGACAATTGAAGAAGCTCAAGAGCTTATAGACACTGTTGCTAGAAACCAATACTTATATTCTAGCAATGAGTTCGTTCCAAAAGAGGAAGTCATGGCATTGGTCACTGATCCTAATCCTCAAGAACAGATGAATGAGCTTAATCAACAATTGCTCCTGATGACAGAACAGTTAGCAGAATTTAAAGAAATGCTCCATGATACTAAGGTTGCTAACAAGAGCATAGAACTGCAGTTGAATCAAGCAAAACTGCAAATAGCTAAACAGATAACAGAGGATGTCAAGCAGTTCAACTGAGGAGTGGGAAGACACTGAACACCACTGCTCAAAAGAGCAAAAAGCCAAACAAGGAACAATTGACAGAGGATAACCAAACCACTGTTCAAAATCCCTCTGAGGACAGTAAGAGCCCAGAGAGGAATGTTATTGGCGTTCAAACGCCAGAAAGGGAAGGAAAGCTGGCGTTAAACGCCCATTCCTTGCCCAGTTCTGGCGTTCAAACGCCAGAAAAGGGGGAAAAGTTGGCGTTAAACGCCCATTTTCCACCCAATCCTGGCGTTCAGACGCCAAGGGAGGATCAGACACCTGAGAGTGCTGACAGTAATCCCTCTAACAAGGCTTCTTCAACCACTTCTGTAAGGAATAAACCTGCAGCATCAAGGGTTGAAGAATATCAAGCCAAGATGCCTTATCCTCAGAAACTCCGCAAGGCGGAACAGGATAAGCAATTTGCCCGCTTTGCATACTATCTAAGGACTCTTGAAATAAAGATTCCGTTTGCAGAGGCACTTGAGCAAATACCTTCTTATGCTAAGTTCATGAAAGAGATCTTAAGTCATAAGAAGGATTGGAGAGAAACTGAAAAAGTGTTTCTCACTGAAGAATGCAGTGCAGTCATTCTAAAAAGCTTACCAGAAAAGCTTCAAGATCCTGGAAGCTTTATGATACCATGCACATTAGAAGGTGCCTGCACCAAGACAGCCCTCTGTGACCTTGGAGCAAGCATCAATCTAATACCTGCATCCACTATCAGAAAGCTTGGGTTGACTGGAGAAGTCAAGCCAACCAGGATATGCCTCCAACTTGCTGATGGCTCCATTAAACACCCATCAGGCATAATAGAGGACATGATTGTCAAGGTTGGGCCCTTCGCCTTTCCAACTGACTTTGTGGTGCTGGAAATGGAGGAGCACAAAAGTGCAACTCTCATTCTAGGAAGACCTTTCCTAGCAACTGGACGAACTCTCATTGATGTACAAAGAGGGGAAGTAACCCTGAGAGTCAATGAGGATGAGTTCAACTTGAATGCTGTGAAAGCCATGCAGCATCCAGACACACCAATTGACTGCATGGGCGCTGACATTATTGACTCTCTGGTAGAAGAGATCAATATGGCTAAAAGCCTAGAATCAGAGCTTGAGGACATCTTCAAGGATGCTCACCCTGATCAAGAAGAACTAGAGGAAGCAAAGGAATTTTCGAAAATTCCTCAGGAGGAGGATAAACCTCCCAAACCTGAACTCAAACCTCTACCACCATCCCTGAAGTACGTATTTCTGGGAGAAGGTGACACTTTTCCAGTGATTATAAGCTCTGCTTTAAATCCACAGGAAGAGGAAGCACTGATTCAAGTGCTAAGGACACACAAGACAGCTCTTGGGTGGTCCATAAGTGATCTCAAGGGCATTAGCCCAGCTAGATGCATGCACAAGATCCTGTTGGAGGATAATGCCAAACCAGTGGTCCAACCACAAAGGAGGCTAAATCCAGCCATGAAGGAGGTAGTGCAGAAGGAGGTCACTAAATTACTAGAGGCTGGGATTATTTATCCTATTTCTGATAGCCCCTGGGTGAGCCCTGTCCAAGTTGTCCCCAAAAAGGGAGGCATGACAGTGGTTCATAATGAAAAAAATGAACTAGTTCCTACAAGAACAGTCACAGGGTGGCGCATGTGTATTGACTACAGAAGGCTCAATACAGCCACCAGGAAGGATCATTTTCCTTTACCATTCATAGACCAAATGCTAGAAAGACTAGCTGGTCATGATTACTACTGCTTTTTGGATGGCTATTCAGGCTACAACCAAATTGCAGTAGATCCTCAGGACCAAGAGAAAACAGCATTTACTTGCCCTTCTGGCGTGTTTGCCTACAAAAGGATGCCTTTTGGTCTGTGCAATGCACCTGCAACCTTTCAGAGGTGCATGCTCTCTATCTTCTCAGATATGGTAGAGAAATTTCTGGAAGTCTTCATGGACGACTTCTCAGTATATGGAGACTCATTCAGCTCCTGTCTTAATCACCTAGCACTTGTCCTGAAAAGATGCCAAGAGACTAACCTAGTTTTAAACTGGGAGAAATGTCACTTTATGGTGACTGAGGGAATTGTCCTTGGGCATAAAATTTCAAGCAAGGGAATAGAGGTGGATAAGGCAAAGGTAGAAGTAATTGAAAAATTACCACCACCTGCCAATGTTAAGGCAATCAGAAGCTTTCTGGGGCATGCAGGATTTTATAGAAGGTTTATAAAGGATTTTTCGAAAATTGCAAAACCTTTGAGTAACCTGCTAGCTGCTGACACACCATTTGTGTTTGACACACAGTGTCTGCAGGCATTTGAGACCCTGAAAGCTAAGCTGGTCACAGCACCAGTCATCTCTGCACCAGATTGGACATTGCCATTTGAATTAATGTATGATGCCAGTGATCATGCCATTGGTGCAGTGTTGGGACAGAGGCATAACAAACTTCTGCATGTCATTTATTATGCTAGCCGTGTTCTAAATGATGCACAGAAGAATTACACAACCACAGAAAAAGAATTACTTGCAGTGGTTTTTGCCATTGACAAGTTTAGATCTTATCTAGTAGGGTCCAAGGTGGTTGTGTACACTGACCATGCTGCTCTTAAATACTTACTCACAAAGCAGGATTCAAAACCCAGGCTTATCAGGTGGGTGTTGCTTCTGCAAGAGTTTGATATAGAAATAAGAGACAGAAAAGGGACAGAGAACCAAGTAGCTGATCATCTGTCCCGAATAGAACCAGTAGCTGGGGCGTCCCTCCATTCTACTGAGATCTCTGAGACTTTCCCAGATGAGCAACTCTTTGCCATTCAGGAAGCTCCATGGTTTGCAGATATTGCAAATTATAAAGCTGTGAGGTTCATACCCAAGGAGTATAGCAATGTGCAAAGAAAGAAATTAATTTCAGATGCCAAGTACTACCTCTGGGATGAACCATATCTCTTTAAGAGATGTGCTGACGGAGTAATCCGCAGATGTGTACCCAGAGAAGAAGCACAAAGGATCCTATGGCATTGCCATGGATCCCAGTATGGAGGACATTTTGGAAGTGAGCGAACAGCCACTAAAGTCCTCCAGTGTGGCTTCTACTGGCCTACTCTCTATAAAGATTCCCGAGAGTTTGTGCGTAACTGTGACAGTTGCCAAAGAGCTGGTAACTTGCCTCACGGATATGCCATGCCTCAACAAGGGATATTAGAGATAGAATTGTTTGATGTATGGGGAATTGACTTCATGGGGCCATTCCCACCATCATACTCAAACACCTACATTCTGGTGGCAGTAGACTATGTATCTAAGTGGGTAGAAGCAATTGCTACACCCACTAATGATACCAAGACCGTGCTAAAATTCCTCCAGAAACACATCTTCAGCAGGTTTGGTGTTCCCAGAGTACTAATCAGTGATGGGGGCACTCATTTCTGTAATAGACAGCTATACTCTGCTATGGTTAGATATGGAATCAGCCATAAAGTGGCAACTCCGTATCATCCACAGACAAATGGGCAAGCTGAAGTCTCTAACAGAGAGCTAAAAAGAATCCTAGAATGGACTGTGATAGCCCGGAGAAAGGATTGGGCAAAGAGCTTGGATGATGCTCTGTGGGCATACAGAACATCATTCAAGACTCCTATAGGAACCTCCCCATACCAACTGGTGTATGGGAAGGCCTGTCATCTGCCCGTGGAACTGGAACATAAAGCCTATTGGGCGACCAGATTCCTAAACATGGATGCACAGTTAGCTGGTGAAAAGAGATTACTCCAGCTAAATGAGCTAGAGGAGTTCAGACTCAATGCCTTTGAAAATGCAAAAATTTACAAGGAAAAGGCAAAGAAATGGCATGACAAGAAGTTGTCAACCAGAGTCTTTGAGCCAGGACAAAAAGTTCTGCTCTTCAACTCTAGGCTCAAATTGTTTCCAGGAAAACTCAAATCCCGGTGGAGGGGTTCGTATGTGATTACAGAAGTCTCACCATATGGATATGTTGAGCTTCAGGATATTGATTCTGACAAAAAGTTCATTGTTAATGGACAGAGAATCAAGCATTATCTTGAAGGCAATTTTGAGCAGGAGTGCTCAAAACTGAGACTTGAGTAATTCTCAGTGAAGGTCCAGCTAAAGACAGTAAAGAAGCGCTTGCTGGGAGGCAACCCAGTCATTAGGAGGTTATATGATTTGTTCTTACAGAGGCAAGTATCAAAAATAAAGGAATTCACAGAGTTACAGAAGGATTCAGCTCAAAAAGCAGAGAAAATGCGCTTACTGGCGAAAAAACGCCAGTAAGGGGGCATTTTGGGCGTTAACCGCCAGAATGGGTACCATTCTGGGTGTTTAACGCCAGTAATGGTACCATTTTGGGCGTTAAACGCCAGAATGGGCACCATTCTGGGCGTTTAACGCCAGGTGTGCAGCATCCTGGGCGTTTTGGAAAAACGCCCAGTAACAAAGGAATTCTGGCGTTTAACGCCAGCCAGGGCACCTGGCTGGGCGTTAAACGCCCAAAAGGGGCAACAAATGGGCGTTAAACGCCAGAATGGGTGCCATTCTGGGCGTTTAACGCCAGAAAGGTGGGGGGACCACAATTTTGTTTTCAAACCAAATTTTTCCAAACTTTCCTTTTCTTACCCATACTTTTCTACAAAATCACACTTCAACCATTCATCATTCACTTTCAAATCTCCAAAAAACAAAACCATTCTTCAAATCTATTTCAAATCAATTCCAAATATTGTTCAAAAACTCACCTTTCTCTCACATTTTTTCCATATCTTCTCAAATCTCCTTTCAAATTTTTCTCTTCTTTTCGAAATCTCCCCTCCCCACCTTATAAATACACGTTTGTCCCCCTTCATTCCACCACACCATTCAAATTTCCTCTTCCTCTCTCTCTCTCTCTCCTCTTCTCTCTTTTGCTTGAGGACAAGCAAACCTCTAAGTTTGGTGTGCTTTTCCGTGATCACTAAGCCAAGATTCATCAAGATCTGGCTCCTAAGGGAAAACAAACCAATTTAAGAGGAAAGAAAGAGAATAATCCAAAGAATCTTTGGAATCAAGAGAAGTTCTTAACCAAAGAACATGAAGACCATTATCACAAAATAATGGGTCTGAGGTCAGTGATCCCGGAAGTAAAATTTGATCTGAAAGAAGATGAATATCCGGGGATCCAAGAGCAAATTCGAAACAGAGGATGGGAAGTTCTAACCAATCCTGAGATAAAGGTTGGAAGGAACATGGTTCAGGAATTCTACTCAAATCTGTGGCTAACAGATAAGCAGAGAATGACTCGAACTGCTTACCATACCTATAGAACCATGGTCAGAGGGAAAGTTATGTACTTCCATCTGGACAAAATAAGAGAAATCTTCAAATTGCCTCAACTGCAAGATGATCCTGACTCCTTTAATAGGAGGATGGTGAGAGTAGATAAAGGGTTGGATCAAGTTCTAGAGGACATATGCCTCCCTGGAACTAAGTGGATAACCAATTCTAAGGGTGTCCCAAACCAACTCAAGAGGGGAGACCTCAAACCAATTGCAAGAGGTTGGCTAGACTTTATTGGGCGTTCTATATTGCCCACTAGCAACCGTTCTGAGGTCACCATCAAGAGAGCAGTGATGATTCATTGCATTATGCTTGGAAGAGAAGTGGAGGTTCATCATGTGATTGCTTGTGAGATCTACACAATTGCAAATAAAAATTCCACTGAAGCCAAACTGGCTTACCCAAGCTTGATCTCCTTGCTCTGTAAAGAGGCTGGGGTGAAGATGGGAGTAGATGAATTCATACCCATTGAACATCCAATCACCAAGAAGTCAATAGAAGGACAAATGCAAGACAACTCTATCAAAAGGAGGGCGCAGGAATTCCTCCCTGAATTCCCAAGAATTGACTACTGGACCAGCCTAGAAGCATCTATCACCAAGTTGCAAGAAACTATGGAGCAACTGAAGGAAGAACAGCAGAATCAGAACTGCATGCTCTGTAAATTGCTGAAGGAACAAGAGAAGAAGGGGCGTGAAATCCAAGAGATGAAACGCCAAAAGCTCTCCTCTCAAGCTGAGGGAGCATCCACTTCTCAAAATCAAGGTTGTTGAGTCCTAACTCTGTGAAAATCTCTATCTCTAGGAGCCTATTTTTGCGTTTTTCTTTTTTTTCTATTTTCTAGTCTAATCTTATATCTATTTTTTTTTTTGAGTCTTGTTCTTAATTCATAATTTATAAAATTTAAAGTCTATGCCTTAAAGCCATAAATGTCCTATGAATCCATCACCTCTCTTAAAATGAAAAATGCTTTAATCACAAAAGAACAAGAAGTACAGGATTTCGAATTTATCTCTGAAACTAGTTGAATTAGTTTGATGTGGTGACAATACTTTTTGTTTTCTGAATGAATGCTTGAACAGTGCATATGTCTTTTGAATTTGTTGTTGTGAGAATGTTAAAATTGTTGGCTCTTGAAAGAATGAGGAGAAAGAGAACTGTTATTGAGGATCTGAAAAATCATCAAATTGATTCTTGAAGCAAGAAAAAGCAAAAAAAAAAATTTCGAAAAAAAAAAGAAGAAAAAAAAAAGAAAGAAATAAGGTTGTGAACCAAGGTAAAAAGAGTGTGCTTAAGAACCATGGACACCTGTAATTGGGGACTCTAGCAAAGTTGAGTCACAATCTAAAAAGGTTCACCCAATTATGTGTCTGTGGCATGTATGTATCCGGTGGTAATACTGGAAGACAGAGTGCTTTGGGCCACAGCCAAGACTCATACACTAGCTATGTTCAAGAATCATCATACTTAACTAGGAGAATCAATAACACTATCTGAGTTCTGAGTTCTCATAGATGCCAATCATTCTGAACTTCAAAGGATAGAGTGAGATGCCAAAACTGTTCGGAGGCAAAAAGCTACTAGTCCCGCTCATCTAATTGGAACTATGTTTCTTTGATATTTTGGAGTCTATAGTATATTCTCTTCTTTTTTTATCCTATTTTGATTTTCAGTTGCTTGGGGACAAGCAACAATTTAAGTTTGGTGTTGTGATGAGCGGATAATTTATACGCTTTTTGGCATTGTTTTTAGTATGTTTTTAGTATGATCTAGTTAGTTTTTAGTATATTTTTATTAGTTTTTAGTTAAAATTCACTTTTCTGGACTTTACTATGAGTTTGTGTGTTTTTCTGTGATTTCAGGTATTTTCTGACTGAAATTGAAGGTTCTGAGCAAAAATCTGATTCAAAGACTGAAAAGGACTGCAGATGCTGTTGGATTCTGACCTCCCTGCACTCGAAGTGGATTTTTTGGAGCTACAGAAGCCCAATTGGCGCGCTCTCAACGGCATTGGAAAGTAGACATCCTGGGCTTTCTAGCAATATATGATAGTCCATACTTTGCCCAAGATTTGATGGCCCAAACCGGCGTGGCAAATCAGCCTCAGAAATTCCAGCGTTTAACGCTGGAACTGGCATAAAACTTGGAGTTAAACGCCCAAACTGGCATGAAAGCTGGCGTTTAACTCCAGAAAGGTCTCTACACGAAAATGCTTCAATGCTCAGCCCTAGCACACACCAAGTGGGCCCGGAAGTGGATTTTTCTGTCATTTACTCATTTCTGTAAACCTTAGGATACTAGTCTACTATTAATAGGATCTTTTGACATTGTATCTGTACCTCATGACATTTTACACGTTTCTTTGTGTATTTTCCACGGCATGAGTCTCTAAACCCCATGGTTGGGGGTGAGGAGCTCTGCTGTGTCTTGATGGATTAATGCAATTACTACTGTTTCTTATTCAATCATGCTTGCTTCCATTCTAAGATATCACTTGTTCTTAACCCGGATGAATGTGATGATCCGTGACACTCATCATATTCTCAACTATGAACGTGTGCCTGACAACCACCTCCGTTCTACCTTAGATTGAGTAGATATCTCTTGGATTCCTTAACCAGAATCTTCGTGGTATAAGCTAGAACTGATGGCGGCATTCAAGAGAATCCGGAAGGTCTAAACCTTGTCTGTGGTATTCTGAGTAGGATTCAATGACTGAATGACTGTGACGTGCTTCAAACTCCTAGCAGGCGGGGCGTTAGTGACAGACGCAAAAGAATCAATGGATTCTATTCCGGCCTGACCGAGAACCGACAGCTGATTAGCCATGCTGTGACAGAGCATAGGAACATTTTCACTGAGAGGATGGGAGGTAGCCACTGACAACTGTGAAACCCTACATACAGCTTGCCATGGAAGGAGCCTTGCGTGTTTGATGAAGAAGACAGTAGGAAAGCAGAGATTCAGAAGATGGAGCATCTCCAAAGCCTCAACCTATTCTCCATTACTGAAAAACAAGTAACCAATTCATGTTCTTTTGCTTTTTACAATCAATCCTGATAATTTCTGATATCCTGACTAAGATCTACAAGATAACCATAGCTTGCTTCAAGCCGACAATCTCCGTGGGATCGACCCTTGCTCACGCAAGGTATTACTTGGACGACCCAGTGCACTTGCTGGTTAGTTGTGCGGGATTGCAAAAGTGTTATTGCAATTTCGTGCACCAAGTGTCCTGTAGCATCTCTTTAAATTCTGCTAACTGTTTTGTTAGAGAAAGTAATTGTTGATTGAGTTCAGCAACTTGTTCTAGAGGACTAAGTTCAGTGGATACTACCTTAGCCTCTTCTTTCTTGGAGGACTTACTACTTAATCGCAGATGCTGATTTCTAGCAACTATATCAATGAGCTCTTGAGCCTCCTCATTTATCTTTCTCATGTGTATAGATCCTCCAGCTGAGTGGTCTAGAGATATCTAGGCTTTTTCTGTAAGCCCGTAGTAGAAGATGTCTAACTGCACCCATTCTGAAAATATTTCAGAGGGGCATTTCCTTAGCATCTCTCTGTACCTCTCCCAGGCATTATCCTCTTGTTTAAAGCCTTGGATGTTGATGCACGAAATTGTGATCTCTAATAATGGCATTCAGCTTGGAATGCGCATCTACTAACTCAGCACTTTCTTCACAACTTCGCACAACTAACCAAAAAGTGCACTGGGTCGTCCAAGTAATAAACCTTACGTGAGTAAGGGTCGATCCCACGAGGATTGTTGGTATGAAGCAAGCTATGGTCATCTTACAAATCTCAGTTAGGTGGATAATAAATGATTATGGAGTTTTCGAATAATAATAATAAATAAATAGAAAATAAAGATAGAAATACTTATGTAAATCATTAGTGGGAATTTCAGATAGGCGTATGAAGATGATGTGCTCCTTCTGAATCTCTGCTTTCCTACTGCCTTCATCCAATCCTTCTTCCTCCTTTCCATGGCAAGTTGTATGTAGGGCATCACCGTTGTCAATGGCTACATCCCATCCTCTCAGTGAAAATGGTCCAAATGCTCTGTCACAGCACGGCTAATCATCTGTCGGTTCTCGATCATGTCGGAATAGAATCTGTTGATTCTTCTTTTGCGTTTGTCATCACGCCCAACAATTGTGAGTTTGAAGCTCGTCACAGTCATTCAATCCCTGAATCCTACTCGGAATACCACAGACAAGGTTTAGACTTTCTGGATTCTCATGAATGCCGCCATCAATTCTAGCGTATACCATGAAGATTCTGATTAAGGAATCCAAGAGATATGCGCTCAGTCTAAGGAAGAACGGAAGTGGTTGTTAGTCACGCGTTCATAGGTGAGAATGATGATGAGTGTCACGGATCATCACATTCGTCATGGTTAAGTGCAACGAATATCTTAGAACAGGAATAAACTGAATTGAATAGAAAATAGTAGTAATTGCATTGAAACTCGAGGTACAGCAGAGCTCCACACCCTTAATCTATGGTGTGTAGAAACTCCACTGTTGAAAATACATAAGTGATGGTCCAGGCATGGCCGAATGGCCAGCCCCCAAAATGTGATATGAATCGAAAATAGGGAGAAGGATTTGGTCTAAGGACTAGGCGTCCAAAGATGTGGTCAAAGACGACTAATACAATAATAAAATGTCCTATTTAAACTAGACTAGCTACTAGGGTTTACAGAAGTAAGTAATTGATGCAGAAATCCACTTCCGGGGCCCGCTTGGTGTGTGCTTGGGTTGAGCTTGAGCTTTACACGTGCAGAGGCTTCTCTTGGAGTTGAACGCCAAGTTGTAACGTGTTTTTGGCGTTCAACTCTGGTTCGTGACGTGTTTCTGGCGTTTGACTCCAGAATACAACATGGAACTGGCGTTGAGCGCCAGTTTGCATCGTCTAATCTCGAATAAAGTATAAACTATTATATATTTCTGGAAAGCTCTGGATGTCTACTTTCCAACGCCAGTAAAAGTGCGCCATTTGGAGTTCTATAGCTCCAGAAAATCCATTTCGAGTGTAGAGAGGTCAAAATCCAACAGCATCAGCAGTCCTTTGTCAGCCTTCTTATTAGAGTTTTGCTCAGGTCCCTCAATTTCAGCCAGAAAATACCTGAAATCACAGAAAAACACACAAACTCATAGTAAAATCCAGAAATGTGAATTTAGCATAAAAACTAATGAAAACATCCCTAAAAGTAGCTAGATCCTACTAAAAACTACCTTAAAACAATGCCAAAAAGCGTATAAATTATCCGCTCATCAGATGTCCAGCCTTAGCTATGTCATCCTTTATGGAGGGAAATATTATTTCAAGAATTTGTTTGATAACTGTTTTCATGTTCTTATGCTTGCTGTGGGTTGATTATATAACCACCTCTTAGCTTGATCTTTTACAGTAAATGGAAACAGTAATAATCTGTAGACATCCTGATCTACCTCCTTATCACATACTGTGTCAGCAATTTGTAAGAACTGTGCCAGAAACTCAGTAGGTTTTTTCTGTGGAAGACCGGAATACTAGCAATTTTGCTGCACCATGATAATGAGCTGGGGGTTTAGCTCAAAGTTGCTGGCTTTGATGGAGGATATATAGATACTACTTCCATATGAAGCAGTAGTGGGGTTGGCATATGACCCTAGAGTCCTTCTGGACTGTTCATTTTCACTTAGGTCCATGATGGAGAAAGGGAGACGATGTGAATTGTAAATAAAAATTTTATTCTCTCCTTTTTTTTGAATACCAAAATTAAAGTAAAAAATAGAATAAATAAGATTGAAACTTTCTTAACAAGAAAACACCAAACTTAAAATTTTTCAATCAAAATAATAAATTAAGACTAATAATTCGAAAAATATGTAAGAAGAAAGAAAAAGGTTTTGAAAAATTTTATGAAAGATTTTTGTGAAATAAAAATAAAAAGAAAATTGAAAAAGAAATTCTTTGAAAAGGATTTAAAAAGATAAATTTTTTAAAATTGAAATTTTGACTTGACTAACAAGAAACTACCAAATTTTAAAAATTTTGACTCAATTAACCTAGGGAATTCGAAAATTATGAGTAATTAAAGGAAAATATTTTTTTTATTTTTGAATTTAATGAGGAAAGAGAAAAATAATAAAATGACACCAAGCTTAGAATTTTTATATTTTGGACACTAATAATTCAAAAATGCACAAAAAAAACAAGGAAAGACACCAACCAAGAAAAAGTAAAGATCAAACAAGGAAAATAACAAGAACTTGTAATGAAAAATATGAAGAAAAATAAGAACAAGCAATTGACACCAAACTTAAAATATGAAACTAAACTCAAACAGAAGGCTCAAAGAAAAATTAAAGATTAATAAAGAAAAATGATATATTTGAAAGATTTTTGAAAGGAAAATAGAAGATGCAATTATAGTGACTCTAAACCAAAAAGATAAATTTTTCCTAATCTAAGTAACAAGATAAACCGTGAGTTGTCCAAACTCGAACAATTCCCGGCAACGGTGCCAAAAACTTGGTGCACAGAATTGCAATCACACTTTTGTAAATCCACACAACTAACCAGCAAGTGCACTGGGTCATCCAAATAATACCTTACGTGAGTAAGGGCCGATCCCACTGAGATTGCCGGCTTGAAGTAAGCTATGGTTATCTTATTATTCTTAGTCAGGATATCAATAACAGTTCTTAGTTTTATTTGTAAGAAGTAAAAGAACATGAAATGAATAATACTTGTTATGCAGTAATGGAGAACAGGTTGAGGTTTTGGAGATGCTCTGTCTTCTGAATCTCTGCTTTCCTACTGTTGTCTTCTTCACGCACGCAAGGCTCCTTCCATGGCAAGCTGTATGTTGGTGGATCACTGTTGTCAATGGCTACCATCTGTCCTCTCAGTGAAAATGGTCCAACTACGGGTTCCGTAGGGCTAATCATCTGTCGGTTCCCACTCGTGCTAGAATAGGATCCATTGATCCTTTTGTACACTGTCAATGCACCCAACATTTGTGAGTTTGAAGCTCGTCACAGTCACCCCTTCCCAGATCCTACTCGGAATGCCACAGACAAGGTTTAGACTTTTTGGATCTCAAGAGTGCTGCCAATTGATTCTAGCTTATACCACGAAGACTCTGGTTTCACAGATTTAAACACTCTGTTGTCAGGAGAGGCAATCAAACTCGTGAACCAAGAACCCAAGAGATACACACTCAATCTAAGGTAGAACGGAAGTGGTTGTCAGGCACACGTTCATAAGTTGAGAATGGTGTTGAGTGTCGCGGATCATCACATTCATCATGTTGAAGTGCGAATGAATATCTTAGAATAGAAACAAGCGTGATTGAATAGAAAACAGAAATAATTGCATTAATCCATCGAGACACAGCAGAGCTCCTAACCCCCAACCATGGGGTTTAGAGACTCATGCCGTAGAAGATACAAATTCAGATGTAAAATGTCATGAGATGCAAAATAAATCTCTAAAAGTAGTTTTTATACTAAACTAGTAACATAGGTTTACAGAGAATGAGTAACTAAGTACAGATAGTGCAGAAATCTGCTTCCGGGACCCACTTGGTGAGTGTTTGGGCTGAGCCTTGAAGCTTTCACGTGCATAAGTTATTCTTGGCGTTAAACGCCAGCTTTGGTGCCAGTTTGGGCATTTAACTCCAACTTTTATGCCAGTTCTGGCGTTTAAAGCCAGACAAGGGGTAAAAAGCTAGTGTTTAAACGCCAGTTTGCGCTATCAAATCTCAGGCAAAGTATGGACTATTAAATATTGCTGAAAAGCCCAAGATGTCTACTTTCCAACGTAATTGAGAGCGCGCCAATTGGGCTTCTTTAGCTTCAGAAAATCCGCTTCGAATGCAGGGAAGTCAGAATCCAACAGCATTTGCAGTCCTTTTTCATCCTCTGGATCAGATTTTTGCTTAGGTTCCTCAATTTTAGCTAGAAAATACCTGAAATCACAGAAAAATACACAAACTTATAGTAAAGTCCAGAAATGTGATTTTTTGCATAAAAACTAATAAAAATATAATAAAAAATGAATAAAACATACTAAAAACTATGTAAAAACAATGCCAAAAAGCGTATAAATTATTCGCTCATCACTCATATCAAAGGGTGTCTTACACTGATACTTTGATTTTGTATGCTATTCTCACAAAAACCAAAATTTCTTTTGCTTACTTAATGGTAAGGTATATGTTTGATTGTGTTAGAAGTGAGAAGAAGGATAAAGCTCTTCCTTATGGCATGTTCTTAACCTGTATTTTTGAACATTTTGGTGTTGACTCTTCAATGAGTCATATAAAAATAGACACTCATATCTAAAAGGAGGTAGTTTAGTAAAACAACAGAAAAAAGGACCAACTGGAACTGAAAGAGTGGTTCTTGATGATGATAATGATGACTATGAACCCGAAGAATTCCCTCCTCCATCTGCCTCAGGTACTTCATCCTCAACTGGACAGAAAATTGTTCTGTATGAAGTTGTTAAGGATGTGGTACAAGAGTTTGTCTCTTAGTCAAACCATCTGATTGCTATGAGTAAAGAGCAAAGGAAACTAGCCACCAAGCATGAAAACTTCCTCAGGAAATCCAGAGATAGAGTGGCAGTATTCTTGAAATTCGTTGATAATCTCCAAGAGGATGACAATGCAGCCACTGATCCTGAAGAAGATGCTGGTTCTGAAGAGGATGGTTCGGATGCCTGAAATTGTCTCATAATGCTACAGCCCTTCATTTACTTTTATCTCATAAAAACTCATGTCTTTTACTTTTGGACTTACTTTTATTTTGTCTCGGATGACTGTAAACTGTTTAACAACTGCCACTTTTAATTTTACTTCTTTAGATGTTTGAACTTTGCATTAATAGTTTGTTGCAGGTTTGATATTCATTGCATTTCCTCCCTTGATGACAAAAGGGGGAGTAGTAGTAGCTTGCTTGTATTTGATGCACCTTTATTGCTATGTTTTTGCTGTTTTTATTTTATTTTTGCTGTTATTATTCCTCCTGATCTGTTTTGTTCAAGTTTGTTTTGGGCTAGATATTTGGCTGTTTTGGTACAATTCCTTGGTTCCATTTCATGAGATGTTAAAATTGTTTGAAAATCTTACTAATTTCTTCATCCATGGACAATATATTGTACATAGTAGATTATTGTTCCTTATGAGAATACGCAAACAGGAAAGAAGAGAAGAGCATAAATCTAGGGGGAGCAACTTTTGAAAAGGAAAGGGGGAGTAATTCAAATAAAAGTAACATCACCTAAAGGGAAGTTCCTTAACCTTATTCAAATTCAATCCCTTTGATCAATATTTCAGTTATGTTTCTCATCAAGGGAGGATTGTTGAGTTAAGAAATTAACTAACTTAATTGATGATGACAAACATTATTTTATTGGTTAAACACCTAATTAGTTTTTATTGTGTTTGATTAGTGTTGCAGGCCAAAGAAATAATGATGCAACAGCCCAATAGGATGGAAATCAAACTAGTAACTAGGTGGGCTCTAAAACAGAAAGCCCAAAGTAATTGAGCAAAGAAATCACTTGGGCTAAATAGAAAGAAACCAACCCAAGCCCGAGTTGCTCATCTAAGCTGATCCTCCAAGTCAGTACACTCCAAAGCCAACGTTCACTTTTTCCTTTGGTCAGACTCAGAGCAAGGAGAGACATAACTTCGTTTCTTGCTCATTTCATCAAAGAAGAAAGATAGAGAAAGCTTAATCAAAGAAAGCAAATGTCTAATCACCCAAATCAAACCATAGTAAGCTAAATCAAAAGTTAAAGGTGATTTATTTCCATTTGCATGGAATTTACCTTCATCACTCCTTCTCTAACTTTTTGCTACTCCAATTTGGGATAAATGGGGAAAGTGATTTCTGATAATTACTGCTGTGAATCAAAGGCCAAAATTATTTCTTGGGGACAAAGTTGTAGCTCAAGGGTTTAGATCTGGGTTTACCATTGAACAACTTTTTCACTGCTTACCTGAGGCTTTCGGTCAAGCAAAAAGGCTCAGATTCAAAATTCCTAATTTAGGGATTAATTGAAAATAGTGAGATGGTAAGTTGGTGAAGCACACAGCTCGAGGAGTTGACTTGGAAGAGAGCAACTCAGCAACATGGAAGGAGATACAAAAAGAAAAATCTTCATCTTTCGGAAGACAAGGAGAGAGAACCAGATTTTTGAGTTTGTTCTAAAGAGTTTCTCTGTGAAGAGTTCATCAACTTTTCTAGTAAAAGAAGTATTCTACCAAGATGAAGAACTTAATCAAAGTCAACT
Organism: Arachis stenosperma; assembly: GCF_014773155.1. Lineage (NCBI taxonomy): Eukaryota > Viridiplantae > Streptophyta > Magnoliopsida > Fabales > Fabaceae > Arachis > Arachis stenosperma. The sequence continues at coordinate 37,070,248 of NC_080378.1, forward strand.
GAATCCGGGTCAACACATAGCAATTGAGGTTGTTGAAGCATTAATCTCCTTCATATTTTACAGTTTGTAATTTCATTTCAATGTATTTCTTTCTGTAATTTCTTGAGTGGAAAAAGGCTGAAAGAGAGGAATCAAGAAAAAGCATGTGAGTGACAAAAGGTTGAGTGATACACTTGAGAGAAAATCTTAGAGTGATTTCATATTTCTTTAGGTTGTTTCCATTGTCTCGTATCTTGTACCAGTGAGGTGCCCCTTTCTTAGTTGGGTTAGCACTAAGAGTGAATAGTTAGGTATTACCATAACCAAGTCAAGTTGGATTAGAACTTGAGAAAGAAAGGATTGAGTGAATCCTAAGTATTGGTGTATATAACTATAGTGAAAATTCCACCACTGTTGTGGTGGAAACTGGATGTAGGTTATATTGCACAAGGCAACTGAACCAGGATACATACTGGTGTCATTCTTCTTCTATTTCTCCAAGTTCTGTTTTCTGATAATTATGAGACAAAACCGGATTGTCTCATAAAGTTTCTGCTGCACAGTTCAAACAGATTCTAAGTAAAAGTTTGCAAGTAAAGGCTAAATTCATTAAAGTAAAAGAAGGCCATAGATTCAACCCCCCTTCTTTAAGCCTTCTACAACCTTCACTTTTGATTTGGAATACACAGATATTATCTTTTGTACTTTAGATATATTATCTTTTGGATTTTAGATATATTATCTTTTGGACTTTAGATACTATTTTATTTGGGGTTTAGGGTTTAATGGGTAACATGCTCAAATATAAATAGTGACTTCAGGGTTTCGGTCCCTAATATACCAGCGTCGCCTTCGTCGTTCTTTTCCCATCAGAAGAGTCAAAATTCAGCCGTATTAAGGATACAGAAGGCTTTGGTTGAGGAAGATTGAAAGAACCACAAGACTAAGACAATTCTTCCATCAATTTCTGATTTCTATGAGTAAAGGTACGTTTTCGCATTATGATATATTTTTGGTGATTTAATATGGATGATCTGGATTAATGAAATAATTTATTTTAACAATTTAGGATATTTTATTTCTCTTTAAAGGGTTAAATTCGTCTTTATATATTTATTGTACGACAAATTTTTAACGAGAAAATTGATCGTATACACTAGAGTTTTGTTTCGTACATCAGTGCACCTGATAATTTTTCTAAAAGACAATTGTGTTAAAACAAAATTAGACATTTATCTTCAAGAGTGTGTCGTATTTAAAAATTCTAGAAGTAACTGTTTGAAAATTTTAATAAAAATATTTAAAAAATATAAAAAAATCTAAAATCTTAAAAAAAACATTTAAAACTAAATGAAAACAAATCTTTAAAATTATTATAAAAAGAATATCAAAAACCTAATAAAATGATACATTTAAAATTATTGAAAAAAGAGTATCTTATAACAACAAAAATTATCCAAAACAAAAGAAAAAATATTCAAAAATTAAAAAAACTATTTAAAATTATTAAAAAAATATCCAAAACACTGCAACTAATGTAAAATAAAAAAAGAAGATATAATAAATATAAATAAAGAAGTGTAAATAGAAGACTCTAGTTTAATATTTACCAGTATAATTATCTCACTATAATAATAGAAGTAACTTATATATTTATTAGTATTATATATATTGTGACTTAAGAACTTAAAGAGAGAAATAGAAAGGAAAGAGAAAGGAATGTTTTTATTGCTGTGTATAGTTCCTCAGATTACTTCACTATTTATAGGCGTCTGAAGTTTATAATTTCAACTTCATTAACTTATGTTTGCCATGAGGAGTTGAGCCATTCAGTTTTGAAAACAAAATCAACTACCCATATTAATGATGGCCATCCACCTTATTTGTTCTTATTACAACAATCTCCCTTGGATGACCATTTAGGATTATGCCTCATTAAAACCTTATTAAAGAAAAATCTAATGGGAAAAACTTTAGTGAAGGAAAAAGAGTAGAATATCCTTTGTGATGGGGACTGCCTCATTAAAAACCTTGTCAAGAAAAATCCAATAAAAAAATATGACTAAAGGAAAACGAGTACAATCTCCCCCTCTTGTCGACATCATTTAATATCTCAAAATTGGCGCATCTCAGTCTCGTGTACCAATTTTTCATAGGAGGATTTTGGAAGTGACTTTGTAAATAAGTCTGCCAGATCATCACTTGAGCGGATTTGTTGGACATCAATTGTTCCTTAATTTTGAAGATCATGAGTGAAGAAGAATTTGGGAGAAATATGCTTTGTTCTATCACCGTTGATATATCCACCCTTATGTTGAGCATTGCATGATGTATTATCTTCAAATAAGACAGTTGGAGCTATCTTATGATCAATCAATCCACATGATGATAGAATATATTGGATCAAATTCCTGGACCAAAAATACTCGTGACTAGCTTCATGTATCGTTAGTATTTCAGCATGATTAGAGGATGTTGCCGCAATCGTCTGTTTCATGGGCCTCCATGATATAATTGTACCACCATATGTGAATAGGTATCCTGTTTGACATCTCCCTTTATGTGGATCAGATAAGTATCCAGCATATGGATAGCCAACTAATTGTGACTTGGATCCATAGGGATAAAACAATTCCATATCACTACAAGAAAATAAGCGTTCTCCCACGCTTTTAAAGCGTGTTGAAAAGTGCAAAAAAGCGTGCCGATAGCTTTTGGCCACGCTTTTTGTTCGGCACATTTTTAAAAGGGTCACATCTGCCAGCGTACTGGTTGCTCTATCGCCACGCTTTTATGGATCTATCGGCACGCTTTCTTTTTTGGCACACTTTCATCTCTTGCCACGCTTTAAAAGCATGACCATATATATAATCTTATAGCTACGCTTTAAAAGCGTACCGAAAAATATAGATATCGCCACGCTTTTGAAGCATACCCAGATTGTTTGTTTTGGCTACCCTTATAAAGCATGCCTGTAGGGTTAGATATGACTATGTTTTTAAAGCATGCTAATAGAAAAATATATGACTTTGATGACGAAATACGGGTACGCTTACAAAGCATGCCAATAGCGTGGCTGAATTTTAAAAGTAAGCATTTTTCTTTTTATTTCTTTATATTAAAATTTAACATGAATTAAATTTTAAGCATTTTAATCATAAAAGCTTTGATAGTGCGAATCATAAATATAATCAAAAGAGACATATATAAATTACATATAATAATTATGAACTACTAACCAACTAATTGGTGATTGTACTGTTGCCCCATGCTTAGCTTGCATGTCAATTAACAAATACAAAAGATGACAATTTTTACTATACATTAATAACCATATTTCTTGTATGTAACATAGTTGAGTTACATTTTTACACACTACTCCAAAATAAAGTAAAGGAAAGATGAACAATAACACTTCTGTAGCTCAGAGTGTATATATAAACTATAAAGCTTGAGAATGATGAGAAGTTAGGTGAATAGTTGATACCATCCACTGTGTGCTCCTGCTGCATCTTCAGTGATATATTTGCTTTTCTTTCACTTGTCTTTACTCAAGCATATATATAGGACATGTTGTATGGCCTTTTTTATTCTTTTTTGCAATGCAATTGAGTCTGTTCAGTGATCATATCATGTATGCATGCATGGGGCCCCTTCTTTGTCTTGATCCCAAAGAGTAAAAGTTATGTTCCACCTTCAAAATTTTTCTGACTTTACCTTCATCACTGCACTATAAATTCAGTCTTTTTAATTACCAAACCTATAAATATAGTATGCAATTTTTATCACAAGACAAATCAATTAGTAATTAGTGACATATATATATATATATATATGTTAATCCAATTACAAATTCACATTTTATAATGATTAGAATTAAAAAAAGTATATCATAGAAGTACCTTTTGCCCTTCATACGATCATGGAAGAATTCACAAGACTCTCTTGTACCAAAGGTAATCATAGTTCCCATTTCACCCACTGATAATGAGAACACTGGCAATCATAACTTAGCACACTACATGAGATGAGAGCGAGAGTAACATTATTATATATGTATTTTGAATTTATTTAATTTTATTTCTATGGTTTTTTTATTTTTATTTATAGTAAACTTTTTCTCCCAGTAGGAGTCCCTTGCTCTTTCAAAACACATTGTCGCCAAGCAGAGTTATTAATTAAAAGGACTTATCACAAGCAGAGTTTCTTGGGGCAAGAACAAATCTAAACACAAAAAGAGGGGGGTAACTATAATAAAAAGTGGCATGCCTTCAAATATCCCAAGTAGTGTTGTAACTATACATTTTGTTAGTATTTTCCGAGTCAGAATAACAACTACCACAAAGAGCAATGAACTATAACAGTCAATAACACAAACTTAATGACCAAAAATAAAAAATGTACCTAGAAGTTTTAATATGGAATACCCAATCAGCATAACCAGAGCAGAGAACAATAGCGATAATGAGATAGCAGAGTTCAAAGGCTACCTTTCAAAAAGTAATCCCTCCAAGACATGACAACACCAGTTTGAAATTTATGAGACCAGCACCAGATGATAATCCTTGATAAGACACCTTGCATTATGAAGTGGAAAGTATTCATCATATAAGGAGTTGGGAACTTCCCCATATCAGCTCCTAATAGAGTTTTATTGTACCTGTTCAAATTAGTAAAAAAACAAGAAAATACAAACCGTAAATAACCTTACATAGTGTATCTATGCATGTGATGACCACTTGTATCAAGAAAAAACTTACAGGGTCAAACATAGACTGAATGTGTACCAAATAAGAATGAAAAAAAGGTCTTTAAAATATATCCCACAGTAATAGGATTGCGGGAGCTTTTCGCCAAAGATCCATGATCTTCCAAGTACATGGAAGAGTCAACATGAGTCAGTCCCCATGTAGGCCTGTTCTCAATAACAAAAGGCCCATGCTTCTCAGATGCATTTACTCTCCAATAAATTGAATCTTCATCCATGTTACTAGCACCATACAAATGCTATGCTAAAACTTTAGGTGAAACAGTCTCTCCCTTTCTAAAGGTCCTCTTTGTAGCTCCTGATGAAACGATAATTCAAAACCAGGGTCTTCATCCACAAGATCATTCCTTGTATTTCCTAATTCCCGATTCAAGTGGACTTCTTCGTCCTCATCACACCAGCGTGAAAATGAAGGCTCTCTGCCAAAGACAGAACCTACTCTTCCACTGTTGCCACCAGTGATCCTAGCAAAGTTGCCCTTGTCAGAATCAAATTCACTCTCTACCATTTCCTTCTGTATGTCAAATTATTGCCATTTATATACTCCACAATAAATCCAGCATATTCTTTGACCAAAACCAGCTACTTAACCTCACTTGGGTGCATAACAAACCCAGGGCACAAGCTGCCTTTCTAGCACAGGACCTGGTTTATAATCAAATTCATCAAATTACGCCTGCATGATGGACTTAAAATCATTTATCAGTAATCAAAGAATAAACAAATTAAACATTGATTGTCATTACATGTTAGAACAATAAGCCAAGATAATTTTAAAAACCCAAAAAAAATAATTTCTCCTTGATAGCCACCACCATTTTGCAGTTAGATTAAGCTGAATGTTCATAGGAGATAGGTACATCTTCCCTATTCATCTAAATAAAGCAATAATGATATAAACATTAATTGTTTAGAAACTACTAGGAAAGACCAATTCTTCAATTTTTTTTATTGAAATTAGTTTATGCTAACTATGCAATGTTAGACAATGCAATGAAAATAACAATAACAAAATATGGAATGTGTGTGTCAGAGAGAAAGAGAACTAAATACAAAGCTAAAGATAAAAGATTTTTCTGGGCTCCAAGATAATCAAGTTTTTTTCCACTGTACAAAGATAAAATAAAGAAAAACATAAAATCTTAAATTAAGATATTCCAAATTTGCATGAAAACAATTATAATATAAAAAAATTGAACAACTTTCAATGGTGACAATGATAAACAGGGGGGAAAAACATAGAGAATGGGTTACTTGAAATTGAAGATAGCACCAATGATTGCAATTTTACTGCTTCTCAATGAGTTCCCTTCAAAATAGTAAAAAGGTTTCAAATTCAGAAATTTCAGAAAATGGGTAATTAAATTCAATAGTTTCATATCTTTAGCAAATAGAAAATAGCAAAGTGTACCTTCAGTTCAAGTTGATGTTGATGTTGTTATTGATGTTGTCTTCATGATATATGATTATTATTATTATTCTTGTGACAAAGAAAAAGCTTTGTTATTGTTGGGTTTGGTGCAAAACTTGAGGTTGGTATAGAAGGTGCTAGAAGAAGACGCTGCCATTGAAGCCATTGTTGGTTGTTACTTGTTACAAGAAAAGAGTTGAGAAAAAGAGAAGAGGAAAAAATGTTGAGAAAGTAACTAATAACAGATGACAAACATAGATATAGATGCTAAACTTCAAATTTCTACCAGCTTTTTCATGATCCCCCAAATCTGAAAAACATTGAGTTGCAATATTAATTATTCCTATTCCTTCAAAAATTTCAGCAGCTTGCCTAAGAATTTTGTGCGCATTCAACAAGCAGAGTTTCTTGGGGCAAGAACAAATCTAAACACAAAGTTTACTTCATTTAACAAGTTTTAGTCCTCTTTCATAAAAACGTACAACAACTCAGATCTTAAACCACACACATAGCAAAGGAACAATTAACTCAAACCATCAATATCAATCAACAAAAATTAAACAAAATCAAAACCCTAACCGTGAATGCTTAAAGTATGAAAAAATTAATCTACTGATAGTTAATGTAGAAAAACTAGAATAACAGAGCAGGCAAAGCAGTAGTTGAGCACTACCACAGCTGCAGCAGAATAGAACCAAATGTCAAGAAGTTTAGAAAAAAATCACTAAACCAAATATCATATTAGAACAAAAAATAGAAATTTAGAAAAATAAAAAAAGTGAAGAACCAAGAAATCAAAACAAAAAATCAAATTCAAAAACAAATAATCAGATCAAAAAAAATTTTTACCAGATAATTTACCACGGCGCTGCGAACGCTGAACGTGGCTGACGGAGGTGTGACGAGTGATGGAGAGGGAGACGGCGGCGTGACAACTTTAGAGAGGGAGACGGAAACGCGGTGGGTGCTAAACCATGGTGGGAGGAGCAACGATTGAGGGTTTGCGAGAGAGAGTGAGCGTCGACGGAGGGTTTGCGATAGAGAGTGAGCGCCGAAGGAGGCCTTACCAGAGTGAGTCACCGCTGAAGGAGGGATAGGTGTTTACAGGAGAGACAGAAGGTGTGCCGACGCAGGGAACACCAGCAGAGGTGGCACCTACGGAGGGGTTGCTAGAGAGGGCTAGAACGAGGTTGACCAACGAGTGTTATTGGGGGAGAGAGTGAGGGCACCGACGATGAACTCTATGTTAGGTGAAGAGCGCCGCTGCCGTCAGGGTGATGAGCTCTGTGTTAGGGTTTTCACTTTTCATTTTTCAAGGCATTGTTTCAAAGAAGAGGGTGTGTTTCGAAGAAAGGAAGAAGTGTTGTTAGGGGGTTGTTGTGTAAAACTGTTTGTTTCGAAGAAAGACGGATGGAAACTTTTTTTTTTTTGAACTTTGTGGCGTGCCAAAGGATTTAGAGGAAACGGCCACGCTTTTAAAAATGTAACGATAACGAAACCATTTTGCCACGCTTCAAAAGAGTGTCAATTTCTCTCTATGACCACGCTTTTCAAGCGTGGCAATAAAAAAACGTGGCCAAATTTCAAATAAGTGGCCACCCTCATAAAAGCGTGCCAATTTCTTTTAAAAAGCGTGGCAAAAAAAGTGTGGTGATGAGCGGATAATTTGTATGCTTTTTGGCATTGTTTTTAGTATATTTTTAGTATGATCTAGTTAGTTTTTAGTATATTTTTATTAGTTTTTAGTTAAAATTCACTTTTCTGGACTTTACTATGAGTTTGTGTGTTTTTCTGTGATTTCAGGTATTTTCTGGCTGAAATTGAGGGACCTGAGCAAAAATCTGATCCAGAGACTCAAAAGGACTGCAGATGCTGTTGGATTCTGACCTCCCTGCACTCGAAGTGGATTTTCTGGAGCTACAGAAGCCCAATTGGCGCGCTCTCAACGGCGTTGGAAAGTAGACATCCTGGGCTTTCCAGCAATATATAATAGTCCATACTTTGCCCAAGATTTGATGGCCCAAACCGGCGTTCAAAGTCACCTCAAGAAATTTCAGCGTTAAACGCCGGAACTGGCACCTAATTGGGAGTTAAACGCCCAAACTGGCACTAAAGCTGGCGTTTAACTCCAAGGAGAGTCTCTACACGAAAAAGCTTCATTGCTCAGCCCAAGCACACACCAAGTGGGCCCGGAAGTGGATTTTTATGTCATTTACTCATCTATGTACTAGTTTTCTATAAGTAGGACCTTTTACTATTGTATTGAGAGAGACTTTTGGGTAGCTATCTTCGTTTTATGCTATCTTAGACCTTTGGGAGGCTGGCCATTCGGCCATGCCTAGACCTTGTTCTTATGTATTTTCAACGGTGGAGTTTCTACACACCATAGATTAAGGTGTGGAGCTCTGCTGTACCTCGAGTATTAATGCAATTACTATTGTTCTTCCATTCAATTCCACTTGTTCTTTGTCCAAGATATCACTTGTTCTTCGACTTGATGAAGGTGATGATTGACGCCCATCACCATTCTCACTCATGAACAAGGTGACTGACAACCATTCTTGTTCTACAAGCATCTGAGGCTTAGTGAATATCTCTTGGATTCCTGATTGCACGATGCATGGTTGATCGCCTGACAACCGAGTGCTCGCCTGACAAACGAGCCAACCATTCCGTGAGATCAGAGTCTTCGTGGTATAGGCAAGAACTGATGGCAGCATTCAAGAGAATCCGGAAGGTCTAACCTTGTCTGTGGTATTCTGAGTAGGATTCAATGACTGAATGACTGTGACGTGCTTCAAACTCCTAGCAGGCTAGGGCGTTAGTGACAGACGCAAAAGTATCAATGGATATTATTCCGGCCTGACCGAGAACTGACAGCTGAATTCTGCTATGCCGTGACAGGACATATGCAATCGCTTTCACTGAGAGGATGGGAGGTAGCCACTGACAATGGTGAAACCCTACACAAGCTTGCCATGGAAAGGAGTAAGAAGGATTGGATGAAGGCAGTAGGAAAGCAGAGAGACGGAAGGGAAGGCATCTTCATACGCTTGTCTGAAGCTCTTACACCAATGATATACATAAGTATCACTATCTTTATCTTTTATATTATTTTCGTTCATCATCATATACATTTGAGTTTGCCTGACTAAGATTTACAAGATGACCATAGCTTGCTTCAATGCTAACAATCTCCGTGGGATCGACCCTTACTCACGTAAGGTATTACTTGGACGACCCAGTGCACTTGCTGGTTAGTTGTGCGAAGTTGTGTAATGCCATGGAATTGAACCACCAAGTTTTTGGAGTTCATGACCAGGGATTATGAGAGTTGTGAAAAGTATTGTTCACAATTTCGCGCACCAAGTTTTTGGCGCCGTTGCCGGGGATTGTTCAAGTTTTGAGCAAGCTTTTGGTAACAATGCCGGGGATTGTTCAGTTTGGACAACTGACGGTTCATCTTGTTGCTTAGATTAGGTATTTATTTTTTTCGAAATTCTTGAAGATGAATTCCAGAGTTTCATGATGATTTGTTGAAATCTGGCTGGCTGAGAAGCCATGTCTAATCTGATTGGACCGAGGTTTCAACTTATCACCACAAGAGCTTGTTGATTTTTATCAATTTTGCTTTTGGAGCAGTGATCTGCTAAGGCTTGGCTGACCTTTGGTCATGTCTAGTGTTTTGGACCGAAGCTTTCCTTGAAAGCTTGGCTGGCTGTGAAGCCATGTCTAATTCCTGGACCGGAGTCTTAGACTAGCATTGCACTGATTCCTGGAATTCTCATTAAGAATTTTGATATCTTTTTCCACTTAATTTTCGAAAAACACAAAAAAAAAAAATTCAAAAAAAAATCATAAAAACCAAAAATATTTGATGTTTCTTGTTTGAGTCTAGAGTCTCATCTTAAGTTTGGTGTCAAATGCATGTTTTTGTTATATTTTTCGAATCCATGCATATAGTTCTTTGTTTTGATCTTTGAATTCTTTTGGCTTGAGTGTTTCTGTGTCTCATGTAGTGTCAGTAGCACACAAACTGCTAAGTTTGGTGTCTTGCATGCATTGTTAATTGATTCCTGTTGCATTTTGATTATTAAAAATCCAAAAATATTTTTAATTTGTGTCTTTTCAAGTCAATGATATAAAGAATTGAAGATTCAGAACATGTTGCAGAGGAATTATACAGAAAAAGCTGAGCATTCAAAAATGCCCAGTGAAGAAGGCAGACTGGCGTTTGAACGCCAGCCAGGGTACCTGGTTGGGCGTTTAACGCCCAAAGAGGTAGCATTTTGGGCGTTAAACGCCAGAATGTATACCATTCTGGGCGTTTAACGCCAGGATGGTGCTAGGGGGAAGATTTTGTTTTCAAAATCAATTTTTTTTTTCAAGTTTTCAAAGTTTTTCAAAACCAAATCTTTTTCAAATCATATCTTTTCAATCAAATGTTTTCAAAATCAATTTCTTTCCCTTTTCAAAGATACTTACCAACAATTAATGATTTGATTGAACATTTTTTGCCTTTTCTATTAAGAAAGGTTTTATGTTTGAATCTTATCTTTTCTTGTTAGGCAAGTCATTAATATTTTTTTAAATTCATATCTTTTCAAATTGTTTTCAAACCATATCTGTTAAAATTGTTTTCAATTCATATCTTCTCAATCACATCTTTTTAAAACCATAACTTTTCAATCAAATCTTTTTTTTAACCTCATCTTTTTCAAAATAGTTTTCAATCAAATCTTTTTGACTTCTAATTTCAAAATCTTTTTCAAAAATCACTTCAATTCTTCCCCACTTCCAATTTTCGAAAATTATCAATCAATTTTTAAAATGTTTTTAACATCTTTCTAATTAATTTTCGAAAATCCTCTTCCCTCCTTCTCACATCCTTCTATTTATGGAGTACTACTCCTTCTTAATGCACAATTCGAACTCTAACTAATCAAGTTCGAATTCTTCTACCTTCTTTTCTTCTATTTTTCTTTTCCTCTGACACTTCAAGGAATCTCTGTACTGTGACATAGAGGATTTCACACTTCTCTTGTTCTCTTCTCTTTCATATGAGCAGGAGCAGAGACAAAGGCATTCTTGTTGAAGTTGACCCTGAACCCGAGAGAACCTTGAAGAGAAAGCTAAGAGAAGCCAAGGCACAACTCTCTTTAGAGGACCTGACCGAATTCTTCAAAGAAGAAGAACACATGGCAGCCGAAAACAATAACAATGCCAACAATGCAAGGAAGGTGCTGGGTGACTTCACTGCACCTACTCCTGATTTTTATGGGAGAAGCATCTCTATCCCTGCCATTGGAGCAAACAACTTTGAGCTTAAGCCTCAATTAGTTTCTCTAATGCAACAGAATTGCAAGTTCCATGGACTTCCAATGGAAGATCCTCATCAGTTCTTAGCTGAATTCTTGCAAATCTGTGACACAGTCAAGACTAATGGGGTTAACCCTGAGGTCTACAGACTGATGCTATTCCCTTTTGCTGTAAGAGACAGAGCTAGAATATGGTTGGATTCTCAACCTAAAGAAAGCCTGGACTCTTGGGAAAAGCTAGTCAATGCCTTCTTGGCAAAGTTCTTTCCACCACAAAGATGGAGTAAGCTTAGAGTGGAAGTCCAAACCTTCAGACAGAAGGATGGAGAATCCCTCTATGAAGCTTGGGAAAGATACAAACAATTAATCAGAAGATGTCCCTCAGACATGCTTTCTGAATGGAGCATCATAGGTATTTTCTATGATGGTCTCTCTGAACTATCTAAGATGTCCTTGGATAGCTCTGCTGGAGGATCTCTTCATCTGAAGAAGACACCTGCAGAAGCTCAAGAATTGATTGAAATGGTTGCAAATAACCAATTCATGTACACTTTTGAAAGGAATCCTGTGAACAATGGGACTAGTCAGAAGAAAGGAGTTCTTGAGATTGACACTCTGAATGCCATATTGGCTCAGAACAAGATATTGACTCAACAAGTCAATTTGATTTCTCAAAGTCTGTCTGGAATGCAGAATGCACCAAACAGTACTAAGGATGCTTCATCTGAGGAAGAAGCTTATGATCCTGAGAACCCTTCCATGGAAGAGGTGAATTACCTAGGAGAACCCTATGGAAACACCTATAATTCTTCATGGAGAAATCACCCAAATCTCTCATGGAAGAATCAAGAGAGACCTCAACAAGGTTTCAATAACAATAATGGTGGAAGAAACAGGTTTAGCAATAGCAAGCCTTTTCCATCATCTTCTCAGCAACAGACAGAGAGTTCTAAGCAGAATACTTCTGACTTAGCAACAATGGTCTCTGATCTAATAAAGACCACTCAAAGTTTCATGAATGAAACAAGGTCCTCCATCAGAAATTTGGAGGGACAAGTGGGACAGCTGAGCAAGAAAATTACTGAACTCCCTCCTAGTACTCTCCCAAGTAATACAGAAGAAAATTCAAAAGGAGAGTGCAAAGCCATAACCATGGCCGAATATGGAGAGGAAAGAGAGGAGGTGGATGCCACTGAGGAAGACTCCAATGGGCGTGCACCAATCTCCTCTGAGTTCCTCAATGAGGAACAATGGGAATCTGAGGCTCAAAATGAGACCATAGAGATTCCATTGGACTTACTTCTGCCATTCATGAGCTCTGATGAGTATTCTTCCTCTGAAGAGGATGAGTATGTCACTGAAGAGCAAGTTGCTAAATACCTTGGAGCAATCATGAAGCTAAATGACAAGTTATTTGGAAATGAGACTTGGGAGGATGAACCACCTTTGCTCACCAAAGAACTGGATGACTTGTCTAGGCAGAAACTGCCTCAAAAGAGGCAAGATCCTGGGAAGTTTTCTATACCTTGCACCATAGGCACCATGACCTTCAAGAAGGCCTTGTGTGACTTAGGGTCAAGTGTAAACCTCATGCCCCTCTCTGTAATGGAGAAATTAGGGATCTTTGAGGTGCAAGCTGCAAGAATCTCATTAGAGATGGCAGACAATTCAAGAAAACAAGCTCATGGACTTGTAGAGAATGTTTTGGTGAAGATTGAAGACCATTACATCCCTACTGATTTCATAGTCCTAGAGACTGGGAAGTGCATGGATGAATCCATCATCCTTGGCAGACCCTTCCTAGCCACAACAAAGGCTGTGATTGATGTTGATAGAGGAGAGTTGATCATCCTTGGTGTTTAAGGCCCAAGGACATCCCTCTATCATCATGGAGAGGAAGCATGAAGAGCTTCTCTCAAAACAGAGCCAAGCAGAGCCCCCACAGTCAAACTCTAAGTTTGGTGTTGGGAGGCCACAACCAAACTCTAAGTTTGGTGTTGAACCCCCACATTCAAACTCTAAGTTTGGTGTTGGGAGGTTCCAACACGGTTCTGAGTATCTCTGAGGCTCCATGAGAGTCCTCTGTCAAGCTAATGACATTAAAGAATCGCTTGTTGGGAGGCAACCCAATGTTTTATAGTTAACTATTTTCTTTTGTTATTTTATCTTTTTTGTAGGTTGATGATCATAAGAAGTCACAAAAACAATGAAAAAAGCAAAAACAGAATGAAAAACAGGAAGAAAAACAGCACACCCTGGAGGAGAAGAAACTGGTGTTCAAACGCCAGTAATGCAAGCTGTTGGGCGTTTAACGCCCAGTCTGGCACCATTCTGGGCGTTTAACGCCAGAAAGGGGCACCAGACTGGCGTTAAACGCCAGTAAAGGGCAACAACCTGGCGTTAAACGCCAGGAATGGGCACCAGCCCGGCGTTTAACGCCAGAAATAGCTCAAAACGTGATTTTGAGCAACATTTGGTACAGGGATGACTTTTCCTTGACACCACAGGATCTGTGGACCCCACAGGACCCCACCATCAATCTCTCTCTTCTTCCCCCATTCACCAATCACCTCAATACCTCTTCCCCAAAAACCCTTCACCTATCAAATCCCATCTTTCTCTTCACCACTCACATCCATCCTTCATAAAACCCCACCAACCTCACCCTTCAAATTCAAACCACTTTCCCTCCCAAACCCACCCATAATGGCCGAACCATTACCCCCCTCTCTCCTATATATACCCTTCTTCAAACCTTCATTTTCACACAACCTAAACACCCCTTCTTCCCCTTCTTGGCCGAACACACCACCTTCCCCCTCTTCCTCATTTCTTCTTCTTCTACTCTCTTCTTTCTTCTTTTGCTCGAGGACGAGCAAACATTTTAAGTTTGGTGTGGTAAAAGCGTTGCTTTTTCGTTTTTCCATAACCATTTATGGCATCTAAGGCCGGAGAAACCTCTAAAAAGAGGAAAGGGAAGGCAAAAGCTTCCACCTCCGAGTCATGGGAGATGGATAGATTCCTCTCAAGGGTGCATCAAGACCACTTCTATGAAGTTGTGGCCTTGAAGAAGGTGATCCCCGAGGTCCCCTTTTCACTCAAAAAGGGTGAATACCCGGAGATCCGACATGAGATCCGAAGAAGAGGTTGGGAAGTACTTACCAACCCCATTCAACAAGTCGGAATCTTGATGGTTCAAGAGTTCTATGCCAATGCATGGATCACCAAGAACCATGACCAAAGTGTGAACCCGAATCCAAAGAATTATCTCACTATGGTTCGGGGGAAATACTTGGATTTCAGTCCGGAGAGTGTGAGGGTGGCGTTCAACTTGCCTATGATGCAAGGAGATGAACACCCTTATACAAGAAGGGTCAACTTTGATCAAAGGTTGGACCAAGTCCTCACAACCATATGTGAAGAGGGCGCACAATGGAAGCAAGATTCAAGAGGAAAGCCGGTTCAATTGAGAAGGCATGACCTCAAGCCCGTGGCTAGAGGATGGTTAGAGTTCATACAACGCTCAATCATTCCCACTAGCAACCGGTCCGAAGTTACCATAGACCGGGCTATCATGATCCATAGCATCATGATTGGAGAAGAAATAGAAGTTCATGAGGTCATAGCCCAAGAACTCTACAAGGTGGCGGACAAGACCTCCACTTTGGCAAGGTTAGCCTTTCCTCATCTCATCTGTCACCTCTGTTATTCAGTTGGAGTTGACATAGAGGGAGATACCCCCATTGATGAGGACAAGCCCATCACCAAGAAAAGGATGGAGTACACAAGAGACCCCTCTCACCATGAGATCCCTGAGATTCCTCAAGGGATGCACTTTCCTCCACAAAATTATTGGGAGCAATTAAACACCTCCCTAGGAGAATTGAGTTCCAACATGGGACAACTAAGGGTGGAGCATCAAGAACACTCCATTCTCCTCCATGAAATTAGAGAAGACCAAAAAATCATGAGGGAGGAGCAACAAAGACAAGGAAGAGACATTGAGGAGCTCAAGCACTCCATAGGATCTTCAAGAGCAAGAAAGAGCCGCCATCACTAAGGTGGACCCGTTCCTTGATTTCCTTGTTCTTTATTCTTCTGTTTTTCGATTTTTATGCTTTATGTTTGTCCATGTTTGTGTCTTGTGATCATTAGTGTCTTAGTGTCTATGCCTTAAAGTTATGAATGTCCTATGAATCCATCACCTTTCTTGAATAAAAACGTGCTTAATTGAAAAGGAAAGAATTGCATGAATTCTGAATTTTATAATAGTTTAATTATTTTGATGTGGTGGCAACACTTTTGTTCTCTGAATGTATGCTTGAACAGTGCATATGTCTTTTGAACTTGTGGTTCATGAATGTTGGCTCTTGAAAGAATGATGAAAAAGGAGACATGTTACTGAGGATCTGAAAAATCATTAAAAATGATTCTTGAAGCAAGAAAAAGCAGAAAAAAAAAGAGAAAAAGCAAACGAAAAAAAAAAACTGAAAAAAAAAGAAAGAAAAAGAAAGAAATAAAGTTGTGATCCAAGGCAAATAAGAGTGTGCTTAAGAACCCTGGACACCTCTAATTGGGGACTTTAGCAAAGCTGAGTCACAATCTGAAAAGGTTCACCCAATTATGTGTCTGTGGCATGTATGTATCCGGTGGTAATACTGGAAGACAGAGTGCTTTGGGTCACGGCCAAGACTCAAGAAATAGCTATGTTCAAGAATCATCATACTTTACTAGGAGAATCATTAACACTATCTGGATTCTGAGTTCCTAAAGAAGCCAATCATTCTGAATTACAAGGGATAGAGTGAGATGCCAAAACTATTCAGAGGCAAAAAGATAAAAGCCCCGCTCATCTAATTAATACTGATCTTCATAGATGTTTTTGGAGTTCATTGCATATTCTCTTCTTTTTATCTTATTTGATCTTCAGTTGCTTGGGGACAAGCAACAATTTAAGTTTGGTGTTGTGATGAGCGGATAATTTGTATGCTTTTTGGCATTGTTTTTAGTATATTTTTAGTATGATCTAGTTAGTTTTTAGTATATTTTTATTAGTTTTTAGTTAAAATTCACTTTTCTGGACTTTACTATGAGTTTGTGTATTTTTCTGTGATTTCAGGTATTTTCTGGCTGAAATTGAGGGACCTGAGCAAAAATCTGATCCAGAGACTCAAAAGGACTGCAGATGCTGTTGGATTCTGACCTCCCTGCACTCGAAGTGGATTTTCTGGAGCTACAGAAGCCCAATTGGCGCGCTCTCAACGGCGTTGGAAAGTAGACATCCTGGGCTTTCCAGCAATATAATACTCCATACTTTGCCCAAGATTTGATGGCCCAAACCGGCGTTCAAAGTCACCTCAAGAAATTCCAGCGTTAAACGCCGGAACTGGCACCTAATTGGGAGTTAAACGCCCAAACTGGCACTAAAGCTGGCGTTTAACTCCAAGGAGAGTCTCTACACGAAAAAGCTTCATTGCTCAGCCCAAGCACACACCAAGTGGGCCCGGAAGTGGATTTTTATGTCATTTACTCATCTATGTACTAGTTTTCTATAAGTAGGACCTTTTACTATTGTATTGAGAGAGACTTTTGGGTAGCTATCTTCGTTTTATGCTATCTTAGACCTTTGGGAGGCTGGCCATTCGGCCATGCCTAGACCTTGTTCTTATGTATTTTCAACGGTGGAGTTTCTACACACCATAGATTAAGGTGTGGAGCTCTGCTGTACCTCGAGTATTAATGCAATTACTATTGTTCTTCCATTCAATTCCACTTGTTCTTTGTCCAAGATATCACTTGTTCTTCGACTTGATGAAGGTGATGATTGACGCCCATCACCATTCTCACTCATGAACAAGGTGACTGACAACCATTCTTGTTCTACAAGCATCTGAGGCTTAGTGAATATCTCTTGGATTCCTGATTGCACGATGCATGGTTGATCGCCTGACAACCGAGTGCTCGCCTGACAAACGAGCCAACCATTCCGTGAGATCAGAGTCTTCGTGGTATAGGCAAGAACTGATGGCAGCATTCAAGAGAATCCGGAAGGTCTAACCTTGTCTGTGGTATTCTGAGTAGGATTCAATGACTGAATGACTGTGACGTGCTTCAAACTCCTAGCAGGCTAGGGCGTTAGTGACAGACGCAAAAGTATCAATGGATATTATTCCGGCCTGACCGAGAACTGACAGCTGAATTCCGCTATGCCGTGACAGGACATATGCAATCGCTTTCACTGAGAGGATGGGAGGTAGCCACTGACAATGGTGAAACCCTACACAAGCTTGCCATGGAAAGGAGTAAGAAGGATTGGATGAAGGCAGTAGGAAAGCAGAGAGACGGAAGGGAAGGCATCTTCATACGCTTGTCTGAAGCTCTTACACCAATGATATACATAAGTATCACTATCTTTATCTTTTATATTATTTTCGTTCATCATCATATACATTTGAGTTTGCCTGACTAAGATTTACAAGATGACCATAGCTTGCTTCAATGCTAACAATCTCCGTGGGATCGACCCTTACTCACGTAAGGTATTACTTGGACGACCCAGTGCACTTGCTGGTTAGTTGTGCGAAGTTGTGTAATGCCATGGAATTGAACCACCAAGTTTTTGGAGTTCATGACCAGGGATTATGAGAGTTGTGAAAAGTATTGTTCACAATTTCGCGCACCATGTGGTCAAATCACAAATCAATGGGTACCCTCGCAAAAGCCTGGCCATTGACCACTGACACAAAAATTGTTGTCGGTCTAGATTTTTCTTCTTATAGAAAAGAATTACTTCGTTGTAAGTATAGCTCCAAACCAACAAACAACTCTCACATCAAACTAAAATATGGTTTTGTCACATGTACAAACCCCAAATAAGAAAACCAAAATATTTGGACTCCGGGTCGTCTCACGAGGATTGCAATGAAGTGAATGATTATTGGCTATGAAGGAACAAAGGGGGTTTGATTGATAAAGGGGCAAGAAAGTAAAAGGAGCAAGAATTTAAATGACAAGAAGAGTAAATCAAGCAAGCAATTAAAGAAAGCAAGTAATAAAGAGAGACATTCATGGCAAAGATTGAGCATATAGGCTTTCTATCATAGTCATACAATGATTATTTCATCTTATTTAGTCAACTCCAACATATAGGGAGAAATTCAAACGAGATTAATCAATCATATCACAATAATAAACAAGAATTTATCTTATTACGTCATCCCCGAAGATGGAAGAAGGTATCATGTTATCCTCATACTCGGAGAAAGTCTAATAAGACTAGTTAACCTCAATCCAAATGTACTAATCAACTCACTAATGGAATTAGCAAAAGATTAGAGTCAATGGAAATCATATTAACTAACAATTCTAGATCACCAACATTAATTGGGTTTTCATGACTCAAGATTGCCTAATTACTCTTTCCAAGCCAAGAATGCTCAAAATCTACTCTAACATCCTTCCAAGCATTTTGTCAAACACTTGGAAGGCATACAAAGAAAGCATGGTAAATTGCAAGGAAAGATAAAATCTACCAACTACCAATTGCAAGGAAAATGAGATCACAACTCAAATCAACAATAAAAGAACATCAAACATTAAATTGTACTGAAAGTAAATCAAATCCAACAAGAGCATCCATGAACATAGAAGAGAAATTAACATGAAAACTAAGAGAATCAAGTAGTAGGAACAAGAAATCATAAAAGAAACAAGATGAAAACATGTAATTGAACCTAGATCTAAGATCGAAATGTCTTAAACCTAACCTAATTCTAGAGAGAAGAGGGGGCTTCTCTCTCTAGAAACTAACCTACATGATGCCAAAACTACAAACAATTGCTCCCCCTTTTTGCTTGGGCTTCAATTCTGCATGAAATACACTCAGAAATAGGTTGGAATTGGGCCTAGGCTACTCAGAAATCGCCCCCATCATTTTGCCTTTAAGTGAGTCACGTGCGAGTATCCACGCATACGCGCCATATGCGCGTGCGCGTCGATTGGCTATTTCTTCATCTGCGTGGATGCATCATGTACACGTGCGTGTCTCTATGCGAAATCACTTTTGCGTATGCGCGCCTTGTACGCGTGCGCGCCCATCGATGCATTCCCAATTCTTGTTTCCTCATGCATTCTCCACTTTGCATGCTTTTCTCCTCATTTCTTCCATCCGATACTTGCCTTATGAACCTGAAATCACTCAACAAACACATCAAGGCATCGAATGGAATTAAAGTGAGTTAAAATTACCAATTTAAGGGCCTAAAAAGCATGTTTTTACACTTAAGCACAATTCAAAGGAGAATTACAAAACCATGCTATTTTATTGAATAAATGTGGGAAAAGGTGAATAAATCCCCTAAAATAAGCATAAGATAAACCACGAAATCGGGGTTTATCAACCACTTTTAGGCACGCTTTAAAAGCGTGGCAAGAAAAAAGTGTGCCGACTGGCCTTTTTTCTTATAGTGTATCAACCATTCCATGAAGATATCGAAAGATTTGTTTGATTCCATTCCAATGTCTTCTGGTTGAGGAACTATATCTTGCTAGTAAATTCATAGCAAATGATATATCGGGTCTTGTATTATTAGCAAGATACATTAGCGCTCTAATGGCACTAAGATATTGTACTTCAAGACCAAAGATATCTTCATTTTCTTCCTTAGGACAGAATTGATCATTTAACACATCCAAAGATCTTACGATCATTAAGGTACTTAATGGATGTGACTTATCCATATAAAATCTCTTCAAGATTTTTTCTGTGTATGTTGTTTGATGAATAAAGATCCCATTTTTTATATGATCGATCTGCAGGCCGAGACAAAATTTAGTCTTTCTAAGATCTTTCATCTCAAACTCTTCTTTTAGATTTTTTATAAATGTTTGAATCTCTTTAGAAGTTCCAATTATATTTAAATTATCAACGTACACAGCAATTATAATGAATCCAGATAGAGATTTCATTATGAAAACACATGGGTAGATATCATTATTCTTAAATCCATTTTTGGTCTAATACTCAGTAAGACAATTATACCACATTCGTCCAGATTGTTTTTGACCATATAAAGATCTTTGCAATTTGACTGAATATAACCCATGTGAATATTCATTGGATGTTTTAGATATCTATAGTCCTTCAAGGATTTTTATATAGACATCATGATCTAATGATCCGTATATATAGGTTGTTACCACATCCATTAAATGCATATATTGTTTATGGTATGTGGGCAAACTGACCAAATAATGCAATGTTATTGCATCCACTACAGGGAAATACGTTTCTTCATAATCTATACTGGGCTTTTGTGAAAAACCTTGTGCCACAAGTCGAGCTTTGTAGCATACAATTTCATTTTTCTCATTTCTTTTTCTCACAAATACCCATCTGTATCCAACAGGTTTTACATCTCCTGGTGTACAGACTTCAAGTCCAAAGACTTCACGTTTTGCAAGTGAGTTTAACTCAGCCTTCATGACTTCTTCCAATTTTGGCCAATCATTCCTTTGTCGACATTCTTCGACTATTCTTGGCTTAAGATCCTTACTTTCATGCATGATATTTAATGCCACATTATATGCAAATATTTCATTGACAATTGTCTTATTTCGGTCCCATTTTTCTCCTGAAAAGACATAATTCATCGAGATCTCGTCATTTTCACAATTTTTAGTTAGATGGTCTTAGACAACAGTTTTTATAGTATTGCTGTTGAAGTTCAAATTTTCATTACGTTATAGCAACAAAATAAAACCGTTCTCTTTGACTATTTTAAAGAATAGTTTTATAACCATTACAACAACGGTTTATCAAACAACAATTTTCTAATATTATTTAAATAATTATACAAATTAAAAGACACATATAAAAATAATTATAAATAATCATACAAATTTAAATAATTTTTTCTAAAAATACTAAATTTATTAAATACTCAAAAACTATTGTTATAAATATATAACAAATATTATTTTTAGAAAAAATAAAATAAAATTAAATTTATAATAAATATTATATATTTTTAAAAATATAAATATGAATAAATTGTGATTTTATCTTATTAAGTTTAAACTTTATAATTTAAAAAATTTTTCTATTAGAAAATAATTAAAGAGATTCGGAGATAAATTCATTTTGAATAAATTAATATTCTTAAATAATTTTATTATAATAGAATATTTTGTATAATTTTAGTAATTAAAAAATAAGAAAGAATTGTACAATTTAATTTAAGTGACTTTTATTATGAAAAAGTGATGACTTATTATTAATTTGAACTCCTTATTTATAAACTAATCTATTAAGAGTAATTAAATTAGTTTTATTAATATTTTGAGTTAATTTAATTAATATTCTTGTGTAATTTTTATAATTGGTTATTTCATATAATTTGAAATTAAAGTTTTGATGATGGAAACTAATAAAAAGTTATATCATTTAATTTGAATAATTAATATTTTTGTGTTAAAAATTGTTTTTTATAAAATATAATTAATACATTTATTTATAATTTAAATTATAAATAATTATTTTAGCTCATTGATAAATAAATGAATAAAATTTTATGCATTTTAAAAATAATATTTACAGTATTAAATTTAAATTCTATATTATTATTATATCTCAAATATTTTCTAAAATTATTATATTACTAATATATATTTTACCCTAATTCTAGAATTATCAAATAAAACTCCAATTTCACAAAAATTTTAACTTTGTTATCTTAAATCCCTAGACACAAATACAGAAAAGGAAACAGAAGGAAAAGGGGAAAAGAAAAAAGGGAAAAGAGAGAAGAAGGGGAATCAGGGAAGAAGAAGGGAAGGAAAGGGAGAAGAGTGCGCCGTCACTGTACCTTGCCCGCCTGCCGCCGCCGTTCCGTGGAGCCGCCACCATTGTCGCATGAACCGGAGGGTGTGGAGATGGAAAAGAGTACACGCAAGAGAGGAAAAGTAGCCACTATCGTGGAGGACTCCATCATCACCGCTGAAGGTCCTGACTGTCGAGCTCGTCGTCGCCGTCACACCTCCCATCACTGCCGCCACTGAAGAGCTCGAAGAGAGAGAAAATGTTCGTGCAGAGAGAGAAACACGATGAGGGAGGAGGAGGTTGCCTCTGTTGTTGCCAAGCCGTCGCTGGCGGGGTTGGGTTTGCCGTCGCTGTTGAGCTGTGTGCCGCCGTTGGTGTCTGGATCACCATTCTATTTCTGCTGCAACTCGCCACTGTCTTGGTGAGCTTTACCCTGTTTCTGATTTCCCTTTGCTCGCCTAAGTTATCCCGTTGTTGCTGTGAGGGTTATTGTTAAGGTGTTTTTGTTAACTGAAGCAGTTGCTATGAGTTACTTTGCTGTCGCCTAATATTGATTTTAATGTTGATTTGGTATAATATTGTTTTGATGTTGATTTGGTAACTGGTAATTTGGAAATACTGTTGTAATTTTATTTTGATTTTAATATTGATTTAGTATGTAACTGGTTCTCTGGCAATGCTGCCTTGATTTTGTTTTGATTTTAATATTAATTTATTATAGTACTGTTATGATTTTGATTTGGTAACTAGATCTCTGAAAGAACTTATAAGTGGTATCGAATTAACCATGAAAACTTTGTAGCCATCAGACGTAGATGTATGTATAGATCTCTGAATTAAAGCTTACTTGTGTATATAAGGTAAGATTGGGCTTTCTCAACCCAAGTGCTGCATATAGGATTGCCCTAACTTTAATACTTTTTAGCATTTGTGTAGTTTTGATTAACTTATCAAAGTTTGGTATTTGCTTTACTCTTATTGCTTTCTTGTATTCTTGATTATTTTGTAAAGATTCTTGAAATAGACACCTATAGATACCACAGGCACTCTATGTCTGATCCTGGCAGCACATACCGTACATGTGACGAGATTTCCAATGTAAGACAGGTTTGTCACACTACTGAGTAAAGCATATAATGTGCTGTTATTTTAATATCATGGAGTTCTTTCTCAATTTTTTCTCTTGGTTAATATGATTATAGGAGCGTGATCCAATTGAGAGAGTGAGGAAGCTATTATTGGCTCATGGCATTGCTTCTGAGAAGGCGCTGAAGGTAATCAAAAGAAACTAGACTTCTTACTTTGTTCTTCTGATGTGAAGTACGATAATTTTAAGGCTTAGTTATGTATAATACTATGACTTCTATATTGATGACACCTTTGCCAAATTTACCATGCCTTTTTTATTTTTTATTTCTTTGAAGATAGTTCAGGGATTAAACTTTTCTTTATTATGATGTAAGGTATCAGACTTGACTTAAGGAATTATGGGCTACGTTATATTTTTTGTGGCTTCCAATTCATGTTTACCATACTTTGGAGTTTGTAAATGGATTCGAGTCCTCTCATAGGGTATAAGATCTTATTATAGTAAGTACTGTTAAATTGAGTTATATTCTGCCTATAACTATTTCTGCTATGTGTAAAAGGTGCCTATTTTGTGAACTACTAGTAGTACTCATTGTTTTCTTTCAAGTTTCCAATTCAATTGGAGTTTAAGAAGATTTGTAGTTGGAACATGCAAGTATATATTTTTATGTTTTAGGGGTCAGATAAAACATTTTATTTTAAGTACTATGCTGAACATATTCAATTGATCTTCTTCTTTTAGGACATTGAGAAACAAGTCAGAAAAGATGTCGATGATGACATCGCTAAAGCAAAGGTAAAGAACAAAAAATATATATTTCAATCATCCATACCTTGTGATCGCCGTACATGATTAACAATCTTACGTTTCATGTTGATTTTCTGTAATCTGTAATGCCCAATGCCAGACCCATCTGAACTATTTACCAGGGTATATGTTAAGGGTTTAGGAGTTGAGGTATTAATTTATTCCAAATTCATTACTAGTTTCATCGAGTATAAGAAAATGACAAATTGAGATTTCACCTTTTACTTTTAAAATTGTTAGATACAAATTGTTAGTTTCATGATTGGTTGAGATGTCATCTTTTGAACATTAGCAGTTGACTTCTAGAAATCCTTTAGAAGTAATAAGCTATTGATTGGAAAAATCACTTATCGTTAGTCTAAAGCATATGTCCGTGTCTTTAAAAGAATGTTATTATATATATGTTTGTCCTCTCTCTCTCAAACAATTTTAGTAAACATTATTAGTATTAAAGATGTGTAGTTTTATATTTGATTTATTATTTTTTGTTTTGTTTACAGAAAAACCATGTTGGAAGGGAAATCAAACTTGGGTCAAATTTTTAAGAGCAAATTTTAGAGAGGATGAACTTGTGGACAGGAAGATAAACTTATTTTCTACTTAGCTATTTCAACTCTTTTTTGTTATTGTATTTTTTGTAAAATTAGATGATATAGTTCGAGGTTGTCATGACTTAGGCTATAGTATTATGGTACTTTGAAAAATGATGATGATATAAGTACAAATAGTTATGACCTAGATTAGTATTATGTTATTTTACAATTATGATCTAATGTGATTGTAGAATTTACAACAATTTTTATAAATCAAATTTAATGGGAAATGTTCAATTAGTTTTTTTTGTAATTTGATTCAAATAGTTTAGGTTATTTATTGATAATGAATTAAAAAAAGTTAGAACTAATTTCATTCATGAGAAAATAATTGTAAATAAAGAATTATATGTTATAAAAACTGTTGTCAAAAATCACAAAAGAAAATGGTGTTAAAATTGTTGTCTTAGACGACTATAAAATGGCAACGGTATTAAAACCATTGCCAAAAAATGACACCAATGTTAACGCTTCAAAACCGTTGGCTTTGTGAATAATAAAACTAAAATAGTTTAAAACCGTTGCCTATCCAGTTACGCTATTAAACCGTTGAATCATTAATAAGAACGGTTCTAAAACCGTTGCTTATCGAGTAACGGTTCAAAACCGTTGGTTAAAATTTCCGGTCAAAATCGTTGTCTATACTAGTAACTGTGGCAACGGTTTTTTTGTTACCGTTACCTTAGGTAAAAAAACTATTGCCTATGAGCATTGGTAACGGCCGCATATAACACAAGTTAAAAACTGTTGCCAAAGCGTTGCCTAAAGTTTTAAGAACGGTTTTTTGATCTACAGCAACGGTTTTTGACCGTTGCGAAAACCCTTTTTTGTTGCAGTGTATATGTTTTATTCTCTTATACCTATACCTTGTATCTTATGCGTTAGAACGTTTCATGCTTTTGTAATTCTGTCTTTGAGCTTAATCCTTCATCAGGCTTCTACAATATATTATTCCCTTCCATATATAAACATGTATAAGCTTTAGGACTATCGTAACCTCTGATTAACCTTTGCTTTATGGCTAGAGGTAAGGCTTAGGGTAATTAGGGTGTTACATTTAGTGGTATCAGAGCGATTCATCCTCGTGAGCCTGAGGGATGGACCGATTGTGCTTCATTGCACACTCTGTGTCATTTTTCTTTTGTGCTATTTAGGATACCTGCTTGATATGCATAGCATGCTTGTTTGTGAGTTCCTGTGGGGATAATTAAAGCACTGAGCTTGAGATATTGAGACTGATCACCTTGATATCGATTATTTGGTGTGGAAAGGAAACCCGAATGGCAACTCACGGATGAGGTCGATCACGTTAATAGAGAGGTAGTAAGGGTGACTAGCTTAGCCTATGCGTTACGAGCTCAGCATGTTCCAGAAAATTCTGTTCGTGGAGTTTGCGGCATATCAGGTGATGGTTGCAGCTTAACACTTGTGGCAATAGAAGTAACGATTGATGCTTTTGCGGTTTTTACTTATGATTTTCGATTTCTAACTGTTATGCTGTGAACCATGTTGAAAAGGTTTTAAGGTTTATAATGATTTTTCGATTTGGTTTGAAACTTTTGGTTTAAACGATTTGGTTCTGAAACTACGTCGAAAATTCTTGGTTTGAAAGATATTGTTTATAAAGAAAAAGTGAGTTCTATGATTTTATCAATTTTTGAATGTGGTTTCTAAATTATCTTGTAGAATGCGGATTTAAATTGAAAAGTTTTATTCGAGGAAACTGTGATTTCAAGTATTTGACTTACGAAGAAATGATTTTGACTCCTTTGAAAAAGTGTTAACAAGGAATATGTTTAGATTGAATTTGTTTTGAAGGTTTTGAAAAGTATTACAAAATCGGTATTTGTTTTATGAAAAACTTTGGGTGCGTAATGATGATAATAAGAGTGACACAGTGGAAGGGGAGAGGGGACGTTTGCACGGTAGAACGCTTTGAGGAGGATATATCGCGTGATTCGAATTTTTCAGGGCGAAAATTTTATTAAGAGGGGAGAATGTAATAAACCGAGTTTTTCACGCAAAACCATCTTTATAAAAATAATAATTTTAGTTCCCGGAAGAGGTTCAAAATTTAGAAGTTTTAATTTGAAAATATAAATGAAATTTGATTTCAGTGAATTTTTCTGAGTTGGAAAATATATCTGTTTCGAAAAGTTTTGCAAAAATGCGTACTGACGCCTAAGCTGGTAGTACCGGCTCTAGTCTATCCAGTATCGCGTATTTTGGAAAATAATATTTTAAAGATTGATTTATTGTTTTGAAAGGGGTAAGAAATAATTTAGAATTGAAAACCAGTACTAATCTTAAAGGTTTTGGCCCACTTACGAACCAAAAACACTAACGGATTGCACCAAGCCCAAACCGAGCCCAAGGCCCAACATATATATGCCCATTTAATGAACATTTCAGCTCATTTCTCTTCAAATTGAAGAGAGGGGCGCTGATGAGAAGAGAGAAGTGAGGAGTGGGGGTTTCACTATTCACCTCCACCTTCAGGGAGCCATATCTTGAGCTACGAAGCTCCGATTGACGAGCCGTTTGGGGCCACGCGAAGCTCTTGATGAGCTCTTCATTTCTATATAAGCAAAGCTGGTAAGAAATTGCGTTTCACTCTCCAATTTTGTGCCCTAGATTTCTGCACGTTTTGGGTTTGGTTTTTGAGCAAGTTTTGTGATTTTGGTTGTTTAGGTGATCTCTAGTAGCGGGTAATTATTGGAAATTGCTCCAATCATCTTTAGATAAGGTGAGTTGCTCATAAACCTTTGTAATGTTGTATGTTGTGGTTTCTAGGTTTTGATTTTAGTGATATATGTGTTGTTAGTTTGAGCCTTGGTGTATGTTGGTGTGGGTTAAGGCTTTGGATCAAGCTTGGTGGCTTTGTTTTGGTGTTTGGTGCGTTTGAGAATCGGCCAAGGTATGGTTTCGGTTTCCTTTATGTAATATGTATTGTTTCTGGACACTTAGGCTAGTTGACTGGTGCACGAAATTGTGATCTCCATGGCGCCAACAACTTGGTACGCACAATTGTAATCTCAACTCTTTTACACAATTTCGCACAACTAACCAGCAAGTGCACTGGGTCGTCCAAGTAATAAACCTTACGTGAGTAAGGGTCGATCCCACGGTGTTTGTCAGCTTGAAGCAAGCTATGGTCATCTTGTAAATCTCAGTCAGGCGGATTCAAATGGTTATAGAGTTTTGATAATTAAAAGATAAATAAAACATAAAATAAAGATAGAGATACTTATGCAATTCATTGGTGGGAATTTCAGATAAGCGTATAAAGATGCGTTATTCCTTTTGAATCTCTGCTTTCCTACTGCCTTCATCCAATCCTTCATACTCCTTTCTATGGCAAGTTGTATATTGGGGGATCACCGTTGTCAATGGCTACCGTTCGTCCTCTCAGTGAAAATGGCCAAATGCGCTGTCACCGTACGGCTAATCATCTGTCGGTTCTCACTCATGTTGGAATAGGATCCATTGATTCTTTTGCGTCTGTCACCACGCCCAACACTTGCGTGTTTGAAGCTCATCACAGTCATCCCATCCCAGATCCTACTCGGAATACCACAGACAAGGTTTAGACTTTCCAGATCTCAAGAATGCTGCCAATTGATTCTACCTTATACCACGAAGACTCTAATCGTGAACCAGAAGGCTAAGTGATATGCATTCAAGCTCGTTTGTATGTAGAACAGAAGTGTTTGTTAGACACACGTTCATAGGTTGAGAATGATGATGAGCGTCACATAATCATCACATTCATCATGTTCTTGTGTGCGAATGGATATCTTAGAACAAGAATAAGCATGAATTGAATAGAAAACAGTAGTAATTGCATTAATACTCAAGGAACAGTAGAGCTCCACACCTTAATCTATGGTGTGTAAAAACTCCACCGTTGAAAATACATAAGTGATGATGGTCCAGGCATGGCCGTGAGGCCAGCCCCCATAAAAGTCTAAGATAGCATAAAACTGATCAAAGATCCCAGCATAACCCAGACGTCTAATATAATGAGAAAAAGTCCTATTTATACTAAATTAGTTACTAGGGTTTACAGAGATAAGTAAATGATGCAGAAATCCACTTTCGGGCCCACTTGGTGTGTGCTTGGGCTGAGTATTGAAGCTTTCATGTGTAGAGACTTCTCTTGGAGTTAAACGCCAGTTTGCAGCCTGTTTTGGGCGTTTAACTCTAGCTTGTAACCTGTTTCTGGCGTTTAACGCCAGAATAGGGCAGGAAATTGGAGTTTGAACACCAGTTTACGTCATCAAAACTCGGGCAAAGTATGGACAATTAAATATTGCCGGAAATCCCTGGATGTCTACTTTCCAACGCAATTGAGAGCGTACCGTTTGGGTTTCTATAGCTCCAAAAAATCAATTTCGAGTGCAGGGAAGTCAAAATCCAACAGCATCAGCAATCCTTTTTCAGCCTCTAAATCAGATTTTTGCTCAGGTCCCTCAATTTCAGCCAGAAAATACCTGAAATCATAGAAAAACACACAAACTCATAGTAAAGTCCAGAAATGTGAATTTTGCTCAAAAACTAATAAAAATATACTAAAAAGTAGCTAGATCTTAGTAAAAACTATCTAAAAACAATGCCAAAAAGCGTATAAATTATCCGCTCATCACAACACCAAACTTAAATTGCTGCTTGTCCCCAAGCAACTGAAAATCAAATAGGATAAAAAGAAGAGAACATACAATGAATATCACAATATCAATGAAACTTAGTCCCAATTAGATGAGCGGGGCTAGTAGCTTTTTGCTTCTGAACAATTTTGGCATCTTACTTTATCCTTTAAAATTCAGAATGATTGGCATCTATAGGAACTCAGAATTTTAGATAGTGTTATTGATTCTCCTAGTTCAGTACGTTGATTCTTGAACACAACTACTTTATGAGTCTTGGCCGTGACCCTAAGCACTTTGTTTTCCAGTATTACCACCGGATACATAAATGCCACAGACACATAACTGGGTGAACCTTTTCAGATTGTGACTTAGCTTTGCTAAAGTCCCCAATTAGAGGTGTCCAGAGTTCTTAAGCACACTCTTTTTGCTTTGGATCACGACTTTAACCACTCAGTCTCAAGCTTTTCACTTGGACCTTCATGATTGACGTTAGGATTTTTTGCTAGTAAAGAATTTATAAAAATAGTCGCGTTGTAGATATAGTTTCTAAACTAACAGAAATCCCTTCGTACAAATGTTTTGGTTGTCACAAGTAACAAACTGCTAAATAAATTGATAACCGAAGTATTTAAACCTCGGGTCATCTTCTCAAGAAATTGCAAGGAGGTATGTTCTTATTATTGGCTATGAAAAAGGAAAATTGGGGTTTTGAAAGTAAGGGGGCAGTATGTTGCACAAAAAATAAATAAATAACTATAAAATAAACTCTTGGCAAGGTATGAGAATTGGAAGTCCTATCCTGGTTATCCTTATCAATTGTAATGAGAATTGGATTTTTCTCCCACTTTGTTAACCTCCAACTATGAAGGTAAGTTAAGTGGATGAATTAATTCTGATTCCTCAAGTCCTAGTCCTTCCTTGGGAAAGGCTAGAGTTATTGGAATATGAATTAATGAAATGAAGAAATCCAATTTTCAATCAACAATGAGTTTGATAACTCTAGAGTCACCAATTATTCAACCAAAGCCAAAAGGGAAACAGGAAAATTCAAATTATTTATATAAATAAAAGACAGTAATCATCAATCTGAAATATCTCAAATAACATTAATTAAAGAGATCAATCTAAACGTGGAACATTGAAAAATAAATAAATACAAAGAACCTGGGATTGAGAGTCACTCCTAAAACTAAGAGAAGTCCTAAATCCTAATCCTAATTCTAATCCTAATCCTAAGAGAGAGAGGAGAGAACCTCTCTCACTAAAAACTACATCTAAAAATATGAAAAGTGAATTATGAGAGCATCTGAAGTCTCCCCTCATTTCTCCACTTTGCAGCCTTTAATCTGTGTTTTCTGGGCTTGAAACTGGGCCGGAAATAGCCCAGGATTCGCTGTTTGCGAAATCTGCCACGCTGATTTTCGCAGATGCGACGCGTCCGTGTAGATGACGCGTTCGCGTCACCTATCTGTACGGTCACTATGGTAAATTATATATCAAATTGAAGCCCCGAACATTAGCTTTTCAACGCAAGTGGAACCGCGTCATTTGGACCTCTGTAGCTAAAGTTATAGCCATTTGAGTGCAAAGAGGTCAGGCTAGACAGCTTAGCAGTTTCTCCAACTTCTTGTATTCCTTCCACTTTTGCATGCTTCCTTTCCATCCTCTGAGTCATTCCTGCCTTGTAATCTCTGAAATCACTTAACACACATATCAAGGCATCTAATGGTAATAAGAGAGGATTAAACATAGGAAACTTAAGGCCAAAGAAGCATGTTTTCAATCAAAGCACATAATTAGGAAGGCAAATGTAAAACCATGCAAATAGTATGAATAAGTGGGTAAAGAGTTGATAAAAACCACTCAATTGAGCACAAGATAAACCATGAAATATGGGTTTATCAATGACACAAGCACATGGTTAGGGACAGCTTGATTTAGCCGCTTAGGCCTGGATTTTATTTCCTTGGGCCCTCCTATCCATTAATGCTCAAAGCCTTGGATCCTTTTTACCCCTGCCTTTTGGTTTAAAGGGCTATTGGCTTTTTGTGCTTGCTTTTTCTTTTTCTTTCTTTTTCTCTTTTTTTTCGCCATTTTTTTTCTTTCGCTACTTTTTTTTTCACTGCTTTTTCTTGCTTCAAGAATCAATTTCATGATTTTTCAGATTATCAATAACATTTCTCTTTGTTCATCATTCTTTCAAGAGCCAATAATTTTAACATTCATAAACTTCACTATAAAAAATATGCACTGTTCAAGCATTCATTCAGAAAACAAAAAGTATTGCCACCACATCAAAATAATTAAACTAATTTCAAGATAAAATTTGAAATCCAAGTACTTCTTGTTCTTTTATAATTAGGTACATTTTTCATTTATGAGAGGTGAAGGATTCATGGAATTATTCATAGCTTTAAGACATAGACACTAGACACTGATGATCATGTAATGAAGACACAAACATAGATAACACATAAAGCATCAAATTCAAAAAACAGAAAAATAGGAACAAAGAAATCAAGGAACGGGTCCACCTTAGTGATGGCAGCTAATTCCTCCTCTTGAAGGTCCAATGGAACGCCTGAGCTCCTCTATGTCTTTTTCTTCCCTTTGTTGCTCCTCCCTCGTAGCTCTTTGATCTTCTCTAATCTCATGGAGAATTATGGAGTTCTCTTGGTGCTCCATCCTTAGTTGGTCCATGTTGTAACTCAAGCCTTCCCAAGAGGTGTTGAGTTGTTCCCAATAGTTGTGTGGAGAAAAATGCATCCCTTGAGGCATCTCAGGGATTTCTTGATGAGGAATTTCCTCATGCTCTTGTTGAGGTCCATGAGTGGGCTCTCTTGTTTGCTCCATCCTCTTTTTAGTGATGGGCTTGTCCTCTTCAATGAGAATATCTCCTTCTATGTCAATCCTAGCCGAATTGCATAGGTGACAAATAAGGTGAGGAAAGGCTAACCTTGCCAAAGTGGAGGACTTGTCAGCCACCTTGTAGAGTTCTAGAGGTATGATCTCATGAACTTCCACTTCCTCCCCAATCATGATACTATAGATCATGATGGCCCGATCCACAATCATTTCAGATCGGTTGCTAGTAGGAATGATGGAATGTTAGATAAACTCCAACTATCCTCTAGCCACAGGCTTAAGGTCCGGTCTTCTCAATTAAACCGGCTTGCCTCTTGAGTCTCTTTTCCATTGAGCTCCTTTCACACATATGTCCATGAGGACTTGGTCAAACCTTTGATCAAAGTTGACCTTTCTAGTGTAGGGGCGTATGTTTTCTTGCATCATTGGCAAGTTGAACCCCAACCTTACATTTTCTGGACTAAAATCTAAGTATTTCCCCCAAACCATTATAAGCCAATTCTTTGGATTCGGGTTCATACTTTGATCATGGTTCCTAGTGATCCATGCATTGGCATAGAACTCTTGAACCATTAAGATTCTGACTTGTTGAATGGGGTTGGTGAGAACTTCCTAACCTTTTTTTCGGATCTCATGTCGGATATCCGGATACTCATTCTTCTTGAGCATGAAAGGGACCTCAGGGATCACCTTCTTCTTGGCCACAACTTCATAGAAGTGGTCTTGATGGACCTTTGAGATGAATCTCTCCATCTCCCATGACTCAGAGGTGGAAGCTTTTGCCTTTCCTTTCCTCTTTCTAGAGGTTTCTCCGGCCTTAGGTGCCATAAATGGTTATGGAAAAACAAAAAGCAATACTTTTACCACACCAAACTTAAAAGGTTTGCTCGTCCTCGAGCAAAAGAAGAAAGAAAGAAGGAGGAGAAGAAGAAAATAGAGGAGATAGAGGGAGATAGAGGTTCGGCCAAGGGGGTAGGAGAGTGTTTGTGATGTGTGAAAATGAAGGAGTGAAGAGGGGTATTTATAGGGAAAGAGAAGGAGAGTGGCCGAATGGAATTGGGTGGGTTTAGGAGGGAAACGTGTTTGAATTTGAAAGTGAGGTAGGTGGGGTTTTTAGGGAAGAGATATGGAGGTGATTGGTGAAGAAAATATAGGGAAGAGGATATGATTTGATTGGTGAGTGGTGTTTTAGGTAGAGTGTTATAGAGATATGTGAGGGGGAGAGAGAGATGGGGTAGGTGGGGATCCTGTGGGGTCCACAGATCCTGAGGGGTCAAGGATTTCTCATTCTTGCTCCTTTTAGGCGTGCAAAACGCCCCTATTGTGCAATCCTGGCGTTTAACGCTAGACTGCTACTTTTTTTGGCATTAAACACCAGATTCTATACCTTTCCTGGCATTTAACGCCAAGCTGTTGCTTGTTTCTGGCGTTAAACGCCAGCTTTGTGCCTATTTCTGGCGTTAAACGCCCAGAATAGTGCCAGACTGGGCGTTTAACGCCCATTCTGCTACTCTTACTGGCGTTTAAACGCAAGTAAGTTCCTCCTCCAGGGTGTGCTATTTTTAATGCTGTTTTTGAATTTATTTTGATTTTTGCAGTTATTTTTATGACTCCACATGATCATCAACCTAAAGAAAACATGAAATAACATAGATAAATAAAAATTGGGTTGCCTCCCAATAAGCGCTTCTTTAATGTCAATAGCTTGACAGTGGGCTCTCATGGAGCCTCACAGGTATTCTGAGCATGGTTGGGGCCTCTCAACACTAAACTTAGAGTTTGGTTGTGGCCTCTCAACACCAAACTTAGAGTTTGGTTGTGGCCTCCCAACACCAAACTTAGAGTTTGAAAATGGGGGCTTTATTTGCCTTTGTATTGAGAGAATCTTTTCATGCTTCTTCTCCATGTGTACAGAAGGAGAACCTTGAGTCTTGAATACAAGGTAGTCCTCATTCAATTGAAGGACCAACTCTCCTCTGTCAATATCAATCACAGCTTTTGCTGTGGCTAGGAAAGGTCTGTCAAGGATGATAGATTCATCCTCATCTTTCCTAGTGTCTAGGATTATGAAATCAGCAGGGATGTAAAGGCCTTCAACCTTCACTAGCACATCATCTACTAGTTCATAAGCCTTTTTCATGGATTTGTCTGCCATCTCTAGTGAGATTCTTGCAGCTTGAACCTTAAAGATTCCTAGTTTCTCCATGACAGAGAGGGGCATGAGGTTTATGCCTGACCCCAGGTCACAAAGAGCCTTCTCAAAGGTCATGTTGCCTATGGTACAAGGTATTAAGAACCTTCCGGGATCCGTTTTCTTTTGAGATAAAGTGTGCTGAACCCAGGTATTCAGCTCATTAATGAGCAATGGAGGTTCATCCTCCCAAGTCTCATTACCAAATAGCTTAGCATTCAGTTTCATGATTGCTCCTAAATACTGGGCAACTTGCCCTTCAGTAATATCTTCATCCTCTTCAGAGGAGGAATAGTAATCAGAGCTCATGAATGGCAGAAGTAGGTTTAATAAAATCTCTATGGTCTCTAGATGAGCCTCAGATTCCTTAGGTTCCTCAATTGGGAACTCCTTTTTGTCCATAAGACATCCCATGAGGTTTTCCTCACTGGGATTCACATCCTCCTCCTCCTCTCTAGGTTCGGCCACACCAAATAAGGTTATGGCCTTGTACTCTCTTTTACTTGGGAGGGTACTAGGAGGAGTTTCAGTGACTCTTTTACTCAGCTGGCCCACTTGTGCCTCCAAGTTTCTAATGGAGGACCTTGTTTCATTCATGAAACTTAGAGTGGCCTTAGATAGATCAGAGACTATATTTGCTAAGCTAGATGGATTCTGCTCAGAAGTCTCTGTCTGTTGCTGAGAGGATGATGAAAAAGGCTTGCCATTGCTAAACCTGTTTCTTCCACGATTATTATTGTTAAAGCCTTGTTGAGGCTTTTGTTCATCCTTCCATGAGAAATTTGGATGATTTCTCCATGAGGGATTATAGGTGTTTCCATAGGCTTCACCCATATAATTCATCTCTGCCATTGCAGGGTTCTCAGGATCATAAGCTTCTTCTTCAGAAGATGCTTCTTTAGTACTGTTGGATGCATTTTGCAATCCATTCAGACTCTGAGAAATCATATTGACTTGCTGAGTCAACATTTTGTTCTGAGCCAATATGGCATTCAGAGCATCAATTTCAAGAATTCCCTTCCTCTGAGGCGTCCCATTACTCACAGGATTCCTTTCAGAGGTGTACATGAACTAATTATTTACAACCATTTCAATGAGTTCCTAAGCTTCTGCAGGCATTTTCTTCAGGTGAATAGATCCACCTGCAGAATGGTCCAATGACATCTTAGACAATTCAGACAGACCATCATAGAATATATCCAAGGTGGTCCATTCTGAAAGCATGTCAGAAGGACACTTTTTGGTCAATTGCTTGTATCTCTCCCAAGCTTCATAGTGGGATTCACCTTCTTTCTGCCTGAAGGTTTGAACATCCACTCTAAGCTTGCCCAGCTTTTGAGGAGGAAAGAACTTGGCTAAGAAAGTCGTGACCAGCTTATCCCAAGAGTTCAGGCTATTTCTAGGCTGAGAGTCCAACCATGTTCTAGCTCTGTCTCTTATAGTAAAAGGGAAAAGCATAAGCTTATAGACCTCGAGATCAACTCCATTGGTCTTAACAGTATCACATATCAGCAAGAATTCAATTAAGAACTGAAAAAGATCTTCTGATGGAAGTCCATAAAACTTACAATTCTGTTGCATCAGAGAAACTAATTGAGGCTTTAGCTCAAAATTGTTTGCTCCAATGGTAGTGATTGAGATGCTTCTTCCATGGAAGTTGGAATTTGGTGCAGTAAAGTCTCCAAGCATCTTCCTTGCACCTCCACCATTGTTATTGGGTTCGGCCATCTCTACTTCTTTTTCAAAAATTTCAGTAAATTCCTCTTTAGAGTGTTGTGTTTTAGCTTCTCTTAGCGTCCTCTTCAGAGTCCTTTCAGGTTCCGGATCAGCTTCAACAAGAATGTTCTTATCCTTGGTCCTACTCATGTGAAAAAGAAGAGAACAGAAAAGAAGAGGAATCCTCTATGTCACAGTATAGAGACTCCTTTATATGAGTAGAAGAATAGAAGAATAGAAGAATAATGTAGAGAGAAGAGATGAAGAATTCGAACACAGAGAGGGAGAGAGTGTTCGAATTATGAGTAGAAGAGAAGTGTTAGTAGATAAATAAAATAAATAGAAAGAGATGAGATAGAGGGAATTCAAATATTAACTAAAAAAGAAGAAAAATATTTTTGTTTTTGTTTTAAAAATTAGTTAGTATTCGAAAATTAAGAAAAGGAATAAAATTAAAAGTTAAAACAATTAGTTAAATAAAAAGATTTTTGAAAAAGAGGAAGGTGATTTTCGAAAATTAGAGAGAGAAAAGTAGTTAGGTGGTTTTGAAAAAGATAAGAATTTTAAAATCAAACAAGAAGTTAAGTAGTTAATTGAAAAAGATTTGAAAATCAATTTTGGAAAGATAAGAAGTTAGAAAAGATTTTGAAATTGATTTTGAAAAAGATATGTTTGAAAAGATATGATTGAAAAGATATGATTGAAATTTATTTTAAAAAAGATTTAATTTTTAAAATCAGAATTAATGACTTGACTCACAAGAAATCAAAAGATGTGATTTTAAAATTTAATGTTTGAATCTTTCTTAACAAGAAAGTAACAAACTTGAAATTTTTGAATCAAAACATTAATTGTTAGTATTAATTTCGAAAAATATGAGGTAAAAATAAGAAAAAGATTTTGAAAATCAATTTTAAAAAACAAATTTCGAACATATAAAAGAAAAATGAAAAAGATTTGATTTTTGAAAAAGTTTTGAACAGATAGGATTTTTGAAATTGAAATCTTGACTTGACTAACAAGAAACAACTTATTTTATGAGAGAAATAAGGGAAAGATAATTTTTTTTATTTTTGAATTTTTAATGAGGAGAGAGAAAAACACAAAAATGACTCAAAACATGGAAATTTTTGATCAAAACCAATGATGCATGCAAGAACACTATGAATGTCAAGATGAACACCAAGAACACTTTGAAGATCATGATGAACATCAAGAACTTATTTTTGAAAATTTTCAAGAAAAGAAAAGAAAACATCCAAGACACCAAACTTAAAAATTTTTAATGTTTAGACTCTAAGGATTCAAAAATGCATATGAAAAACAAGAAAAGACACAAAACAAGAAAATTTTAAGATCAAACAAGGAGACTTATCAAGAACAACTTGAAGATCATGAATAATGCAATGCATGAGTTTTCGAAAATTTTTGAGAAAAATAAAAATATGCAATTGACACCAAACTTAAAAATTGACTCTCGACTCAAACAAGAAACACAATATATATATATATATATATATATATATATATATATATATATATATATATATATATATATGGTTTTATGATTTGATTAAAAAATTTTTGTATTTTTCGAAATTATTTTGGAAAAAAAAATAAAGAAATTCAAAATTTTTAATAGGAATTCCAGGAATTATGCAATGTTAGTCTAAGGCTCCGGTCCAGGAATTAGACATGGCTTACTAGCCAGCCAAGCTCCAAGTGAAAGCTTCGGTCCAAAATACTAGACATGGCCAATGGCCAGCCAAGCTTTAGCAGAACATTGTAAAAAATAGCTATGTGTGTAACAATTAAATTGATGGGAATCAACTAACAGGCTTTTGCATTGATAAGTGGAAGCCTCGGTCCAACAGAATTAGACATGGCTTCACAGCCAGCCAGGCTTCAACATATCATCATGAAACTCAAGAATTCATTCTTAAAAATTCTAAAGAACAAAATAATTTTTTATTGATTTTTCGAAAATAAGAAAATAAAAGAAAGCTTAAACATAAAATAAAATTACCCAATCTAAGCAACAAGATGAGCCGTCAGTTGTCCAAACTCAAACAATCCCCGGTAACGGCACCAAAAACTTGGTGCACAAAATTGTGATCTTAATGGCGCCAACAACTAGGTACGCACAATTGTAATCTCAACTCTTTTTCACAACTTCGCACAACTAACCAGCAAGTGCACTGGGTCGTCTAGTAATAAACCTTACGTGAGTATGAGTCGATCCCACGGAGATTGTCGGCTTGAAGCAAGCTATGGTCATCTTGTAAATCTCAATCAGGCGGATTCAAATGGTTATAGAGTTTTGATAATTAAAAGATAAATAAAACATAAAATAAAGATAGAGATACTTATGCAATTCATTGGTGGGAATTTCAGATAAGCGTATAGAGATGCGTTATTCCTTTTGAATCTCTGCTTTCCTACTGTCTTCATCCAATCCTTCATACTCCTTTCTATGGTAAGCTGTATGTTGGGGGATCACCGTTGTCAATGGCTACCGTCCGTTCTCTCGGTGAAAATGGTCCAAATGCGCTGTCACCGCACGGCTAATCATCTGTCAGTTCTCACTCATGTTGGAATAGGATCCATTGATCCTTTTGCGTCTGTCACCACACCCAACACTTGCAAGTTTGAAGCTCATCACAGTCATCCCATCCCAGATCCTACTCGAAATACCACAGACAAGGTTTAGACTTTCCGGATCTCAAGAATGCTGCCAATTGATTCTAGCTTATACCACGAAGACTCTAATCGTGAACCAGAATGCTAAGAGATATGCATTCAAGCTCGTTTGCATGTAGAATGGAAGTATTTGCCAGACACACGTTCATAGGTTGAGAATGATGATGAGCGTCACATAATCATCACATTCATCATGTTCTTGTGTGCGAATGGATATCTTAGAACAAGAATAAGCATGAATTATGGACTATTATATATTGCTAGAAAGCCCTGGATGTCTACTTTCTAACGCAATTGAGAGCATGCCATTTGAGTTTCTATAGCTCCAAAAAATTTATTTCGAGTGCAGGGAGGTCAGAATCCAACAACATCAGCAGTCCTTTTTCAGCCTCTGAATCATATTTTTGCTCAGGTCCCTCAATTTTAGCCAGAAAATACCTAAAATCATAGAAAAATACACAAACTCATAGTAAAGTCTAGAAATGTGAATTTTGCTTAAAAACTAATAAAAATATACTAAAAAGTAGCTAGATCCTACTAAAAACTATCTAAAAATAATGCCAAAAAGCGTATAAATTATCCGCTTATCATTGACCTTACGATAGGATTATATTATGTATGTGGCATGTCAATTGAGCTGAACATTTCATGAATTATGTATGTTAGAGTTTGATTATGATGTTGATGAGAAAATTGATGATTGGTGTTGTTGATGTGGATGGATTGGTGTTGTAGTGGTGTTGTGTGGAAGGAATTGGAATAATAATGATAATGATTATATGATTTGATGATGATTGTTGGCATTTTAATGATAATGAAGGTTGATAATGAATGTGAGATTTATTGTTATGGATGAGGGTTTGTTGATATGGTTGATGATTGATGATGAACATTAATGTTGTTGGTAATTAGAGATGAGTGTTTAAGGAGTTGATATTTGTTATTGTTGTTGAGAGTTGTTGGTATTGTTGATGATTATTGATGATGTTGATGTATGATGTGTGAATTGGGTAATGATGATTTTTGAGGATTATTAATGATTGATGGGGTTTATTGATGTTGATAGAGTATAGTGGGATGATAGTTCATGATGTAAATTATTGAGAATTGAGTTTACAAGTAGAAATTGGTTTATGGAATTGATGATCTTTATGTGTTTCTAAGTTATGGATTGAAGGAAAGGTATATGAATATGGTTTAGGTAACTTGGGACTATTTTGAATGTGGGATAAGTGTTTTTGGATTGAGAGTTGGTTAAAATTGAGGTTATGAAGTTTTGGATAAAAATAGATTTTTGGTGAACTTTGTCTGATCATAACTTTCGCCTCAGTTTTCAAAATTTGTTGAATTTGGTTTAGAATTAAAGATTATTGAAAAAACCCTTCGATTTGATATAAAGTTTGTAAAATTTGAAATTTTGTAGAGGAAGTTATGATCATTCAAAGATTGGTGTCGAAATCTGAAATTCTGTAGAGTTGCAGAATTTTGTGATTTCTGGTATGTGCGCACGCACAGCTATGTGTGCACGCACACACTAACGGAGTTTTACAACCTATGCGTACGCACAGCCCTGTGCGCACGCACAAGTTGGGAAGGGTCGTCTGTTGGGGGCGCTAGCACAGGTTGTGCGAGTGGATAGACATTGTGAATTTTGGTACCTGTGCGTACGCATACCTCTGTGCGTACGCACACGTTTTGAAACTTCCAAGGCGGGCGCGCACACCCCTGTGCGTACGCACACGCCTTGTTTCTCAAACTTAAACTTTGTTTTCAACTATTTCACCTTTCCAACAAGCTTGTAAGCTTGTGTAACACCATTTTGAGACTCTTGGGCTTAGTTTTGAGTATTAAAACATAGAAAACGTCCTATGAGGGTTGATTTGGTATTATTTTGAAAAGTTAGAGAACAGAGGCTTAGGTTTCTAGTGTACTGAGGATGGGTTTGATGGAGTGCAAAAGAAGAATGGTATATGAATTTAGAAGTTGGCAAACTAGTGAGTTTGGAAAGGAAAGTTATGAAATAATGACGGTTGTGACGAGTATGAGTGGGAATGTGATATGAACAGCGGTCTCTGAGATTGAATGTGTGATTATGATATGCATTGTTATCCGTTGTAGGGGCTGGGGCAGTGTCCCGCCTACGTTCAGATGTAAGAGTTGAAGCTGGGCTTCTCACTCACATTTCTCGCAACTAGCGGAAGGTGGTAGGGCACTTATCCCTCGGAATATTTCCCTCTGAAAGGAGAAGGTGATAGGGCACTTATCCCTCAGAATTTTTTCTCCTGAAAATGCGACTTCTCTCTGATTGCAAGGTGGTAGGGCACTAACCCACTGAATTATATGATAGCCAAAGGAAGGTGGTAGGGCACTCTCCCTCGGAATGTTTCCCTCTGAAAGGAGAAGGTGGTAGGGCACTTATCCCTCAGAATTATTCCTCCTTATGCGTAATAGAGAGACTAATCCGGGAGTTGCTGACCGGGTTTTTTGTTGGGTTTGGCATAATAACTGACATGTGATATCACAACCAATAGGGCAGACATTCATCATGTGCATCTTCTATATACTTGCTTCTTTGTTTACTTGAGTTTGCCTAATTGTATAACATGTCTACCTGCTTCTTGAACTACTTGTTGTATATGAATATTATCTATGTTTTACCTGTTTGCATTAATTGTGATTGTCTGGTGCTGAGGAGGTTAGGTAGGCGAGGGTGATGGGATCGCACAGAGGTTAGGTTGGCGAAGGCTGTGGGATACAGCGGTATGATTAGTATTAGTTAGAATTCCCCTAAGTTTAGATAACCCGGTTTATGGTTTATGTTCTTTATATATTTATTTATTTTGTTCTAAGCTTGAATATCCGTATGTGATGTGAAATTTTAGGATTGCCTTCGGCGTCCCAGAGCCTTACATCTTACATCATTGAGCACTGTTACCATACTGAGAACCTTTGATTCTCATTCTATACTTTGTTGTTATTTTTCAGATGCAGGTTGTAATCTACTTCGGTGAGATTGCAGATATGTTGACAGAGCAGAGTATGGTTCGTTCCTTGTTTATTTCTATTTTACTTTCATCATAGTATTCTCTCACCTTTTGTATATTTATCTTTATGGCCTTAGAGGCTTATTTGAGAGATAGGTTGTATAAGCTGTTTTAATTCTAAAACTCTGTATCTTTCTATTTGTAACTAGTCGGCTTAAACTCCACAAGCTGCGGCTAGTTCTCTATGACTATTATATTCTTATATTTATATATGGTTTTATTCTCTTATACCTATACCTTGTATCTTATGTGTTAGCTTCGTGTGAACGTTTCACGCTTTTGTAATTATATCTTTGATCTTAATCCTTCATCAAGCTTCTACAATATATTTTTCCCTTCTATATATTGATATGTATAAGCCTTAGGACTGTCGTAACCTCTGATTAACCTTTGCTTTACGGCTAGAGGTAAGGCTTAGGGTAATTAGGGTGTTATAGTGGTCACTTGTCCTACTAGGACATCAATTCGAATCGGGGAATTTTCTGCTAGTATATAAGACTTGGTTATCCTCTTTGTATCGAAAAATACATCAGGCAATTCATTTGCTATTCTTTGTAAATGTATAATCTTTTGAACTTCTAGTTCACATTGCCCTCATCGAGGATCTAAATGCACCAAGGATGATGCATTCCAATTAAGTTCCTTATCAGGAAACCTATTCTCTCCCCCCTAATGTTGGAAATTTTGATTCATCAAAATGACAATCAGCAAATCGGGCTTTAAATACATCCCCAGTTTGTATCTCAAGATACCTTACTATAGAGGGAGAATCATATCCAACATATATCCCCAATTTTCTTTGGGGTCCCATTTTAGTGTGAGAAGGTGGTGCAATGGGAACATATATCGCACACCTGAATATTCTTAAATGGGAAATATTTGGCTACTGGACAAAAGCTAATTGCATAGGAGAGAACTGATGGTAACTCGTTGGCTTCAAACGAATAAGTATTGCGGCATGTAAAATAGCATACCCCCAAACCGAGGTTGGGAGATTTGTTCTCATAAGTAAGGGTCTAGCAATTAATTGGAGACGTTTAACAAGTGATTCTACTAACCCATTTTGTGTGTGAAGATGAGCTACTGGATGTTCAATACTTATTCCATTAAGCATACAATAAGCATCAAAAGCTTGGGAAGTAAATTCACTAGCATTATTGACAAGCGGATAAATGTCAGTCAAGAATTAT
Organism: Arachis stenosperma; assembly: GCF_014773155.1. Taxonomy (NCBI): domain Eukaryota; kingdom Viridiplantae; phylum Streptophyta; class Magnoliopsida; order Fabales; family Fabaceae; genus Arachis; species Arachis stenosperma. The sequence goes on from NC_080378.1 coordinate 37,113,388, forward strand.
CAAAAAGGTTTTTCCAAATCAACATCGCAAGTATAGTCTTAACTGACGAGATTTCCGCTAGTCAAAGTTCAAATGTGTGTCACGATTAAAATTAATAACCGGGAGTAGAATCCCAAGTCGTTCTCCTAGGAGTTAACACAAGATGCAATTTATTGGTTAGGATTTCCTGGAGATTTTTGAAGTTGAGAACAAGAAAAAAAATAACTAGAAATTAGAGCAATAGATAACTAGCAAGAGTTGTAAAATAGTCAGTATAAAAGGTCTTAGTTAGGGGTGAGAATCGGAATTTCTATCCTTATTGTCTTCCCCAAGTGTGATGGTAAAAGCTCATTGTTCTCACTTAGTTATCCTCTAACGATTGAAGGAAAGTCAAGTGAAACAATTAACTTTAGCTCACAAGTCCTAGTCAATTTATAGAGAAGAACTAGAAGTGGTGAGTTTCAAGCTAATTGGCAGTCTTCATTTACCAATCAACACTTGAATATAATAATTCAAGTGGCTCCAATTACTCAACCCCAAACCAAGCAAGGAAATCTACTCCATGATCATGGGTGATATTTTCTCAACCACTTGGAGGGCAAAGATAAAAGACATAATGAAAACTAGAAAATAATCCAATTCAAATTACCACTAACAATAATCAATAATAATAAAACGAGCAATAACAATGGATATAGAAATAACTCAATGCATTAACAAAATTCAAGAGTAACAAGATCCAAACATGAATTCAAGTAACCAAATGGAAAAGAGTACTAAAGAAAGTAAAGAAGAAAACTATGAGAAAATGACTAGAAAATGAAGGTAACAACAGTTTCTCTCAAGATACAATTGAAAATAAAACTAAGAATTTCAAAACCCTAGAGAGAAGTAGGAGTTTTTCTCACTAGAATTCAAAACTCAATGAAAAACTAAAGCTAAAGTGAAGTGTGTCTGTCACTACTAGAAAACAGCAGATTACAGACAGATTTTTTCGACAGAATTTTACTGTCGAAAATACCGACAGATTTTCGACAGATTTTTCCTCAGTAAAAAATAAAAAAATTTTTCACAAAATTTACAGACAGATTTTAATATCCCTCGGTAACTTTGTCGATAAAATTGAAATTGAAATTTGAAACTATCACCGATAACAAAATCCCTCTGTAACATCTAATAAATCCCTCGCAAGTTTAAAATAAGTTAAACCCTGATGAAACACACCATGATGAAGCTTCATTCAACACAAATTACCGTTCATCTTCTCCGATCCTTCCTTTAAGCTTGCTCTTCTCCTCTCTCTTTGATTCGAGTTGAAAATTGGGCAAGTCTGACTTCTCCGTCGCTTCTGCTTTGTCGCCACACGCATCGCACGAGTTCCCTCTGTCACTGCTCACTTGCACGAGCTCCCTCCGCCACCGCTCGTTTGCATAAGCTCCCTCCGCCGCCGCTCGTTCGCATAAGCTCCCTCCTCTGCTGCTCGCGTTGCACGAGCTCCCTCTGCCGCCTCTCAGCTTATGTCTCTCTCTGTCTCGTGCCATCCATCCTCGCCATTCACAGCCTCGTCGAGTCATCGTATCACCAGATCTGAAACCTACATGTACGTCTTTATCTATTTTAGATTCTAGAATTGCTATTAATCTATATTTTTTTGTTGAATTCAAATGTTCATACGTTATTGTTGCATCTAAAACTCGATCTGTTCCACTTTTGTTTTATGGTTTAGATTTTTGTTCTTGAATCTTCTTCAAGGTTCGAATTTGGTTTTAAAAGTAGCTCCATTAATTGTTATGGCTAAAAGTTTTGCGTTGAAGATAATGTACTGTGCCTTCTGCAGTTCTGCTTCTGAGGTAAGATGGAGAGATTACCATATTCTTAAATTGGAAAAAGGAATTGGAAGATTTGTTGTTTGAATTTTACATTTGAAGGAACTATAAATACCAGTTCATGAAATGCAATCTGCTAAGTACATAGATTAAAATTACTCTGTGACTGATTAAAATGAGATTAACAGCAATAATTTTGTGCCCTATCAACTGTGTTCTTTGGCAAATATCAGTTGATGATAATAAACTGTGTTCTTTGTTTCAACTTGCTCTAGGTGCTGTAAATTCAGAGGTTCTTCTTGAAAGGTATGAGCTTTAAAATATTTACATGATTTTCATATGCAGTAATGTACTATTTTTCAGGGCTGGTGTGTGGGGAAATGGTGGTCAAGTGTAGCAAAATTATTTCCTCATAAAACTATTCATTTCATATGGTTAATGGAATTATTCAAGATCGGATCAAGAGAAAGCTTATATAAATAGCATATGAAACAACTAGCTCAAGTTCTTGGAAGGTCCTTCTTTCTCAATCTCAATGCCTAATTTGCATCTTTTTTCTCTCCTCCTATTTTGATTTTTAAGTTTTCTGCTAACTATGTAGTGAGGAAGAGGCTAAGAAGAAGATATACTCTATTTTCACTACTTTGCGCCCTCATTTCCGAAGAGCTTTCTTACAAAGTTAAAGGTAGGTTTTACCGCAACGTTCTTTCTAATTTCTCTTCCCATCAGTTCTTGTCTTTCATTAATGTCGATGCTTATTAGATTTGTTTTCATTGCTTGCATGTGTTAAATTCTGATTTGCAAAGCATTTTTGATATCATAATTGCTTTGTATTTAAAAGACTCCTCAACACTCTTATTTCTTGATGAACCAACAAGTGGACTTGACAGTGCTGCCTCTTACTATGTCATGAAAAGAATTAAATCCCTTGATCATAAAGATGCCATTCAAAGGACAGTTATTGCATCAATCCATCAGCCTAGTGCTGAAGTTTTCAATTCTTTGATAATCTCTGTTTGCTCTGTGCTGGCAAAACAGTTTACTTTGGACCTGCTTCTGCTGCAATTCAGGTTAATATACAACTAAGAACCAACTAACTAACTAGTTCATATTTTCAATGCCCATCATTTCTATAATACTATCATAAGAATATCATCTTGTATGTAATTTTTCGCTTCCAATGGTTTCCTTGTCCTGCTCTTCAAAACCCCTCAGATCATATGCTAAAAACTATAAACAAGGACTTCGATCAGGTAATAAGCTTTCCAATGTCTCTTTTTTCTTTTCTTTAACAATTCAGTTGTTCTTATATATATAAGTAAATACATATAAGTCTTCTTTGTCTTTTCCATGTTGGTACTCCCTTGGACCTGGTTGTTTTCTAGATTTTTGAATTTGGTAGATAAGGCGTGACAAGGACTTTAATATGTCCAAATCTTGTTTCCACGCTAAACAGGCTTATCTAGAGGAAGCAATTTCAAAAGCACAAGACACAAATTGACAAGGCTTCATCATTTGTAGTTATCGTTAAGTTGAACAAGTAATTAAAAAATAATCTCAGCTTGAATTAAAACATGATCTGCTATTTATTTAATGGGAAAGGAAAAGATAGATAGATAGATTCATAGATATTCTTTTTGTATATACAACTAGAACATATTTATTTATTTATTATTAACTCTGTCATAAAATATTTTACATATCTATATATATTATTATAGTGCATTCCAGTCGTAGAAGAAAAGCACAAAGGTTGACCCGTCCTTTTATTATTTTACTCTTATATTTATAGGTTCATAAACTTTTTAGGGACCTTCCCTCTGATCTCTATGATTCTTCTTGTATTGTAAACATTATCCGATCCTTTCTTCAAGGGCTAACAACCTAATCTATTGATTGAAGAAAATAATGTTTTAGACTTTTAGATAAGATTAAAAAAAAAAGCAAAAGCAAAAGATGAATAGTGTCATGCAATGAAAAAGATAGAAACTCCCTGGACTAGTTAATTACAACTTAACACAAGCTAACGGAATCACATTCGAGAATGGTTCAAATAATAATACAAGACTTTCATCTTATCATTTAATTTCTATCCCAATCTCTTTCTTTTTCATGATAATTTTGATACAATTTTAATTTCTTATATGTATTTTTTCTGGTGAGTGTGAGTGTGTGAGTGGGTTTTTCCTTTTTCAGGTATTGATGAAGAGAGGAAGAGCAACTATTCAGAGAAGGAGGCATGCACCATCAAGAAAAGCAAAACAGGTTCAATTTCTTAAACTTTGATATATATCACCTTGGACCACACCATTCCCAAACCCCAAACCCCTCCAAATTGGTAAAAGATAAAATGAATTTTTGAATACAGCTTTTCTACTGCTGCCAACATTTCTTGCTGAGAAATTTTTTGCATTTTCTTTTTGGCCTCAGGTTTCAAGAAATTGTATTATTTAATAATACAAATACTTTATTTAATGGGGCTTTAGGATTGTGCAGACACTGTGATTGGGAACTTGCACTTGAGAGGGATAAGTGGTGGAGAAAAGAGAAGGGTTAGCATTGCCTTGGAGATCTTAATGAGGCCTAGATTGCTCTTCCTTGATGAACCTACAAGTGGACTTGACAGGTTCACATACCCTTGGTTTTACTTCTTGTTGGCATCCAATTGTGCTTGTTTTCACGCCAATTCTCCACCACTGGGCCAATTCTCCACCTGGTAGGTTTCTAAGCTATTGAATATCCTTCATGATGTTGGTATCTCTGACTACCACCGCTTTGATTTACATTATTGATTGTCATTATTATTACCTTTATTATTTAAGCTTTTTGTACTTATTATTGGTTTTGGGGCACTTAACATTGCCCAAAGATCTGTTATTTCCATTCCCTAACCTGCTCCTGATGCTGAATGAGTAACATAGAAATCAAAGAACTATTGATGATCAAAACATAGATGGGCTAAAGAATTTTGATTTGCAGGTACTAAGGAGACTATTGGACTTTGGCAAGAAACTTCCTTCTCTTGATGCTCTTCTCATCAATGGGCAAAGAGATTCTGCTGTCTTTACCGGTCAAGCAGGTAATAACTAATTATTAATTAACCATCTCTCCATCTCCATTAATATTCACTATTTGAAACTAAATAAAACTTAAATCAACTATATTTATTTGCAGGAAAGACTTACAAATCAAAGTGTCCAATGTTGGGTTAACGACATCAATCAACTTCAGGATTCAAGGCCACTCATTGAAACTGATTGAAGTTGAAGGTGCTCACATATTACAGGACACATATGAGTCTCTTGATATTCATGTGGGTCAATCAGTGGTATAGTTGAACAATACACTTTGAGTTTATATTTTGAATTATAATTGATGTATCAACACACTTTGATGTATGGTTGTTACTTATTATTATAGTTGATGTATCAATACACTTTGTTTATGTTTTGAATTATATTGACTTCCTGTTTATAGTACTTTTCTTTTAGTTTGATAATACGATTAATTTGTTTATTTTTTGAAATATTATAAATATTCGAATACAAATTAGATAAAAATTTATATTAAATTTATATTTATTTTGTATAAAAACAAGTTTATTTTGCAATGAAAAAATCCAAAAAAAATTATTTTACCTTACTGACGAATTTACAGATGGATTTTCTATCTGTAATCAGAGTGAGATGATTTTCCAAGGCTCAAATTACAGACGGAAAATTCGTCGGAAAATCCGTCTGTAATTACCGACGAAAAATCCGTCGAAAAATCCGTCTGTAATTACAGACAGAAAATTCGTCAAAAAATCCATCTGTAATTACTGATGAAAAATCTGTCGGAAAGTTCGTCGTCTTCAGGAAATGGATGGAGAATTTACAGAGGGAAAATCCGTTGGTAACTGGTGAAAATCCGTCGGTAATTTTCCGACGGAAAAAAATCCGTCGGTAAATAATTTCCGACGAGACTTTTATAGAGGGACAAAATCCGTCGGTAATTTCGTCGGTAACCAAAAATCCGTCTGTAATAAAGGATAAATCTGTCCGTATTAATCCATTTTCTAGTTGTGCGTCCCGACTCCCTTCCCAGCGTATTGTCTTCATCTTTGGGCTTAAAACTGGGCCAAAATTAGCCCAGAAATTGCCCCCAGTATATTCCTTTAATTACAGCACGTGACGCTCGTCACGCGTACGCGTCAGCCATGCGTACGCGTCGGTGGGCTCTGCACTGGCCACACTGGTGCACGAAATTGCAATCACACTTTTGCAATCCGCACAACTAACCAGCAAGTGCACTGGGTCGTCCAAGTAATACCTTACGTGAGTAAGGGTCGAATCCCACGGAGATTGTTGGCTTGAAGAACGCTATGATTATCTTATTATTCTAAGTCAGGATATAATATCAATAATAATTTTTAGTTTTAATTGTAAAAAGTAAAAGAGCATGAAATAAATACTTATTATGCAGTAATGGAGAATATGTTGGAGTTTTGGAGATGCTTTGTCCTCTGAATTCCTGCAACATAATGCTTTCTCACTTTCATAAATGCAAGGCTCCTTCCATGGCAAGCTGTATGTAGGGAATCACCGTTGTCAATGGCTACTTCCCATCCTCTCAGTGAAAATGGTCCAAATGCTCTGTCACAGCACGGCTAATCATCTGTCGGTTCTCGATCATGTCGGAATAAGATCCATTGATCCTTTTGTGTCTATCACTACGCCCAACACTTGCGAGTTTAAAGCTCGTCACAGTCATCCAATCCTTGAATCCTACTTGGAATACCACAGACAAGGTTTAGACCTTCTGGATTCTCAAGGATGCCGCCAATGGATTCTAGCTTATACCACGAAGATTCTGATTAAGGAATCTAAGAGATACTCATTCAATCTAATGTAGAATGGAGGTGATTGTCAGGCACACGTTCATGGATTGAGGAAGGTGATGAGTGTCACGGATCATCACCTTCTTCATAGTGAAGCACGAATGAACATCTTAGATAGGAACAAGCGTGTTTGAATGAAAAACAGAAATAATTGCATTAATTCATCGAGACGCTGCAAAGCTACTCACCCCCAATAATGGAGTTTAGAGACTCATGCCATCAAAAGGTACAAAGTTAAGATCTAAAAATGTCATGAGATGCAAAATAAATCTCTAAAAGTTGTTTAAATACTAAACTAGTAGCCTAGGTTTACAGAAAATGAGTAAGCTAAGATGAATAGTGCAGAAATCCACTTCTGGGGTCCACTTAGTGTGTGCTGGGGCTGAGACTTAAGCTTCTCATGTGCCTGGGCTGTTTTTGGAGTTGAACGCCATGTTGTAACCTATTTCTGGCGTTGAACTCCAACCTGCAACCTGTTTCTGGCGATGAACGCTAGACTACAACATGGAACTGGCGTTGAACGCCAGTTTACGTCGTCTATCTTCGCGCAAAGTATGGACTATTATATATTGCTGGAAAGCCCTGGATGTCTACTTTCAAACCCAATTGAGAACGCGCCAATGGGACTCTTGTAACTCCAAAAAATCTATTCCGAGTGCAGAGAGGACAGAATCCAACAACATCAGCAGTCCTTTTTCTGCCTGAATCAGATTTTTGCTCTGCTCCCTCAATTTCAGTCAGAAAATACCTGAAATCACAGAAAAATACACAAACTCATAGTAAAGTCCAGAAATATGATTTTTGCCCAAAAACTAATAAAAATCTACTAAAAACTAACTAAAACATACTAAAATCTACATGAAATTACCCCCAAAAAGCGTATAAAATATCCGCTCATCACAACACCAAACTTAAACTGTTGCTTGCCCCCACGTAACTAGATAAATAAAATAGGATAAAAAAAAATTAAGAAGCAATGATATCTCAGAGTTTTAAGTGAAGCTCAGATTCCAATTAGATGAGCGGGACTAGTAGCTTTTTGCTTCTGAATAGTCTTGGCATCTCACTTTATCCTTTGAAATTCAGAGTGATTGGCATCCATAGGAATTAAGAATTTAGATAGTATTATTGATTCTCCTAGTTTAGTATGTTGATTCTTGAACACAGTTACTTTATGAGTCTTAGCCGTGGCCATAAGCACTTTATTTTCCAGTATTACCATCGGATACATAAATGCCACAGACACATAACTGGGTGAACCTTTTCAGCTTGTGACTTAGCTTTGCTAGAGTCCCCAATTAGAGGTGTCCAGAGTTCTTAAGCACACTCCTTTGCTTTGGATCACGACTTTAACCACTCAGTCTCAAGCTTTTCACTTGGACCTGCATGCTCCTATCCATTGATGCTCAAAGCCTTGGATCCTGTTCACCCTTGCCTTTTGGTTTTAAGGGTTGTTGGCTTTTTCTTTTTCTTTATCCAATGATTCCTTTTTGTTTTTTTTCCTTTTTTTTCACTGCTTTTTCTTGCTTCAAGAATCAATTTCATGATTTTTCAAATCATCAATAATATTTCTCTTGTTCATCATTCTTTCAAGAGCCAATACTTTTAACATTCATGAAATTCAATATAAAAAGTATGCACTGTTCAGGCATTCATTTAGAAAACAAAAAGTATTGCCACCACATCTAAATAATTAGAATTTTTCTTATTAAGAACTCGAAAAAATAAATTGTCTCTTTATTCTAAAAATCTACTATTTTATTCATGTTTGATGATAATGCGAAAAATAAATTATAGCTTAATTGGAGATAAAATCAAAATAGATATACTAATTACTACTACTCCTATATAACTTCTAACGTAAATTCCTGTAAGAACAAATATCATAGAGTTAAAGTTAAAATTAGGACTCAACAACCTTTATTTTAGGAAGTGGATGTTCCTCTAGTCTGTGGGGTGCTTGGTCCTTCAAGAGATAATTTTTGACGCTTAAATTCCTTCAAGTCACGCCTTTGCTCTTCTTGTTCCCAAGCAATTTGCAAAGCATGCTATTTTGATTATTCTATTCTTCCTTTATTTGGTCCATAACTTCTTGCAACTTGGTAACATATGCTTCGAGATGCTCCCAGTATTCAATTTGAGGGATTTCTGAGAGGAATTCCTGTGCTCTCCTCTTAATGGGGTTATCCTGCACTTGTTGTTTTTTCATTGATATTTTGGTGATTGGTCGCTCAACTGAGATATACTCAGTTATTCCCATCTTCACTCTAGCATCTTTACATAGCATAGATATTAAGCTTGGATAAGCCAATTTAGCATCTTTGGAGTTCTTGTTTACAATTATGTAGAGTTCATGATGAGCGGATAATTTGTATGCTTTTTGGCATTGTTTTTAGTATGTTTTTAGTATCTTTTAGTTAGTTTTTAGTATATTTTTATTAGTTTTTAATTAAAATTCACTTTTCTGGACTTTACTATGAGTTTGTGTGTTTTTCTGTGATTTCAGGTAATTTCTGACTGAAATTGAGGGTCCTGAGCAAAAATCTGATCCAGAGACTGAAAAGGACTGCAGATGCTGTTGGATTCTGACCTTCCTGCACTCGAAGTGGATTTTCTGGAGCTATAGAAGCCCAATTGGCGCGCTCTCAACGGCATTGGAAAGTAGACATCCTGGGCTTTCCAGCAATATATAATAGTCCATACTTTGCCCAAGATTTGATGGCCCAAACCGGCGCTCAAAGTCACCTACTGAAATTCCAGCGTTAAACGCCGGAACTGGCATAAAATTTGGAGTTAAACGCCCAAACTGGCATGAAAGCTGGCGTTTAACTCCAGAAAAGGTCTCTACACGAAATTCCTTCATTGCTCAGCCCAAGCACACACCAAGTGGGCCCGGAAGTGGATTTTTCTGTCATTTACTCATTTCTGTAAACCTTAGGATACTAGTTTACTATTTATAGGATCTTTTGACATTGTATCCGTACCTTATGACCTCATAACATTTCTTACACGTTTTTTTCCACAGCATGAGTCTCTAAACCCCATGGTTGGGGGTGAGGAGCTCTGCTGTGTTTTGATGGATTAATGCAATTACTACTGTTTCTTATTCAATCATGCTTGCTTCCATTCTAAGATAACACTTGCCCTTAATTCGGATGGATGTGATGATCCGTGACAATCATCATCATTCTCAACTATGAACATGTGCCTGACAACCACCTCTGTTCTATCTTAGATTAAGTAGTTATCTCTTGGATTCTTTAATCGGAATCTTCGTGGTATAAGCTAGAACTGATGGCGGCATTCAAGAGAATCCGGAAGGTCTAAACCTTGTCTGTGGTATTTTGAGTAGGATTCAATGACTGGATGACTGTGACGTGCTTCAAACTCCTGAGGGCGGGGCGTTAGTGACAGACGCAAAAGAATCACTGGATTCTATTCCGGCCTGATTGAGAACCGACAGATGATTAGCCTATGCTGTGACAGAGCATCAGGGACGTATTTTCACTGAGAGGATGGGAGGTAGCCACTGACAATGGTGAAACCCTACATACAGCTTGCCATGGAAGGAGCCTTGCGTGTTTGATGAAGAAGACAGTAGGAAAGCAGAGATTCGGAAGATGGAGCATCTCCAAACCTCAGCCTATTCTCCATTACTGCAATACAAGTACCTTTTTCATGTTCTCTTGCTTTTTACAATCAATCCTGATAATTTCTGATATCCTGACTAAGACTTACAAGATAACCATAGCTTGCTTCAAGCCGACAATCTCCGTGGGATCGACCCTTGCTCACGCAAGGTATTACTTGGACGACCCAGTGCACTTGCTGGTTAGTTGTGCGGGATTGCAAAAGTGTGATTGCAATTTCGTGCACCAAGTTTTTGGCGCCGTTGCCGGGGATTGTTCGAGTTTGGACAACTGACGGCTTATCTTGTTGCTTAGATTAGGACTGTTTTATCTTTGTTGGTTTAGAGTCTTTTAGTTGAGTCTAGTTTCATATTTTAAGTTTGGTGTCAATTGCATGCTGTTGTTTTTCTTTTGATTTTCGAATTTTACTTGTTCTTAGTCCCTTTTTGATTCACAAAAGTTCTAAGTTTGGTGTCCTCTTTGTGTTTTTCCTTTAAAATTTTCGAAAAAAATTAGTGTTTGATTTTCTAAAATTTTAAGTTTGGTGTCTTTTTGTGTTTTTCTCTTTCCTCTTTTTAAGAATCAAATCTCTTTCATAAAAAAAAATTTTCAATCATATCTTTTTAATTGCTGTTTTCAAAACCTTTTTTTTACTAATTGATTCAGTTCTCAATTTGCTTTGATCTCATTGTCCATTTGATTTTCGAATTTTTTTATTTTATTTTCCTTTTTGTTTTATTTTATTTTATTTTAATTTTTCGGTTATTTCAAAAAAAAAATATATATATATATAAAAATAAGCAAAATTTATCTCTTTGCAATCATTACCATTTTCCTTTTGTCCATCATGGACTTAAGTGGAATTGATCAGTCCAGAAGGACTCTGGGGTCATATGCTAACCCCATTACAGCTGCATATGGGAGTAGCATCTGCACGCCCCCCATCAAAGCAAGTAGCTTTGAGCTAAATCCTCAACTCATTATCATAGTGCAGCAAAATTGCCAGTATTCCGGTCTTCCACAGGAAGAACCTACTGAGTTTCTGGCACAGTTCTTACAAATTGCTGACACAGTGCATGATAAAGATTCCTTTTGCAGAGGCACTTGAGCAAATACCTTCTTATGCTAAGTTCATGAAGGAAATCTTAAGTCATAAGAAGGATTAGAGAGAAACTGAAAAAGTGTTTCTCACTGAAGAATGCAGTGCAGTCATTCTAAAAAGCTTACCAGAAAAGCTTCAAGATCCTGGAAGCTTTCTGATACCATGCACATTGGAAGGCACTTGCACCAAGACAGCTTTATGTGATCTTGGAGCAAGCATCAATCTAATACCTGCATCCACTATCAGAAAGCTTGGGTTGATTGGAGAAGTCAAACCAACCAGGATATGCCTCCAACTTGCTGATGGCTCCATTAAACACCCATCAGGCATAATAGAGGACATGATTGTCAAGGTTGGGCCATTTGCCTTTCCAACTGACTTTGTGGTGCTGGAAATGGAGGAGCACAAAAGTGCAACTCTCATTCTAGGAAGACCTTTCCTAGCAACTGGACGAACTCTCATTGATGTACAAAAGGGAGAAGTAACCTTGAGAGTCAATGAGGAGGAGTTCAAGTTAAATGCTGTGAAAGCTATGCAGCATCCAGACACACCAGATGACTGCATAGGCGTTGACATTATTGATTCTCTGGTAGAAGAGATCAATATGGCTGAAAGCCTAGAATCAGAGCTTGAGGACATCTTCAAAGATGCTCAACCTGATCAAGAAGAACTAGAGGAAGTAAGGGAATTTTCGAAAATTCCTCAGGAGGAGGATAAACCTCCCAAACCTGAACTCAAACCTCTACCACCATCCCTGAAATATGCATTTCTGGGAGAGGGTGACACTTTTCCAGTGATTATAAGCTCTGCTTTAAATCCACAGGAAGAGGAAGCACTGATTAAAGTGCTAAGGACACACAAGACAGCTCTTGGGTGGTCCATAAGTGATCTCAAGGGCATTAGTCCAGCTAGATGCATGCACAAAATCCTGTTGGAGGATAATGCCAAACCAGTGGTCCAACCACAGAGGAGGCTAAATCCTGCCATGAAGGAGGTGGTGCAGAAAGAGGTCACTAAATTACTGGAGGCTGGAATTATTTATCCTATTTCCGATAGCCCCTGGGTGAGCCCTGTCCAAGTTGTTCCCAAAAAGGGAGGCATGACAGTGGTTCATAATGAAAAAAATGAACTAGTTCCTACAAGGACAGTCACAGGGTGGCGCATGTGTATTGACTACAGAAGACTCAATACAGCCACCAGAAAGGATCATTTTCCTTTACCATTCATAGACCAAATGCTAGAAAGACTAGCTGGTCATGATTATTACTGCTTTTTGGATGGCTATTCAGGCTACAACCAAATTGCAGTAGATCCTCAGGACCAAGAGAAAATAGCATTTACTTGCCCTTCTGGCGTGTTTGCTTACAGAAGGATGCCTTTTGGTCTGTGCAATGCACCTGCAACCTTTCAAAGGTGCATGCTCTTTATCTTCTCAGATATGGTAGAGAAATTTCTGGAAGTCTTCATGGATGACTTTTCAGTATATGGAGACTCATTCAGCTCCTGTCTTAACCACCTATCACTTGTCCTGAAAAGATGCCAAGAAACTAACCTGGTTTTAAACTGGGAGAAATGTCACTTTATGGTGACTGAAGGAATTGTTCTTGGGCACAAAATTTCAAGCAGGGGAATAGAGGTGGATAAGGCAAAGGTAGAGGTAATTGAAAAATTACCACCACCCACCAATGTTAAGGCAATCAGAAGCTTTCTGGGGCATGCAGGATTCTATAGAAGGTTTATCAAGGATTTTTCGAAAATTGCAAAACCTTTAAGTAACCTGCTAGCTGCTGACACGCCATTTGTGTTTGACACACAGTGTTTGCAGGCATTTGAGACCCTGAAAGCTAAGCTGGTCACAGCACCAGTCATCTCTGCACCAGATTGGGCATTACCATTTGAATTAATGTGTGATGCCAGTGATCATGCCATTGGTGCAGTGTTGGGACAGAGGCATAACAGACTTCTGCATGTCATTTATTATGCTAGCCGTGTTCTAAATGATGCACAGAAGAATTACACAACCACAGAAAAAGAATTACTTGCAATGGTCTATGCCATTGACAAGTTTAGATCCTACTTAGTGGGATCAAAGGTGATTGTGTACACTGACCATGCTGCTCTTAAATACTTACTCACAAAGCAGGATTCAAAACCCAGGCTTATAAGATGGGTGTTGCTTCTGCAAGAGTTTGATATAGAAATAAGAGACAGAAAAAGGACAGAAAATCAAGTAGCTGATCATCTGTCCAGAATAGAACCAGTAGCTGGGGCGTCCCTCCCTTCTACTGAGATCTCTGAGACTTTCCCAGATGAGCAACTCTTTGCCATCCAGGAAGCTCCATGGTTTGCAGACATTGCAAATTATAAAGCTGTAAGGTTCATACCCAAGGAGTACAGTAGTGTGCAAAGAAAGAAATTAATTTCAGATGCCAAGTATTACCTTTGGGATGAACCATATCTCTTTAAGAGATGTGCTGACGGAGTGATCCGCAGATGTGTACCCAGAGAAGAAGCACAAAGGATCCTATGGCACTGCCATGGATCACATTATGGAGGACATTTTGGAAGTGAGCGAACAGCCACTAAAGTTCTCCAGTGCGGCTTCTACTGGCCTACTCTCTACAAAGATTCCCGAGAGTTTGTGCGTAACTGTGACAGTTGCCAAAGAGCTGGTAACCTGCCTCACGGATATGCCATGCCTCAACAGGGGATATTAGAGATAGAATTGTTTGATGTATGGGGAATTGATTTCATGGGACCATTCCCACCATCATACTCAAACACTTATATTCTGGTGGCAGTGGACTATGTATCTAAATGGGTAGAAGCAATTGCTACACCCACTAATGATACCAAAACCGTACTGAAATTCCTCCAGAAAAATATTTTCAGTAGGTTTGGCGTCCCCAGAGTGCTAATCAGTGATGGGGGCACTCATTTCTGCAACAAACAGCTATACTCTGCTATGGTTAGATATGGAATTAGCCATAAAGTGGCAACTGCATATCATCCACAGACAAATGGGCAAGCTGAAGTCTCCAACAGAGAGCTAAAAAGAATCCTAGAACGGACTGTGATAGCCCGAAGAAAGGATTGGACAAAGAGCTTGGATGATGCTCTGTGGGCATACAGAACAGCATTCAAGACTCCTATAGGAACCTCTCCATACCAATTGGTGTATGGGAAGGCCTGTCATTTGCCTGTGGAACTGGAACACAAAGCCTACTGGGCAACCAGATTCCTAAACATGGATGCACAGTTAGCTGGTGAGAAAAGACTGCTCCAGCTAAATGAGTTAGAGGAGTTCAGACTCAATGCCTTTGAAAATGCAAAAATCTATAAGGAGAAGGCAAAGAAGTGGCATGACAAGAGATTGTCAACCAGAGTCTTTGAGCCAGGACAAAAAGTTCTGCTCTTCAACTCCAGGCTCAAACTGTTTCCAGGAAAACTCAAATCCCGGTGAAGGGGTCCGTATGTGATTACAGGAGTCTCACCATATGGATATGTTGAGCTTCAGGATACTGATTCTGACAGAAAGTTCATTGTAAATGGACAGAGAATCAAGCACTATCTTGAAGGAAATTTTGAGCAGGAATGCTCAAAACTGAGGCTTGAGTGATTCTCAGTAGAAGTCCAGCTAAAGACAGTAAAGAAGCGCTTGCTGGGAGGCAACCCAGTCATTAAAAGGTTGTATGATTAGTTCTTACAGAGGCAAGAATCAAAAATGAAGGAATTCACAGAGTTACAGAAGGATTCAGCTCAAAAAGCAGAGAAAATGAGCTTACTGGCGAAAAAATGCTAGTAAGGGGCATTTTGGGCGTTAAACGCCAGAATGGGTACCATTCTGGGCGTTTAACGCCAGGAATGGTGCCATTTTGGGCGTTAAACGCTAGAATGGACACCATTCTGGGCGTTTAACGCCAGGTGTGCAGCATCCTGGGCGTTTTGGAAAAACGCCCAGTGACAAAGGATTTCTGGCGTTTAACGCCAGCCAGGGCACCTGGCTGGGCGTTAAACGCCCAAAAGGGGTAGCAAATGGGCGTTAAACGCCAGAATGGGTGCCATTCTGGGCGTTTAACGCCAGAAAGGTGGGGGGACCACATTTTTGTTTTCAACTCAATTTTTCTCAAACTTTCCTCTTTTTAACCATACTCTTCTACATAAATGCACTTCAACCTTTCATCATTCACTTTCAAATCTTCACAAATCAAAACCATTCTTCAAATCTATTTCAAATTAATCCCAAATCTTCTTCAAAAACTCACCCTTTTCTCAATTTCTTTCCATATCTTTTCAAATCTCTCTCTCTTTTTCGAAAACTCCCCTCCCCACCTTATAAATACACGTTTGTTCCCCCTCTTCCAACCACACCATTCGAATTTCCTCTTCCTCCCCCTCTCTTCTCTCTTTTCTTTTGCTTGAGGACAAGCAAACCTCTAAGTTTGGTGTGCTTTTCCGTGATCACTAAGCCAAGATTCATCAAGATCATGGCTCCTAAGGGAAAACAAACCAATTTAAGAGGAAAGAAAGAGAATAATCCAAAGAATCTTTGGAATCAAGAGAAGTTCTTAACCAAAGAACATGAAGACCATTATCACAAAATAATGGGTCTGAGGTCAGTGATCCCGGAAGTAAAATTTGATCTGAAAGAAGATGAATATCCGGGGATCCAAGAGCAAATTCGAAACAGAGGATGGGAAGTTCTAACCAATCCTGAGTCAAAGGTTGGAAGGAACATGGTTCAGGAATTCTACTCAAATCTGTGGCTGACAGATAAGCAGAGAATGACTGGAACCGCTTACCATACCTACAGAACTATGGTCAGAGGGAAAGTTATGTACTTCCATCTGGACAAAATAAGAGAAATTTTCAAGTTGCCTCAACTGCAAGATGATCCTGATTCCTTTAATAGGAGGATGGTGAGAGTAGATAAGGGGTTGGATCAAGTTCTAGAGGACATATGCCTCCCTGGAACTAAGTGGATAACCAATTCTAAGGGTGTCCCAAACCAACTCAAGAGGGGAGACCTCAAACCAATTGCAAAAGGTTGGCTAGACTTTATTGGGCGTTCCATATTGCCCACTAGCAACCGTTCTGAGGTCACCATCAAGAGAGCAATGATGATTCATTGCATTATGCTTGGAAAAGAGGTGGAGGTCCATCATGTGATTGCTTGTGAGATCTACATAATTGCAAATAAGAATTCCACTGAAGCCAAATTGGCTTATCCAAGCTTGATTTCCTTGCTCTGTAAAGAGGCTGGGGTGAAGATGGGAGTAGATGAGTTCATACCCATTGAACACCCAATCACCAAGAAGTCAATGGAAGGACAAGTGCAAGACAACTCCATCAAGAGGAGGGCGCAGGAATTCCTCCCTGAATTCCCAAGAATTGACTACTGGTCCAGCCTAGAAGCATCTATCACCAAGTTGCAAGAAACTATGGAGCAACTGAAGGAAGAACAGCAGAATCAGAACTACATGCTCTGCAAATTGCTGAAGGAACAAGAGAAGCAGGGGCGTGAAATTCAAGAGATGAAACGCCAAAAGTTATCCTCTCAAGCTGAGGGAGCATCCACTTCTCAAAATTAAGGTTGTTGAGTCCTAACTCTATGAAAACCTCTATCATTAGGAGCCTATGTTTGCGTTTTTTTTTCTTTTCTTTGTTTTATTTTCTATTTATATTTTTTTTAGTTTCATCTTATATCTATATTTGAGTCTTGTTCTTAGTTCATAATTAATAAAATTTAAGTTTATGCCTTAAAGCTATGAATGTCCTATGAATCCATCACCTCTCTTAAAAGAAAAATGCTTTAATCACAAAAGAACAAGAAGTACAGGATTTCGAAATTTATCCCTGAAACTAGTTGAATTAGTTTGATGTGGTGACAATACTCTTTGTTTTCTGAATGAATGCTTGAACAGTGCATATGTCTTTTGAATTTGTTGTTTTAAGAATGTTAAAATTGTTGGCTCTTGAAAGAATGAGGGGAAAGAGAACTGTTATTGAGGATCTGAAAAATCATCAAATTGATTCTTGAAGCAAGAAAAAGCAGTGAATACAAAAAAAAAATTTCAAAAAAAAAGAGAAGAAAAGAAAAAAAAAGAAATAAAGTGGTGATCCAAGGCAATAAGAGTGTGCTTAAGAACCCTGGACACCTCTAATTGGGGACTTTAGCAAAGCTAAGTCACAATCTAAAAAGGTTCACCCAATTATGTGTCTGTGGCATGAATGTATCCGGTGGTAATACTGGAAGACAGAGTGCTTTGGGCCACAGCCAAGACTCATACACTAGCTATGTTCAAGAATCATTATACTTAACTAGGAGAATCAATAACACTATCTGAGTTCTGAGTTCTTATAGATGCCAATCATTCTGAACTTCAAAGGATAGAGTGAGATGCCAAAACTGTTCGGAGGCAAAAAGCTACTAGTCCCGCTCATCTAATTGGAGCTATGTTTTTTTGATATTTTGGAGTCTATAGTATGTTCTCTTCTTTTTATCCTATTTTGATTTTCAGTTGCTTGGGGACAAGCAACAATTTAAGTTTGGTGTTGTGATGAGCGGATAATTTGTATGCTTTTTGGCATTGTTTTTAGTATGTTTTTAGTATCTTTTAGTTAGTTTTTAGTATATTTTTATTAGTTTTTAATTAAAATTCACTTTTCTTGACTTTACTATGAGTTTGTGTGTTTTTCTGTGATTTCAGGTAATTTCTGACTGAAATTGAGGGTCCTGAGCAAAAATCTGATCCAGAGACTGAAAAGGACTGCAGATGCTGTTGGATTCTGACCTCCCTGCACTCGAAGTGGATTTTCTGGAGCTACAGAAGCCCAATTGGCGCGCTCTCAACGGCATTGGAAAGTAGACATCCTGGGCTTTCCAGCAATATATAATAGTCCATACTTTGCCCAAGATTTGATGGCCCAAACCGGCGCTCAAAGTCACCTACTGAAATTCCAGCGTTAAACGCCGGAACTGGCATAAAATTTGGAGTTAAACGCCCAAACTGGCATGAAAGCTGGCGTTTAACTCCAGAAAAGGTCTCTACACGAAATTCCTTCATTGCTCAGCCCAAGCACACACCAAGTGGGCCCGGAAGTGGATTTTTCTGTCATTTACTCATTTCTGTAAACCTTAGGATACTAGTTTACTATTTATAGGATCTTTTGACATTGTATCCGTACCTTATGACCTCATAACATTTCTTACACGTTTCTTTCCACAGCATGAGTCTCTAAACCCCATGGTTGGGGGTGAGGAGCTCTGCTGTGTTTTGATGGATTAATGCAATTACTACTATTTCTTATTCAATCATGCTTGCTTCCATTCTAAGATAACACTTGCCCTTAATTCGGATGGATGTGATGATCCGTGACAATCATCATCATTCTCAACTATGAACATGTGCCTGACAACCACCTCTGTTCTATCTTAGATTAAGTAGTTATCTCTTGGATTCTTTAATCGGAATCTTCGTGGTATAAGCTAGAACTGATGGCGGCATTCAAGAGAATCCGGAAGGTCTAAACCTTGTCTGTGGTATTTTGAGTAGGATTCAATGACTGGATGACTGTGACGTGCTTCAAACTCCTGAGGGCGGGGCGTTAGTGACAGACGCAAAAGAATCACTGGATTCTATTCCGGCCTGATTGAGAACCGACAGATGATTAGCCTATGCTGTGACAGAGCATCAGGGACGTATTTTCACTGAGAGGATGGGAGGTAGCCACTGACAATGGTGAAACCCTACATACAGCTTGCCATGGAAGGAGCCTTGCGTGTTTGATGAAGAAGACAGTAGGAAAGCAGAGATTCGGAAGATGGAGCATCTCCAAACCTCAGCCTATTCTCCATTACTGCAATACAAGTACCTTTTTCATGTTCTCTTGCTTTTTACAATCAATCCTGATAATTTCTGATATCCTGACTAAGACTTACAAGATAACCATAGCTTGCTTCAAGCCGACAATCTCCGTGGGATCGACCCTTGCTCACGCAAGGTATTACTTGGACGACCCAGTGCACTTGCTGGTTAGTTGTGCGGGATTGCAAAAGTGTGATTGCAATTTCGTGCACCAGTTCACACGAAATCAGCTGATGAACTTCCACTTCTCTTCCCAATATAATGCAGTGGATCATCACTGCTCTTTTAATGGTGACTTCAGAGCGGTTGCTAGTGGGCAGTATAGAACGCCCAATGAAGTCCAGCCAGCCTCTGACGACTGGTTTGAGATCTTCTCTCTTGAGTTGATTTGGGACGCCCTTGGTGCTGGTGGTCCATCTGGTTCTAGGGAAGCATATGTCCTCTAGAATCTTGTCCAGGCCTTTATTTGTTCTCATCATTCTCCTATTAAAGGAGTCTGGGTCATCTTTCAGCTGAGGTAGCTTAAAGATCTCCCTGATTTTATCAGGGTGGATGTGAACAATCTTTCCTCTGACCAAGGTCCGATAATCATATAGGGCAGTTCTAGATATTCTCTTCCTGTCTGTTTGCCACAAATTAGTGTAGAATTCCTGAACCATGTTTCTTCCCACCTTTGTTTTAGGATTAGCTAGGATTTCCCAGCTCCTGTTTTGAATTTGCTCTTGGATCTCCCGATATTCATTTTCTTTCAGATTGAATTTGACTTTCGGGATCACTGACCTTAGACCCATTATTTTGTAGTAATGGTCTGAATGTTCTTTGGTTAAGAACTTCCCTTGATTCCAAAGTGGTTTTGGAATACTCTCTTTCTTGCCTCTTGGAGTGGGTCATTTTCCTTTAGGAGCCATGATCTTAGTGGGTATGGTTTAGTGATCACGGATAAACACACCAAACTTAGAGGTTTGCTTGTCCTCAAGCAAAAGAAGGGAAAGGAGAGGGATAGAAGGAGAGCTAGTATCGAATGGTGGATGAGAGGAGGGAGGCCGAATGTGGATTTAAAGGGAGGGGGTTGGTTTTCGAAAATTTTGAAGAAAGATAAGATAGAAGATATGATTTGAAAAAGATAAATATGATAGGAAAAGATATAATTTAAAATTAAAAAGTTGTGAAAGATATTTGAAAAAGATAAATCTGAATTTTATTTTGAAAAAGATTTGAGATGAATTTGAAAGGATAGTTGAGTTTTGAAAAAATTTGAAAAGAAGTTGGATGGGATTTGAAAAAGGATTTGTGTTTATGAATTAAGATACATTTGATATTTTTGAAAAAGGGATTTTAGAAAATTAGGATTAAAAATTTTGGAATTGAAGGATGAGAGTTTGTAACATGTTTATGTAAGAAATCATGAATTGAAATATGAAAATTGAAAAAAATGTGAAGTAAAAACGAATTTACCTCCTCCCCACAATCCTGGCGTTAAACGCCTTAACGCTGCATGTTTTGGGCATTTAACGCCCATTCGCAGCTTCTCCTAGGCGTTCAACGCCCAGCTGTTGCTTCTAGCTGGCGTTGAATGCCAGGAACTCCTTTGTCACTGGGCGTTTTTCTGAACGTCCAGGACGCTGTAAATCTGGCGTTAAATGCCCAGAAGGTGCTTCTTTCTGGCGTTCAACACCAAGAAGATGCTTTTTTCTAGCGTTTAATGCCCAGATGACTATCCTTACTGGCGTTGAACGCCCAGTAGATGCTTCTTTTGGGCGTTCAACGCCCAAAACAGCTCTCACTGGCTTTTTCGCACCAGTGAGCTTCCTTTTTGCTGTTTTATCCTGTGAATCCTTCTGTAACTTTGTGAACTCAAGCAATTGCTATTTTACCTTGAATATAATTGACATAAACCTATAAAAATCAATTACTTAATAAATAAGCTTTGTAAATGGCTGGGTTGCCTCCCAGCAAGCGCTTCTTTATTGTCTTTAGCTGGACTATTACTGAGCTTTAATCAAGTCTCAATTTTGAGCATTCTTGCTCAAAATTGCTTTCAAGATAATGTTTAATTCTCTTTCCATTAACAATGAACTTTTTGTTAGAATCATTATCCTGAAGCTCCACGTATTCATATGGTGATACACTTGTAATCATATATGGACCTCTCCACCGGGATTTCAATTTTCCAGGGAATAATCTGAGGCTAGAATTAAACAGCAGAACTTTATGCCCTGGCTCAAAGACTCTGGATGACAGTTTCTTATCATGCCATCTTTTTGCTTTCTCTTTGTAAATTTTTGCATTCTCGAAAGCATTGAGTCTAAACTCCTCTAGCTCATTTAACTGGAGCAATCGTTTTTCTCCAACTAACTTGGCATCAAGATTTAGGAATCTGGTTGCCTAGTAGGCCTTATGTTCCAGTTCCACTGGCAAGTGATAGGCTTTTCCATACACAAGCTGGTATGGAGAGGTCCCTATAGGAGTCTTGAATGCTGTTCTGTATGCCCACAGAGCATCATCCAAGCTTCTTGCCTAATCCCTTCTACGGTTAATCACAGTTCGTTCCAGGATTCTTTTAAGTTCTCTATTAGAGACTTCAGCTTGCCCATTTGTTTGTGGATGATATGGAGTGGCCACCCTGTGGCTAACTCCATACCGAACCAAAGTAGAGTAAAGCTGTTTATTGCAGAAATGAGTGCCCCCGTCACTGATTAGTACTCTAGGGATACCAAATCTGCTGAAGATGTATTTCTGGAGGAATTTCAGTACTGTCTTAGTATCATTAGTGGGTGTTGCAATAGCTTCCACCCATTTGGATACATAATCCACTGCCACCAGTATATAAGTGTTTGAGTATGATGGTGGGAAAGGCCTTATGAAGTCAATACCTCATACATCAAACAATTCAATCTCCAAGATCACTTGTTGAGGCATGGCATAACTGTGAGGTAGATTGCCAGACCTTTGGCAGCTATCACAATTAAGTACAAACACTTGAGAGTCTTTATAGAGAGTGGCCAGTAGAAGCCACATTGGAGAACTCTTGTGGCTGTTTGCTCACTTTCAAAATGTCCTCTATACTGTGATCCATGGCAGTACCAGAGGATCTTCTATGCTTCTTCTTTAGGAACACATCTACGGATTACTCCGTCTGCACATCTCTTAAAGAGATATGGTTCATCCCATAGATAGTACTTTACATCTGTGATCAATTTCTTTGACTGTTGCCTACTATACTCTTTGGGAATGTATCTTACTGCCTTGTAGTTTGCAATGTCTGCAAACCATGGCACTTCCTGGATGGCAAAGAGTTGTTCATCTGGAAAGTTTTCAGAGATCTCAGTAAGAGGGAGGGACGCCCCTTCTACTGGTTCTATTCGGGACAGGTGATCTGCTACTTGGTTCTCTGTCCCTTTTCTGTCTCTTATTTCTATATCAAACTTTTGCAGGAGCAACACCCATTTGATGAGTCTAGGTTTTGAATCCTGCTTTGTGAGTAGATATTTAAGAGCAGCATGGTCAGTGTACACAATCACTTTTGATCCTACTAAATAAGATCTAAACTTGTCAATGGCGTAAACCACTGCAAGTAACTCTTTTTTTGTGGTTGTGTAGTTCTTCTGTGCGTCATTTAAAACACGACTGGCATAGTAAATGACGTGCAAAAGCTTGTCATGCCTTTGTCCCAACACTACACCAATGGCATGGTCACTGGAATCACATATCAGTTCAAATGATAGTGTCCAGTCTGGTGCAGAGATGATTGATGTTGTGACCAGCTTAACTTTCAGAGTCTCAAACGCCTGCAGACACTCCTTATCAAAGATAAATGGAATGTCAGCAGCTAGCAGATTACTCAGAGGTTTGGCAATTTTTGAAAAATCTTTTATAAACCTCCTATAGAATCCTGCATGCCCCAGAAAGCTTCTGATTGCCTTAACATTGGCAGGTGGTGGTAATTTTTCAATTACCTCTACCTTCACTTGATCCACCTCTATTCCCTTGTTCGAAATTTTGTGCCCAAGGACAATTCCTGCAGTCACCATAAAGTAACATTTTTCCCAGTTTAAAACCAAGTTAGTCTCTTGGCACCTCTTTAGAACAAGTGCTAGATGGTCAAGACAGGAGCTGAATGAGTCTCCAAATACTAAAAAGTCATCCATGAAGACTTCCAAAAATTTTTCCACCATATCAGAGAAAATAGAGAGCATGCACCTTTGAAAGGTTGCAGGTGCATTGCACAGGCCAAATGGCATCCTTCTGGATGCAAATACGCCGGATGGACATGTGAATACTATTTTCTCTTGATCTTGGGGATCTACTGCAATTTGATTATAACCTGAATATCCATCCAGGAAGCAGTAGTATTCATGATCTGCTAGTCTTTCTAGCATTTGGTCTATGAATGGTAAAGGAAAATGATCCTTTCTGGTAGCTGTATTGAGCCTTCTGTAATCAATACACATACGCCACCCTGTAATTGTTCTTGTAGGAACCAGTTCATTTTTTTCATTATGGACCACTGTCATACCACCTTTCTTAGGGACGACTTGGACAAGGCTTACCCAGGGGCTATCAGAAATGGGATAAATAATCCCAGCCTCTAGTAATTTAGTGACCTCCTTCTGCACCACCTCTTTCATGGTTAGATTCAGCCGCCTCTGTGGTTGAACCACTGGCTTAGCGTCACCCTCCAATAGGATCTTGTGCATGCATCTGACTGGGCTAATGCTTTTAAGATCACTGATGGACCACCCAAGAGCTGTCTTGTGTATCCTTAGCACTTGAATTAGTGCTTCCTCTTCATGTGGCTCTAAGGTAGAGCTTATGATTACAGGAAAGGTATCACCTTCTCCCAGAAATTCATATTTCAGGGATGGTGGTAATGGTTTGAGCTCGGGTTTGGGAGGTTTCTCCTCTTCCTGAGGGATTTTCAGAGGTTTTATTATTCTCTCTGGTTCCTCCAGATCAGGCTGAACATCTTTAAAGATATCCTCTAGCTTTAATTCGAGACTCTCAGCCATATTGACCTCTTTTACCAGAGAGTCAATAATATCAATGCTCATGCAGTCATTTTGGGTGTCTGGATGCTGCATAGCTTTGACAACATTCAACTTAAACTCGTCCTTATTGACTCTCAGGGTCACTTCTCCTTTTTGGACGTCAATGAGTGTTCGTCCAGTTGCTAGGAAAGGTCTTCCTAGAATGAGAGTTGCACTCTTGTGCTCCTTCATTTCCAGCACCACAAAGTCAGTGGGAAAGGCAAATGGCCCAACCTTGACAATCATGTCTTCAATCACGCCTGATGGGTATTTAATGGAGCCATCAGTAAGTTGGAGACATATCCAGGTTGGTTTAACTTCATCAGTCAACCCAAGCTTTTTGATAGTAGCTGCAGGAATTAGGTTAATACTTGCCCCAAAATCACATAGAGCTTGCTTGGTACAAGTACCTTCTAATGTGCATGGTATCATAAAGCTTCCTGGATCTTTAAGCTTCTCAGGTAAGCTTTTCAGAATAACTGCACTGCATTCTTCAATGAGGTAAACTTTCTCAGTTTTCCTCCAATCCTTCTTATGACTTAAGATTTCTTTCATGAACTTAGCATAAGAGGGTATTTGCTCAAGTGCCTCTGCAAACGGAATCTTTATTTCAAGAGTCCTGAGATAGTCTGCAAAGCAGGCAATTTACTTATCCTGTTTCGCTTGGCAGAGTTTCTGAGGATAAGGCATTTTGGCTTTGTATTCCTCAACTTTAGTTGCTGCAAGTTTATTGCCTACAGCCATAGGTTGAGAAGCCTTTTTAGAGGAGTTGCTATCAACACTTGAATGTGTTTGATCCCCCACTGGTGTTTGAATACCAGGGGTAGAAGCTGGAGTGGCGTTAGACGCCAACTCCTTATCTGTTTCTGGCGTCTGAACGCCAGAACTGAGCTTCCTTTGGGCGTTCAACGCCAGTTCCTTGCATGTTTCTGGCATTGGATGCCAGGACTGAGCATGGGTTGGGCGTTCAATGCCAACTTTCCACCCATTATCTGGCGTTTGAGCGCCAGAATTATTCCTCTCTAGGCTCTGACTGTCCTCAGAGGGATTTTGGGTAGTATTCTGTTCATTTCTTGGCTTCCTGCTGCCTTGAAGTGAGGTATTTAATGTTTTTCCACTTCTTAATTGAACTGCTTGGCATTCTTCTGTTATTTGTTTTGATAACTGCTGTTCTGTTTGCTTCAACTGCACTTCCATATTCATATTAGCCATTCTTGTTTCTTGCAATATTTCCTTGAATTTGGCTAACTGTTTTCTTAGAAAATCTAATTGCTGATTGAATTCAGTAGCTTGATCTGCAGGACTGAGTTCAGTAGTTACTGTTTTAGCCTCTTCGTTGATGGAAGGTTCACTGCTTAGGTACAGATGCTAATTTCTGGCAACTGTATCAATAAGCTCTTGAGCTTCTTCTATTGTCTTTCTCATGTGTATAGATCCACTAGCTGAGTGGTCTAGAGAAATCTGAGCTTTCTCTGTAAGCCCATAATAGAATATGTCTAACTGCACCCACTCTGAAAATATTTCAGAGGGGCATTTTCTCAGCATCTCTCTGTATCTCTCCCAGGCATCATAAAGGGATTCATTATCTCCTTGTTTAAAGCCTTGGATGCTCAGCCTTAGCTGTGTCATCCGTTTTGGAGGGAAGTATTGATTCAGGAATTTTTCTGACAGATGTTTCCATGTATTTATGCAAGCCTTGGGTTAGTTATTTAACCACCTCTTGGCTTGGTCTTTTACAGCAAATGGAAATAGTAATAGCTTGTAGAAATCCTGATCTACTTCTTTATCATGTACTGTGTCAGTAATTTGTAAAATTTGTGCCAGAAACTCTGTAGGTTCTTCCTGTGGAAGACCGGAATACTGGCAATTTTGCTCCACCATGATAATAAGCTGAGGATTCAACTCAAAACTACTAACTCCAATGGAGGGTACACATATACTACTTCCATATGAAGCAGTAGTGGGGTTAGCATATGACCCCAGAGTCCTTCTGGACTGTTCATTTCCACTTAGGTCCATGATAGAGAAAGGGAAATGATGTGGATTTATTTTATTTATTTTATTACATAAGAAAAATAATTTTTGAAATAATAAAATGAAATAAAATAAAAATTAAAATAAAATTAAAAAATATTTTGAAAATATTTTTAAAAAATTTCAAAAAAAATGAGGAGAGAAAAAGTGGTTAGAATATTTTTGAAAAAGCTATAATTTTAAAAATTAAAGTTGAAATTCGAAATATTTGCTTGGAAATAGTTAGAAAATATAATTTTTGAATTTTGAATTTTTTGAAGAAAGAGAAAAACACACAAAAGACACAAGGCTTAAAATTTTTAGATCTAATGCTCCTTGTTTTCAAAAATATTTGGAGGGAAAACACCAAGAAACACCAAACTTAAAAAATTTTAAGATCAAAACATAAAGAAGACTCAAGAACACTTTAAAGATTCACAAGAACAACAAGAACAAAAGAAGGAACACCAAACTTAAAATTTTTTTAGAAAACCACAATAAAATTTTCGAAAATTAAAGAAAATTAACAAGAGAACACCAAACTTAAAGTTTGGCACAAGATTTAATCAAAAAAAAATTATTTTTGAAAAAAGTTTTAAAAGGAAGATACCCAATTGCCAAGAACATAACCCAACGCTCTAGTCAACTGAGCTATAAATGTAACGTGTTTTAATATTGTATATAAAAAAATATTTTTGTAAACTAATATTTTGAAAAAGCACAAGGAAAACACGAAAACACACAGAACAAGACAAACCAAAGATCAAACAAGAAAAATTGACAAGAATAATTTGAAGATCAAGGAAAAACAAGAACATGGAATTCGAAAAATTGAGAGACAAAGAAAAGCATGCAATTGACACCAAACTTAGAACATGACACTAAACTCCACAAAAAAACTAAAAAATAAAGAAAAATAATATTTTTGAAAAAGTTTTTAAAAGGGATAATAAAAGATGCAATTCTAGTGACTCTAAACCAAAAGGACTAATTTTTCCTAATCTAAGCAACAAGATTCACCGTCAGTTGTTCAAACTCAAACAATCCCCGGCAACGGCACCAAAAACTTGGTGCACGAAATTGCAATCACACTTTTGCAATCCGTACAACTAACCAACAAGTGCACTGGGTCGTCCAAGTAATACCTTACGTGAGTAAGGGTCGAATCCCACGGAGATTGTTGGCTTGAAGCACGCTATGGTTATCTTATTATTCTTAGTCAGGATATAATATCAATAATAATTTTTAGTTTTAATTGTAAAAAGTAAAAGAGCATGAAATAAATACTTATTATGCAGTAATGGAGAATATGTTGGAGTTTTGGAGATGCTTTGTCCTCTGAATTTGTGCAACATAATGCTTTCTCACTTTCATAAATGCAAGGCTCCTTCCATGGCAAGCTGTATGTAGGGAATTATCGTTGTCAATGGCTACTTCCCATCCTCTCAGTGAAAATGGTCCAAATGCTCTATCACAGCACGGCTAATCATCTGTCGGTTCTCAATCATGTCGGAATAAGATCCATTGATCCTTTTGCGTCTGTCACTACGCCCAACACTCGCGAGTTTGAAGCTCGTCACAGTCATCCAATCCTTGAATCCTACTTGGAATACCACAGACAAGTAGGTTTAGACCTTTTGGATTCTCAAGGATGCCGCCAATGGATTCTAGCTTATACCACGAAGATTCTGATTAAGGAATCTAAGAGATACTCATTCAATCAAATGTAAAACAGAGGTGATTGTCAGGCACACATTCATGGATTGAGGAAGGTGATGAGTGAAATGGATCATCACCTTCTTCGTAGTGAAGCACGAATGAATATCTTAGATAGGAACAAGCGTGTTTGAATGGAAAACAGAAATAATTGCATTAATTCATTGAGACGCTGCAGAGCTCCTCACCCCCAACAATGGAGTTTAGAGACTCATGCCGTCAAAAGGTACAAAGTTTAATCTAAAAATGTCATGAGATGTAAAATAAATCTCTAAAAGTTGTTTAAATACTAAACTAGTAGCCTAGGTTTACAGAAAATGAGTAAGCTAAGATGAATAGTGCAGAAATCCACTTCGGGCCCCACTTGGTATGTGCTGGGGCTGAGACTTAAGCTTCTCACGTGCCTGGGCTGTTTCTGGAGTTGAACGCCAGGTTGTAACCTGTTTCTGGCGTTGAACTCCAACTTGCAACCTGTTTTTGGCGCTGAACGCTAGACTGCAACATGGAACTGGCGTTGAACGCTAGTTTATATCATCTATCTTCACGCAACGTATAGACTATTATATATTGATGGAAAGCCCTGGATGTCTACTTTCTAACCCAATTGAGAGTGTGCCAATTGAACTCCTGTAGCTCCGTAAAATCCATTCCGAGTGTAGAGAGGTCAGAATCCAACAGCATCAGCAGTCCTTTTTCAGCCTGAATCAGATTTTTGCTCAGCTCCCTCAATTTCAGCAAAAAAATACCTGAAATCATAGAAAAACACACAAAATCATAGTAAAGTCCAGAAATATGATTTTTGCCTAAAAACTAAAAAAAAAATCTACTAAAAACTAACTAAAACATACTAAAATCTACATGAAATTACCCCCAAAAAGCGTATAAAATATCCGCTCATCACACGCGTACGCATCAGTCACACGTACGCATCCGTGGACGATGTTCCTGGTCACACGTACACACTAGTCATGCGTACGCATCGCTTGGAAGATGGCTTGATCACGCGTACGCTTCAGCCATGTGCGCGCGTCGCTTCCAGCTTCTCAAATCTTCAAATTGTTGTGTTCCTTCCACTTTAGCATGCTTCCTCTTCATCCTCTATGCCATTCCCGCTCTATAAATCCTGCAATCACTTAACGCACATATCACGGTATTGAATGATAATAACAGATGATTAAAAATTTGCAATTTTAAGGCCTAGGAAGCATGTTTTCATTCTTAGCATAAAATTAGGAAGGAATCTCAAAAACACGCAATTTATATGGATACATGTGAGTAAAGTTGATAGAATCCACTCGAATTGATCCAAAATAAGTCATAAAATAGTGGTTCATCAATTATCAAAATGAATTGCTTTGATTGAATTTTCTAAAAATTGTGCTTTTAATCGAATAATTTGAGCAAGTAATTTCGCAAATGCCTGGTTGTGAGAAGACAATAAGCATACATGTGACCATCTTGAAGATGCATCTATTAGAATCTTAAAATATCTAAAAGATTCACATGGTGGATGAATAGGACCACATATATCGCCTTGAATCTTTTCTAGGAATTCAGGAGATTCAAATCCAATCTTTACTAGTGATGGCATTCAAATTAACTTTCCCTGAAAACATGCAGCACAATAAAATTCACTAGATTTAAGAATCTTCTGGTTCTTTAGTGAATGTCCACGGGAGTTTTC
This sequence comes from Arachis stenosperma, assembly GCF_014773155.1. Lineage (NCBI taxonomy): Eukaryota > Viridiplantae > Streptophyta > Magnoliopsida > Fabales > Fabaceae > Arachis > Arachis stenosperma. The sequence continues at coordinate 37,143,111 of NC_080378.1, forward strand.
AATAATTCTCCACATCATGATTGTTCCCAAATGACCCAATCGATTAGCCAAGTTATGAATTCATTTGGGCTAATAAACTTCTAGTTTACAGTGGCATGTGATTTAATTGCACTAATTTTGGTATAATATAACCCAGATGAAAGTGAGGGTAACTTTTCTAATATAATCTTTTTATTTAAATCATGAGTTGTGATATATAAGTACTCATGATTTCCCCTATTCATTGTTTCAATATGATATCCATTTCGACAAATATCTTTGAAACTCAATAAGTTCCTTAGAGATTCAGTAGACAATAGTGCATTATTTATTATGAATTTTGTTCTTTCAGGAAACAAAATTATAGCTCTTCCGTAGCCTTCTATCACATTGCCTAAGCTAATAATAGTATTAACATATTCTTCTTTTGGCACAAGATGGGTAAAATATATATTACTTTTGAGAATGGTGTAAGAACTTGCACTATCTGCGAGGCATACATCTTCATTATATATCATTTTCATTTTCTTCAAAGACAAATAATAATAAAATCAATACAAATATTTACGCAGTAAAATTATTTTCTTGATTGAAAATATTTTTCTAAGAAGTAGAGTATATACTAAAAATTTTATTATTATTATCTTGGCATATTTGGTAATTTTGAAATTCATAAATATTTTATTATACATCATATTTGAAATTCAGATAAAAATAAAACTTAACATTAAGTTTCTTACATTATTTTTTTACATGAATACTTAACAATCTCACATATTAAACTATTCCATCATTGATAAAATGACCAATATTTTCTTCAAGATTGATGCCAGGGCATCTAGGCCAATTTCAATGACCTTTTCTTTACTGTTTTAGGGTAGTTTCATGCATTTTCTTAGAGAATAAGGAAAGTTTTGGATGAAAATACACTCACACCTTGATTCAAGCACCTATTGTGAATTATACATGATTTCATGAGGATTTTGCAAGAATTGAATGACAAATTGATGATGCATAATCTCATGACTTTGGGTAGAGCTTTGATGCACTTTATTTGCTTGATTTCAGGACAAAGGAAGCAAGGAAAAACCACGTTAGTAGCCACGTTAACCTAGTTAACGTGACCACTAATGTGGAATGGGAATGAGCTTGCAACGTTAATAAGAAAAGTGATCACCAATAACACCTGCGAAGCCATCAGAAGCCCACATTAATTGCCACGTTAACTAGGTTAACGTGGTAGTTAACGTGGAGACAAAGAGAGCTCCAGCGTTAGTGGTAAACGTGAACACCACTAACGCTCCAAAAACTGGCAATGAGCCATGTTAAGAGTCACGTTAACTTAGTTAACGTGAACTGTAACGTGGAAGAGAGGAACAATGCCAACGTTAGTGACACTCACCTTTGTCACTAACGTTGGATTAAACCAGCATTGCCCACGTTAGTGGTCACGTTAAGACCACTAACGTGAAAGTTAACGTGGAGCTAAGATTGATGAGCCAACGTTAGTGGCACTCACCTTTGTCACTAACGTTGGAGATGGCATTCACTACCACGTTAGTGGCCACATTAACTTAGTTAACGTGAGCTCTAACGTGGAGAGTAGGGGCACTTGGAGAATTAGTGACAAAGGTAAGTGTCACTAACGCTCTCGAAGAAGAGGCATACCCACATTAAGAGCCACATTAGTTATACTAACGTGAACTCTAATGTAGGGACAAGGGGCACAAGGCAACGTTATTGGGAAAGGTGAGTCCCAATAACGCTTGCAAAGGTTCATAAGGCAACGTTAGTGGTCACGTTAGTGCCACTAACATTGGAGTTAACGTGGGCTATATGGGGTTGGAACGTTAGTGAAAAAGGTGATTGCCACTAACGTTCTCGAACCCACAATTTCACTTAACGTTAACATCACTAACGCCCATGCCTAACTCACACTTTTCTGCAAGCTGAGCCCACTAAAGATGGTAACTGCTTCAACTCAAGATCTAAGGCCCACATCCAGGACTTGGAGAACTCACTAGAAGATCAAGAAGAGTAGTATATATAGGAGTAGTTTTGAATTATAGAGAAGCTTGGCACTTTGGAGAACTACTCTCTGTATATTTACTTTTCTGCACTTTTAGCTAAGCATGTATTATTTTCTGCCATTTTCCATTTCTAGAGCTATGAACAACTAAACCCCTTTCATTTGGTTAGGAAGCTCTGCTGTAATTTGATAGATCAATTGTAGTTTTCATTCTTCTTCTTCTTTCTTCTCTTTTGATTTACTAGAAAGCTTTCGATCTTAATTCAATTGGTTAGTTTTCTTGGAAAAGAAACTCTCTATAATTGGATCTCCTCTGAGCCTTGGAAAAGGGATGAGGAGATCATGCTAGAAATGCTTTCTCATGTTGGACCAAATTAGGGTCTAGGCGGATATAGTGACATGTAATCCTCCTAACACTTTGATTTGGAAATACATGTGGTATAATCAGTGACCAAACTTCATCTCTTTCCATGAGCAATTAAATCGAGGAATTGGGCAATTGTTCAAGTTTAGAGAGATTGGGTTGCCAAGGAATTGGAATCCAATCACCTAAGATTGCCAAGGAGATCAATAGATGCTTTGATTGAGGAAGAGATGAAAATGAATTTGATCCAGAGAATACAACATCTCCTGAGCCTAATGAATTCTCCATTTCTGATCTTACCCATTCTCTTTACTTTATGTCATTTATTTCGATTCTCATTCCCCCAAATCCCCATCTAAGATTCTGCACTTTATTTTCTACTATTTACTTTCCCGCCATTTAATTTTCTGCAATTCTCAAACTTCATTCTATTTAGCTCAACTAGCATACTCTTCCAACTAAAGTTGCTTGACCAATCAATCCCTGTGGGATTCAACCTTACTCTATTGTGAGTTTTACTTGATGATAATTCGGTATACTTGCCGAAGAGAAATTTGTTCAAAACAATTGCTCATTTGGAGGAAGTGCTCAAGAAGACCCCAATCAACATCTAACCACCTTCCTGAGAATTTGTGACACTGTGAAGTCTAATGGAGTCCACCCGGATGTCTATAGGCTACTTTTGTTCCCTTTTTCACTCAGGGACAAAGCATCTAAGTGGCTTGAATCCTTTCCAAAGGAGAGCTTAAATAATTGGGAAGAAGTGGTGAACAAGTTTTTGGCAAGATTCTACCCTCCTCAAAGAATTAACAGGTTGAGAGCTAAGGTGCAAACTTTCAGGCAACAAGATGGTGAGACTCTCTATGAGGCATGGGAGAGGTTCAAGGACTTAACAAGAAGATGTCTGGTGCACGAAATTGTGATCATCAACAATGGCTTCAAAGACTTGGTAGTGCTCTCAAACGTGAATCACACTTAGTCACAACTCTGCACAACTAACCAGCAAGTGCACTGGGTCGTCCAAGTAATACCTTACGTGAGTAAGGGTTGATCCCACGGAGATTGTTGGTATGAAGCACGCTATGGTCATCTTGTAAATCTCAGTTAGGCGGATAATAAAAGGTTATGGAGTTTTCGAATAATAATAATAAATAAACAGAAAATAAAGATAGAAATACTTATGTAAATCATTGGTGAGAATTTCAGACAAGTGTATGGAGGTGCTTGTCCCTGTTGAATCTCTGCTTTCCTATTGCTTTCATCCAATCCTTCTTAATCTTTTCCATGGAAAGCTGTATGTAGGGCATCACCATTGTCAATGGCTACATCCCATCCTCTCAGTGAAAATGGTCCAAATGCTCTGTCACAGCACGGCTAATCATATGTTGGTTCTCGATCATGTTGGAATAGAATCCCTTGATTCTTTTGCGTTTGTCATCACGCGCAGCAATCGCGAGTTTGAAGCTCGTCACAGTCATTCAATCCCGGAATCCTACTCGGAATACCACAGACAAGGTTAGACTTTCCGGATTCCCATGAATGCCGCCATCAATTCTAGCTTATACCACAAAGATTCTGATTAAGGAATCCAAGAGATATGCGCCCGGTCTAAGGTAGAACGGAAGTGGTTGTCAGTCACACGCGTTCATAGGTGAGAATGATGATGAGTGTCACGGATCATCACATTCATCAAGTTGAAGTGCAACGAATATCTTAGAACAAGAATAAGTCGAATTGAATAAATAATAGAAGTACTTGCATTAAAACTCAAGGTACAGCAGAGCTCCACACCCTTAATCTATGGTGTGTAGAAACTCCACCGTTGAAAATACATAAGTGATGAAGGTCCAGGCATGGCCGAGAGGCCAGCCCCCAAAACGTGATCACAGGATCAAAAGTACAATCCAGGATGAAAAGATAATAGTAAAAAGTTCTATTTATACTAGACTAGCTACTAGGGCTTACAGAAGTAAGTAATTGATGCAAAAATCCACTTCCAGGGCCCACCTTGTGTGTGCTTGGGCTGAGCATGAACTTTACACGAGCTAAGGCTTCTATTGGAGTTGAACGCCAAGTTGTAACGTGTTTTTGGCGTTCAACTCTGGTTCGTGACATGTTTCTGGCGTTTGACTCCAGAATGCAGCGTAGAACTGGCGTTGAGCGCCAGGTTGCGTCATCTAATCTCGAATAAAGTATGGACTATTATATATTGCTGGAAATCTCTGGATGTCTACTTTCCAACGCCGTTGATAGCACACCATTTGGAGTTCTGCAGCTCCAGAAAAACCATTTCGAGTGCAGGGAGGTCAGAATCCAACAACATCAGCAGTCCTTTGTCAGCCTTTTATCAGAATTTTGCTCAAAGTCCCTCAATTTCAGCCAGAAATTACCTAAAACCACAGAAAAACACACAAACTCATAGTAAAGTCCAGAAATATGAATTTAGCATAAGAACTAAAGAAAACATCCCTAAAAGTAGCTAGATCCTACTAAGAACTGCCTAAAAAAAATGCCAAAAAGCGTATAAATTATCCGCTCATCACAACACCAAACTTAAATTGTTGCTTGTCCCCAAGCAACTGAAAATCAAATAGGATAAAAAGAAGAGAATATACTATAAATCCCAAAATATCAATGAATATTAGTTTTAATTAGATGAGCGGGACTTGTAGCTTTTTGCTTCTGAATAGTTTTGGCATCTCACTTTATCCTTTGAAGTTTAGAATGATTGGCATCTATAGGAACTTAGAATTTCAGATAGTGTTATTGATTCTCCTTGTTAATTTTGTTGATTCTTGAACACAACTACTTTTATGAGTCTTGGCCGTGGCCCTAAGCACTTTGTTTTCTAGTATTACCACCAGATACATAAATGCCACAGACACATGACTGGGTGAACCTTTTCAGATTGTGACTCAGCTTTGCTAAAGTCCCCAGTTAGAGGTGTCCAGAGTTCTTAAGCACACTCTTTTTGCTTTGGATCACGACTTTAACCACTCAGTCTCAAGCTTTTCACTTGGACCTGCATGCCACAAGCACATGGTTAGGGACAACTTGAATTAGCCGCTTAGGCCTGGATTTTATTTCCTTGGGCCCTCCTATCCATTGATGCTCAAAGCCTTGGATCCTTTTTACCCTTGCCTTTTGGTTTTAAGGTCTGTTGGCTTTTTTTGCTTGTTTTCCTTTTCCTTTCTTTTTTTTCGCTACTCTTCTTTTTTTTTCTTTTTTTTCAAGCTTTTGCTTTTTCACTGCTTTTTCTTGCTTCAAGAATCAATCTCATGATTTTTCAAATTCTCAATAACATTTCTCTTTGTTCATCATTCTTTGAAGAGCCAACAATTTTAACATTCATACACAACAAGATAAAAAATATGCACTGTTCAAGCATTCATTCAGAAAACAAAAAGTATTGTCACCACATCAATATAATTAAACTAAATTCAAGGATAATTTCAAAACACATGTACTTCTTGTTCTTTTGAATTAGAAACATTTTTCATTTAAGAGAGGTGAAGGATTCATGGAATTATTTATAGCCTTAAGACATAGTTACTAAATATTAATGATGATGTAATAAAGACACAAACATAGATAAACATATAACATAAAAAAATGAAAAGCAGAAAAAAATTTAAGAACAAGGAATGAGTCCACCTTAGTGAGGGTGGCGCCTTCTTGAAGGACCATTGATGTCCTTGAGCTCTTCTATGTCTCTTCCTTGTCTTTGTTGCTCTTCCCTAGTGATTTTGGTGCTCCTAATAATTATGTGGAGGAAAATGTATCCCCTGAGGTATCTTAGGGATTTCTTGATGAGGGAATTCCTCATGTTCTCTTGATGTGTAGTCAAATACTCTTCTACTGAGCTATGGACCCTTGAGATAAATCTCTCCATCTACCATGACTTGGAGGTGGAAGCTTTTTGTCTTCCCTTTTCTCTTTTTTTTTTCTTTTTTTTTTTCTTTTGAGGTTTCTCTGGCCTTAGGTGTAGTATAATCACCAAGCATCCTCCTTGCATTGTTATTATTTTCGGCTGCCATCTCCTCTTCTTTTTCAAAAATTTCTATAAAGTTTTCTCTGAATTGTTGAATTTTAGTTTCTCTTGACTTCCTCTTCGGAGTCCTTTCAGGTTCAGGATCTGCTTCAATAAGAATGTTCTTGTCCTTGCTCCTGCTCATATGAAAAAGAAGGGAACAGAAAATAATAATAGGGATCCTCTTTGTCCAGAGATAGAGGTTCCTTTTTGTGAGTAGAAAAGAAGAAGAATAGGAAGGAGAAGAGGAAAATTCGAACTTAGAGAGAGGGGGGTTCGAATTTTAGGATAAAGAGAAGTATTAGTAAATAAATAAAATAAATAGAAAGAGGTGAAAGGGATAGAAATTCGAAAAATAAATTTTGAAAAAGGGATAGTAATTTTCGAAAATTAAAATGAAATAAAATTAAAATTAAAATTTGAAATAATTAGTTAATTAGAAGAATTTTGAAAAAGAGGAAGGTAATTTTCGAAAATTAGAGAAAGAAAATTAGTTAGGTGGTTTTGAAAAAGATAAAAGATAAAACAAACAAATAAATCAATTAGTTAGTTGAAAAAGATTTGAAAATTAATTTTGAAAAGATAAGAAGTTAGAAAAGATTTTTGAAATTAAAGTTTGAAAAAGATATGATATGAAAAGATATGATTAAAAAGATATGATTTTAAAAAGATATGATTTTGAAAAGATAAGATTGAAAAGATATTTTTGAAAAGATATGATTTTAAAAGATATGATTGAAATTAGTTTTGAAAAAGATTTGAATTTTAAAATCACAATTAATGACTTGACTCACAAGAAATCACAAGATATGATTCTAGAACTTAAAGTTTGAATCTTTCTTAAAAAGAAAGTAACAAACTTGAAATTTTTGAATCAAAACATTAATTGTTGATGATATTTTCGAAAATATGAAGTAAAGATAAGAAAAAGATTTTGAAAATATTTTGAAAAAGATTTTTGAAATTTTCGAATATGATAAAAAAATGGAAAATATATGATTTTTGAAAAAGATTTTAAAAAGATAAGATTTAAAAAGATAAGATATATATATTTTTTATTTTTGAATTTTTTATGATGAGAGAGAAAAACACTAAAAATACTCAATGCATGAAAATTTTGGATCAAAACACATGATGCATACAAGAACACTATGAATGTCAAGATGAACACTAAGAACACTTTGAAGATCATGATGAATATCAAGAACATATTTTTGAAAAATTTTCAATGTAAAGAAAACATGCAAGACACCAAACTTAGAAATCTTTCATGTTTAGACACTATGAATGCAAAAATGCACATGAAAAACACCATACAACACAAAACAAGAAAATATGAAGATCAAACAAGAAAGTTCATCAAGAACAACTTGAAGATCATGATGAATGCAATGCATGAATGCAATTTTTGAAAAATGCATGATGAATATGCAATTGACACCAAACTTAAAACTTGACACAAAACTCTAACAAGAAACACAATTTTTTTTATTTTTATGATTTTCTAATTTTTTTGTATTTTATTTTTATATTTTTTCGAAAATATATAGGAAAAATAAAATAAGAAATTCAAAATTTTCAATATGAATTCCAGGAATTATGCAATGTTTGTCTAAAGCTCCGGTCCAGGAATTAGACATGGCTTAATAGCCAGCCAAGCTTTATGTGAAAGCTCTGGTCCAAAACACTAGACATGGCCAATAACCAGCCAAGCTTTAGCATACAGCTAATATTCCAATTAACTTGCCTCTATGAAGATAGGTTTTGAAGCCTCAGTCCAAAAGAATTTAGACATGGCTTTACAGCCAGCCAGGCTTCAACATGCTTCATGAAACTCTAGAATTCATTCTTAAAAATTCTGAAGAACAGGATAAGTAATATAATTTTTTTTCGAAATTTAAGAACAATAAAACAAAATAAAATAAAATAAAATAACCTAATCTGAGCAACAAGATGAGCCGTTAGTTGTCCATACTCGAACAATCCCCGGGAAAGGCGCCAAAAACTTGGTGCACGAAATTGTGATCATCAACAATGGCTTCAAAGACTTGGTAGCGCTCTCAAACGTGAATTACACTTAGTCACAACTGCGCACAACTAACCAGCAAGTGCACTGGGTCATCCAAGTAATACCTTACGTGAGTAAGGGTCGATCCTACGGAGATTGTTGGTATGAAGCAAACTATGGTCATCTTGTAAATCTCAGTTATGCGGATAATAAAAGGTTATGGAGTTTTCGAATAATAATAATAAATAAACAGAAAATAAAGATAGAAATACTTATGTAAATCATTGGTGAGAATTTCAGACAAGTGTATGGAGGTGCTTGTCCCTGTTGAATCTCTGCTTTCCTATTGCTTTCATCCAATCCTTCTTAATCTTTTCCATGGCAAGCTGTATGTAGGGCATCACTGTTGTCAATGGCTACATCCCATCCTCTCAGTGAAAATGGTCCAAATGCTCTGTCACAGCACGACTGATGAGCGGATAATTTATACGCTTTTTGGCATTGTTTTTAGGTAGTTTTTAGTAAGTTCAAGCTACTTTTAGGGATGTTTTCATTAGTTTTTATGTTAAATTCACATTTCTGGACTTTACTATGAGTTTGTGTGTTTTTCTGTGATTTCAGGTAATTTCTGGCTGAAATTGAGGGACTTGAGCAAAACTCTGAAAAAGGCTGACAAAAGGACTGCTGATGCTGTTGGAATCTGACCTTCCTGCACTTGAAATGGATTTTCTGGAGCTACAGAACTTCAATTGGCGCGCTCTCAACGGCGTTGGAAAGTAGACATCCAGAGCTTTATATAATAGTCCATATTTTATTCGGAAATTGACGACGTAACTTGGCGTTGAACGCCAAGTACATGCTGCTGTCTGGAGTTAAACGCCAGAAACACGTCATGATCCGGAGTTGAACGCCCAAAACACGTCATAACTTGGAGTTCAACTCCAATAAAAGCCTCAGCTCGTGGATAGATCAAGCTCAGCCCAAACATACACCAAGTGGGCCCCGGAAGTGGATTTGTGCATCAATTACTTACTCATGTAAACCCTAGGAGCTAGTTTATTATAAATAGAACTTTTTACTATCATAATCTCATCCTGGATTGTATTTTGAATCCTGTGATCACGTTATGGGGGCTGGCCATTCGGCCATGCCTGAACCTTTCACTTATGTATTTTCAACGGTGGAGTTTCTGCACACCATAGATTAAGGGTGTGGAGCTCTGCTGTACCTCAAGTTTCAATACAATTACTATTACTTTCTATTCAATTCTCTTTTATTCTTATTCCAAGATATACGTTACACTTAACTTTGATGAATGTGATGATCCGTGACACTCATCATCATTCTCACCTATGAACGCGCGTGACTGACAACCACTTCCGTTCTACTCTAGGCCGGGCGCATATCTCTTAGATTCCCCAACAGAATCTTCGTGGTATAAGCTAGATAGATGGCGGCATTCATGAGGATCCGGAAAGTCTAAACCTTGTCTATGGTATTCCGAGTAGGATTCTGGGATTGAATGACTGTGACGAGCTTCAAACTCTTGAAGGCTGGGCGTGATGACAAACGCAAAAGAATCAAGGGATTCTATTCCAACCTGATTGAGAACCGACAGATGATTAGCCGTGCTGTGACAGAGCATAGGAACGTTTTCACTGAGAGGATAGGATGTAGCCATTGACAACGGTGATGCCCTACATACAGCTTGCCATGGAAAGGAGTAAGAAGGATTGGATGAATGCAATAAGAAAGTAAAGATCCAAGAGGAGTACAGCATCTCCATATGCCTATCTGAAATTCCCACTATTGATTTACATAAGTATTTCTATCCCTTTTTATTTTATTTATCTTTATTTATCCAATCTAATCACATTTGACTTTATGAGTCCACTTAACTGGGATTTACAAGATGACCATAGCTTGCTTCATACCAACAATCTCCGTGGGATCGACCCTTACTCACGTAAGGTATTACTTGGACGACCCAGTGCACTTGCTGGTTAGTTGTGCGGAGTTGTGAATTGAATTTTAGACACCGTGATATTGAGCACCAAGTTTTTGGAGCCATTTCCGGGGATTTTTTCGAGTTAGAAAAGAATGAATCACAATTTCGTGCACCAAGTTTTTGGCGCCGTTGCCGGGGATTGTTCGAGTATGGACAACTGACGGTTCATCTTGTTGCTCAGATTAGGTAATTTTCTTTTCAAAAATCTTTTTCAAAATTTTTCTTTTATTTTTCGTTTTTCTAAACTTTATTTTCGAAAAAATTAATAAAAATTCAAAAAAATTCATAAAATCATAAAAATAAAAAAATATTTTATGTTTCTTATTTGAGTCTTGAGTCAATTTTTAAGTTTGGTGTCAATTGCATGCTTTAAAAATTTTTCTTGCATTTTTTCGAAAATCCCATGCATTCATAGTGTTCTTCATGATCTTCAAGTTGTTCTTGATAAGTCCTCTTGTTTGATCTTGATGTTTTCTTGTTTTGTGTTGTTTGTTGTTTTTCATATGCATTTTTCGTTTGTTAGAGTCCATGCATTAAAGATTTCTAAGTTTGGTGTCTTGCATGTTTTCTTTGCATCAAATTTTTTTTTCAAAATTGTGTTCTTGATGTTCATCATGATCTTCAAAGTGTTCTTGGTGTTCATCTTGACATTCATAGTGTTCTTGCATGCATCTTGTATTTTGATCCAAAATTTTCATGTTTTGGGTCATTTTTGTGTTTTTCTCTCTCATCATTAAAAATTCAAAAATAAAAAAATATCTTTTCCTTATTTTTCTCCAAATTTTCGAAAATTTGAGTTGACCAAGTCAAAAATTTTTAAAATTAGTTGTTTCTTATGAGTTAAGTCAAATTTTCAATTTTAAAAATCTTATCGTTTCAAAATCTTTTTCAAAAATCACATCTTTTTCATTTTTTTTATAATTTTCGAAATTTTTTTTTAAAATATTTTTCAAAATCTTTTTCTTATCTTTTACATCATATTTTCGAAAATATAATCAATAATTAATATTTTGATTCAAAAATTTGAAGTTTGTTACTTTCTTGCTAAGAAAGGTTCAATCTTTAAGTTCTAGAATCTTATCTTGTAGTTTCTTGTTAGTGAAGTAAATAATTTCAAATTTTTAAATTAAATCTTTTTTTATCTCTTATCTTATCTTTTTCAAAAAAATAAAATTTTTTTTATCTTTTTATCTTATTTTTTTTATTTCAAAATATCTTATCTAAATTTCTTATCTTCTTATCTTTTCAAATTTGATTTCAAATCTTTTTCAATCAACTAACTAACTTGTTGTTTGTTTCTTATCTTTTTCAAAATCACCTAACTACTTTTCCCTCTCTAATTTTCGAAAATATCTCACCTCTTTTTCAAAAATTCTTTTTGTTTTAAATTTTAATTTTAATCTTATCTTATCTTTAATTTTCAAAAATTACTAACCCCTTTTTCAAAATTATTTTCGAAAATTCTCCCTCTCTTTTCTTATTTTATTTAATTAATTATTTATTAACACTTCTCTTCACTTCTCTTCATCTAAAAATCCGAACCATTCTCCTTTCCTTATCCCCTTTCTTTTTCTACTAACATAAAGGAATCTCTATACTGTAACATAGAAGATTCCTCTTCCTTTTCTTTTTCTCTTCTCTTTCATATGAGCAGGAATAAAGAAAAAGGCACTCTTGTTGAAGCAAGGAAGAGACATAGAGGAGCTCAAAGAGCACCATTGGTTCTTCAAGAAGGCGCCACCCTCACTAAGGTGGACTCATTCCTTGGTCTTATTTTCTCTGCTTTTTCGGGTTTTATGCTTCATGTCTATCTAATGTTTGTGTCTTTATTACATGATCATTAGTAGTTAGTAACTATGTCTTAAAGTTATGAATAAATCCATTAATCCTTCACCTCTCTTAAATGAAAAATGTTTTAATTCAAAAGAACAAGAAGTACATGAATTTCGAATTTATCCTTGAATTTAATTTAATTATATTGATGTGGTGACAATACTTTTTGTTTTCTGAATGAATGCTTGAACAGTGCATATTTTTGATCTTGTTGTTTATGAATGTTAAAACTGTTGGCTCTTGAAAGAAGGATGAACAAGGAGAAATGTTATTGATGATCTGAAAAATCATGAAATTGATTCTTGAAGCAAGAAAAAGCAGTGAATGGCGAAAAAAAAAATTTGCGAAAAAAAATAGAAAGAAAAAGAAAAAGCAAGCAGAAAAAGCCAATAGCCCTTAAAACCAAAAGGCAAGGGTAAAAAGGATCCAAGGCTTTGAGCATCAATGGATAGGAAGGCCCAAGGAAATAAAATCCAGGCCTAAGCGGCTAAATCAAGCTGTCCCTAACCATGTGCTTGTGTCATGAAGGTCCAAGTGAAAAAGCTTGAGACTGAGTGGTTAAAGTCGTGATCCAAAGCAAAAGAGTGTGCTTAAGAGCTCTGGACACCTCTAACTGGGGACTCTAGCAAAGCTGAGTCACAATCTGAAAAGGTTCACCCAGTTTTGTGTCTGTGGCATTTATGTATCCGGTGGTAATACTGGAAAACAAAGTGCTTAGGGCCACGGCCAAGACTCATAAGAAGCTGTGTTCAAGAATCAACATACTTAACTAGGAGAATTAATAACACCATCCGAAATTCTAAGTTCCTAGAGAAGCCAATCATTCTAAACATCAAAGGAAAAAGTGAGATGCCAAAACTGTTCAGAAGCAAAAAGCTACAAGTCCCGCTCATCTAATTAGAATTAATATTCATTGATATTCTGGAATTTATAGTATATTCTTTTCTTTTTGTCCTAATTGATTTTCAGTTGCTTGGGGACAAGCAACAATTTAAGTTTGGTGTTGTGATGAGCGGATAATTTATACGCTTTTTGGCATTGTTTTTAGGTAGTTTTTAGTAAGTTCAAGCTACTTTTAGGGATGTTTTCATTAGTTTTTATGTTAAATTCACATTTCTGGACTTTACTATGAGTTTGTGTGTTTTTCTGTGATTTCAGGTAATTTCTGGCTGAAATTGAGGGACTTGAGCAAAACTCTGAAAAAGGCTGACAAAAGGACTGCTGATGCTGTTGGAATCTGACCTTCCTGCACTCGAAATGGATTTTCTGGAGTTACAGAACTTCAATTGGCGCGCTCTCAACGGCGTTGGAAATTAGACATCCAGAGCTTTCCAGCAATATATAATAGTTTATACTTTATTCGGAAATTGACGACGTAACTTGGCGTTGAACGCCAAGTACATGCTGCTGTCTGGAGTTAAACGCCAGAAACACGTCATGATCCGGAGTTGAACGCCCAAAACACGTCATAACTTGGAGTTCAACTCCAATAAAAGCCTCAGCTCGTGGATAGATCAAGCTCAGCCCAAACATACACTAAGTGGGCCCCGGAAGTGGATTTACGCATCAATTACCTACTCATGTAAACCCTAGGAGCTAGTTTATTATAAATAGAACTTTTTACTATCATAATCTCATCCTGGATTGTATTTTGAATCCTGTGATCACGTTATGGGGGCTGGCCATTCGGCCATGCCTGAACCTTTCACTTATGTATTTTCAACGGTGGAGTTTCTGCACACCATAGATTAAGGGTGTGGAGCTCTGCTGTACCTCAAGTTTCAATACAATTACTATTACTTTCTATTCAATTCTCTTTTATTCTTATTCCAAGATATACGTTACACTTAACTTTGATGAATGTGATGATCCGTGACACTCATCATCATTCTCACCTATGAACGTGCGTGACTGACAACCACTTCCGTTCTACTCTAGGCCGGGCGCATATCTCTTAGATTCCCCAACAGAATCTTCGTGGTATAAGCTAGATAGATGGCGGCATTCATGAGGATCCGGAAAGTCTAAACCTTGTCTATGGTATTCCGAGTAGGATTCTGGGATTGAATGACTGTGACGAGCTTCAAACTCCTGAAGGCTGGGCGTGATGACAAACGCAAAAGAATCAAGGGATTCTATTCCAACCTGATTGAGAACCGACAGATGATTAGCCGTGCTGTGACAGAGCATAGGAACGTTTTCACTGAGAGGATGGGATGTAGCCATTGACAACGGTGATGCCCTACATACAGCTTGCCATGGAAAGGAGTAAGAAGGATTGGATGAATGCAATAAGAAAGTAAAGATCCAAGAGGAGTACAGCATCTTCATATGCCTATCTGAAATTCCCACTATTGATTTACATAAGTATTTCTATCCCTTTTTATTTTATTTATCTTTATTTATCCAATCTAATCACATTTGACTTTATGAGTCCACTTAACTGGGATTTACAAGATGACCATAGCTTGCTTCATACCAACAATCTCCGTGGGATCGACCCTTACTCACGTAAGGTATTACTTGGACGACCCAGTGCACTTGCTGGTTAGTTGTGCGGAGTTGTGAATTGAATTTTAGACACCGTGATATTGAGCACCAAGTTTTTGGAGCCATTACCGGGGATTGTTTCGAGTTAGAAAAGAATGAATCACAATTTCGTGCACCAACGGCTAATCATCTGTCGGTTCTCGATCATGTTGGAATAGAATCCCTTGATTCTTTTGCGTTTGTCATCACGCCTAGCAATCGCATGTTTGAAGCTCGTCACAGTCATTCAATCCCGGAATCCTACTCGGAATACCACAGACAAGGTTAGACTTTCCGGATTCCCATGAATGCCGCCATCAATTCTAGCTTATACCACAAAGATTCTGATTAAGGAATCTAAGAGATATGCGCCCGGTCTAGGGTAGAACGGAAGTGGTTGTCAGTCACACGTGTTCATAGGTGAGAATGATGATGAGTGTCACGGATCATCACATTCATCAAGTTGAAGTGCAACGAATATCTTAGAACAAGAATAAGTCGAATTGAATAAAAAATAGAAGTACTTGCATTAAAACTCGAGGTACAGTAGAGCTCCACACCCTTAATCTATGGTGTGTAGAAACTCCACCGTTAAAAATACATAAGTGATGAAGGTCCAGGCATGGCCGAGAGGCCAGCCCCCAAAACGTGATCATAGGATCAAAAGTACAATCCAGGATGAAAATATAATAGTAAAAAGTCCTATTTATACCAGACTAGCTACTAGGGTTTACAGAACTAAGTAATTGATGCAGAAATCCACTTCCAGGGCCCACTAGGTGTGTGCTTGGGCTGAGCTTGAACTTTACACGAGCTAAGGCTTCTATTGGAGTTGAACACCAAGTTGTAACGTGTTTTTGGCGTTCAACTCTGGTTCGTGACGTGTTTCTGGCGTTTGTCTCCAGAATGCAGCGTAGAACTGGCGTTGAGCGCCAGTTTGCGTTGTCTAATCTCGAATAAAGTATGGACTATTATATATTGCTGGAAAGCTCTGGATGTCTACTTTCCAACGCCGTTGAGAGCGCGCCATTTGGAGTTCTGTAGCTCCAGAAAAACCATTTTGAATGCAAGGAGGTCAGAATCCAACAGCATCAGCAGTCCTTTGTCAGCCTTTTATCAGAGTTTTGCTCAGGTCCCTCAATTTCAGCCAGAAATTACCTGAAACCATAGAAAAATACACAAACTCATAGTAAAGTCCAAAAATGTGAATTTAGCATAAAAACTAAAGAAAACATCCCTAAAAGTAGCTAGATCCTACTAAAAACTGTCTAAAAACAATGCTGAAAAGCGTATAAATTATCCGCTCATCAATGTCCACCAGATATGTTCAATGAATGGGTTCAGCTTCACATTTTCTATGAAGGTCTTTCTTATGAGTCAAAGAAGGCTAGAGACCATTCATCAGGGGGCTCTCTAAACAAGAAGAAAACCATTAAAGAAGCCATAGATGTCATTGAAACAGTAGCTGAGAATGACTACTTCTATGCCTCTGAAAGAAGCAACACTCGAGGAGTAATGTAGCTGAACCACATGGATGCATTGCTAGCTCAAAATAAGATGATCACCAAGCAGCTAGCAGATCTTACCAAGAAGGTGGAGGAAAACCAAGTTGTAGCAGTCATCACTTCATCACCAGCTCAAGAAGGAGTGAATATAGGAGAAGAAGGTGATTGGGAACAAGCCAACTATGTTGGAAACTTACCTAGACAAATCCATGATCCATACTCCAAAACTTACAACTCTGGATGGAGAAATCACCCTAACTTTGGATGGGGGAATCAACAAGACCAAGGCCAAGACCAGAGATGCCACAACCTCAATTCCAACAACAATGCAACTCACCAACATACCTCACAGAGATTCTATCAACACCCACCTAACCACCCTTCTCAACCACCTAATCTCAATCCACTATCACTAACCGATGATAGACTTTCAAAGATTGAGACTCTACTTGAAGATATATGTAGAGAAGTCCAAGACAATGAGGTGTTTAAGGAAGAAGTGCGAGACAATATCAAAAACCAAGGAGAAAACATCAAGAGACTGGAGTCCCAAGTAGGGTATCTATCTCAACAAATTTCCAAACCCACTGATGGATTTCCCAACGACACAGAGAAGAATCCAAGAGGAGAAACAAAGAAAGTAAGGTGGGAAGAATGTAAGATGATCACCACAAGTGATGAGAGGATTATGGAGGAAGTAGAATACCTCCAAGACAGTCCAAAGGGAAACCATGAAGAAAGAAACCATGCAACCCAACTCACACTCAAGGAAGAGTTGAAGAAAAGGGAGATACTGAACCCATATGCACCCTTTCCCCAAAGGCTTAAGGGTGGTGTAGCAGGGAGAATGTATTCAAGGTTCCTCGACATGTTTGCATCTCTTGATGTAAATATACCATTCATTAAGGCCCTCCAGCAAATGCCCTCCTACATCAAGTATATAAAGGAGCTACTAGCCAGAAAGAGTTCATTGAAGGGTGGACAAACAATAAAGATAAACAGGGATTGCAGTACTCTCATTCAAACAAAGCCACCCACAAAGAAGAAGGATCCAGGGAGTTTCCACATTTCCTGTGCTATAGGAGAAATAATGATTGATAAGGGACTCTGTGACCTGGGATCAAGTATCAACCTAATGCCTCTATCTCTCATGAAAAAGCTTCAAATTAATGAGCTCACACCTACAGATGTAATCATCAAATTGGCTGACAAAACTCAAAAACAGGCAATAGGAGTGGTTGAGAATGTGTTAGTGAAGGTTGGGAACTACTTCCTCCCCACAGACTTTGTCATCCTGGAAATGGATGAGAATCCTATTCACCCCATCATTCTGGGAAGGCCATTCTTAGCCACAGCCAAAGCACTTATAGATGTGGAGCGAGGAGAGCTAGTACTGAGAATACATGATGAACAGCTCACCTTCAATGTTTTAAAACCCTCACAAGAAGCAGATCATGATAACAAAGGAGAGCTGAAGGAAGAGTCAAACAAGGGAGCTCAAGCACTACCCCTAAGAACTCTGTGGTTAACAACCAATGTGATCAGAAAGAACATCAACCAAGTGCAATCCAAAAGGAACCAGACACACCAGAGTCATATGAGATAGGCAACAAAACCATTCTCAAAGTGGAAACCACAAGGAACAAGTTGACATCAAGGGACACAAGAAAAAATGTCCCAAGAGGATGGAAAAACAAGAAAATCCCTACAGAAGATTTTTCTCTAGGAGATGAAGTGGTCTCTTCATACTTTCCATCTATACCACCTCACCTTCCCACTATTCCATCTCAGCTGCCTCCAGTATACACCATCAACAAAATCTTATCTCTGGAACATGTGGAACTTCTCAACAAAGCCAATGGAAACATGTTCACTGCAAGGGGGGAAGATTTTAAGCACTACCAACCACCTTGACAAGGACCAAACGTCAAGCTAATGACGCTAAAGAAGCACTTCATGGGAGGCAACCCATGTTCTACACCCTCTTTCTTTAGTCTCTAATAGTAGTAATAAAGCAAAGTTCATGGATTCTAAATTAACTCCGACAAACAATATGAGCATCCCTACATGCAACATATAGTACATGATAAGTTTGGTGTTCAAGGCACACCAAGAGGACTTGAACACACTCAATAGTATAAGATCCCTTTCAAATCTTGTTGCACCATATGATCACAAACAAGTTTGGTGTTACCTACGTTGCATGCATGGGAACTTGAATGGTCGATTGATTTGTATCCATGAAAAGCATTTAGTTGTTTAGATATTTCAAAAACAAAAGAAAAATAATTTTTTTAGTAGCTAGTTCACACCTTAATCTTTCCCACCAACAATTTTAATTAACTGTTTGTATTCCTTTTGTCTTGTGTAGGAAATAAAAAAAGGGTATTGATGGTACTTGATAGGACAATCAAGGAAGGGAGATTCGGCCACTATGCCAAGGAACTTATACACTTGTCTCCAAGGCGAGTATCTTGGAAAGTGTTGCCATGCAACATTGGAAAGTGGATAGCTGGTGCACGAAATTGTGATCACTACAACTTCGCACAACTAACCAGCAAGTGCACTGGGTCGTCCAAGTAATACCTTACGTGAGTAAGGGTCGATCCCACGGAGATTGTTGGTATGAAGCAAGCTATGGTCACCTTGTAAATCTCAGTCAGGCAGACTCAAATGGGTGTAGTGATAAACGAATAAAGCATAAAGATAAAGATAGAGATACTTATGTATATCATTGGTGAGAGCTTCAGATAAGCGAATGAAGATGCCTTCCCTTCCGTCTCTCTGCTTTCCTACTGTCTTCATCCAATCCTTCTTACTCCTTTCCATGGCAAGCTCATGTAGGGTTTCACCGTTGTCAGTGGCTACCTCCCATCCTCTCAGTGAAAACGTCGCCTATGCTCTGTCACAGCATGGGTAATCAGCTGTCGGTTCTCGGTCAGGCCGGAATAAAATCCATCGATCCTTTTGCGTCTGTCACTAACGCCCCGCCTGCTAGGAGTTTGAAGCACGTCACAGTCATTCAATCATTGAATCCTACTCAGAATACCACAGACAAGGTTAGACCTTCCGGATTCTCTTGAATGCCGCCATCAGTTCTCGCCTATACCACGAGGACTCTGATCTCACGGAATGGCTGGCTCGTTTGTCAGGCGAGCACTCGGTTGTCAGGCGATCAACCATGCATCGTGTATCAGGAATCCAAGAGATAAACACTAGAGCCTTGATTGCTTGTAGAACAAAAGTGGTTGTCAGTCACCTTGTTCATAAGTGAGAATGATGATGAGTGTCACGGATCATCACATTCATCAAGTTGAAGAACAAGTGATATCTTGGACAAAGAACAAGCGGAATTGAATAGAAGAACAATAGTAATTGCATTAATACTCGAGGTACAGCAGAGCTCCACACCTTAATCTATGGTGTGTAGAAACTCCACCGTTGAAAATACATAAGAACAAGGTCTAGGCATGGCCGTGAGGCCAGCCCCCAAATGATCTAAGAACTAGATGTCCAAGGATGATCAAAAGATCTAAAAATAATCCAAAGATGAAAATACAATAGTAAAAGGTCCTACTTATAGAAAACTAGTAGCCTAGGGTGTACAGAGATGAGTAAATGACATAAAAATCCACTTCCGGGCCCACTTGGTGTGTGCTTGGGCTGAACAATGAAGCATTTTCGTGTAGAGACTCTCCTTGGAGTTAAACGCCAGCTTTGGTGCCAGTTTGGGCGTTTAACTCCCAATTAGGTGCCAGTTCCGGCGTTTAACGCTGGAATTTCTGTAGGTGACTTTGAACGCCGGTTTGGGCCATCAAATCTTGGGCAAAGTATGGACTATCATATATTGCTGGAAAGCCCAGGATGTCTACTTTCCAACGCCGTTGAGAGTGCGCCAATTGGGCTTCTGTAGCTCCAGAAAATCCACTTCGAGTGCAGGGAGGTCAGAATCCAACAGCATCTGCAGTCCTTTTGAGTCTCTGAATCAGATTTTTGCTCAGATCCCTCAATTTCAGCCAGAAAATACCTGAAATCACAGAAAAACACACAAACTCATAGTAAAGTCCAGAAAAGTGAATTTTAACTAAAAACTAATAAAAATATAATAAAAACTCAACTAAAACTACTAAAAACATACTAAAAACAATGCCAAAAAGCGTACAAATTATCCGCTCATCACAACACCAAACTTAAATTGTTGCTTGTCCCCAAGCAACTGAAGATCAAATAGGATAAAAAGAAGAGAATATGCAATGAACTCCAAAAACCTCTATGAAGATCAGTATTAATTAGATGAGCGGGGCTTTTAGCTTTTTGCCTCTGAATAGTTTTGGCATCTCACTTTATCCTTTGGAACTCAGAATGATTGGCTTCTTTAGGAACTCAGAATCCAGATAGTGTTATTGATTCTCCTAGTTAAGTATGATGATTCTTGAACACAGCTACTTTATGAGTCTTGGCCGTGGCCCAAAGCACTCTGTCTTCCAGTATTACCACCGGATACATACATGCCACAGACACATAGTTGGGTGAACCTTTTCAGATTGTGACTCAGCTTTGCTAAAGTCCCCAATTAGAGGTGTCCAGGGTTCTTAAGCACACTCTTATTGCCTTGGATCACAACTTTATTTTTTCTTTTTCTTTCTTTTTCTCTTTTTTTTTTCGGTTTTTTTTTCGCTTGCTTCCTTTTTTTTTGTATTCACTGCTTTTTCTTGCTTCAAGAATCATTTTTATGATTTTTCAGATCCTCAGTAACATGTCTCCTTTTTCATCATTCTTTCAAGAGCCAACATTCATGAACCACAAACTCAAAAGACATATGCACTGTTCAAGCATACATTCAGACAACAAAAATATTGCCACCACATCAATATAATTAAACTGTTATAAAATTCAAAATTCATGCAATTCTTTTCTTTTTCAATTAAGAACAATTCTTTAAGAAAGGTGATGGATTCATAGGACATTCATAACTTTAAGGCATAGACACTAAGACACTAATGATCATAAGACACAAACATGGATAACATAAGCATGAAAATTTCGAAAAACAAGAAAATAAAGAACAAGGAGATTAAAGAACGGGTCCACCTTAGTGATGGCGGCTTGTTCTTCCTCTTGAAGGGCTTATGGAGTGCTTGAGCTCCTCAATGTCTCTTCCTTGTCTTTGTTGCTCCTCTCTCATGATTCTTTGATCTTCTCTAATTTCATGGAGGAGAATGGAGTGTTCTTGGTGCTCCACCCTTAGTTGTCCCATGTTGGAACTCAATTCTCTTAGGGAGGTGTTAATTTGCTCCCAATAGTCTTGTGGAGGAAATTGCATCCCTTGAGGTATCTCAGGGATCTCATGATGAGAGGGATCTCTTGTTTGCTCCATCCTTTTCTTGGTGATGGGCTTGTCCTCATCAATGGGGGTGTCTCCCTCTATCTCAACTCCTACTGAATAACAGAGGTGACAAATGAGATGAGGAAAGGCTAACCTTGCCAAGGTGGAAGACTTGTCCGCCACCTTGTAGAGTTCTTGGGCTATGACCTCATGAACTTCCACTTCTTCTCCAATCATGATGCTATGAATCATGATGGCCCGGTCTAGAGTAACTTCGGACCGGTTGCTAGTGGGAATGATTGAGCGTTGGATAAACTCCAACCATCCTCTAGCCACGGGCTTGGGGTCATGCCTTCTCAATTGAACCGGCTTCCCTCTTGAATCTCTCTTTCATTGTGCGCCCTCTTCACATATAACTGTGAGGACTTGGTCCAACCTTTGATCAAAGTTGACCCTTCTAGTGTAAGGATGTTCATCTCCTTGCATCATGGGCAAGTTGAATGCTAACCTTACATTTTCCGGACTAAAATCCAAGTATTTCCCCCGAACCATTGTAAGATAATTCTTTGGATCTGGGTTCACACTTTGATCATGGTTCTTGGTGATCCATGCATTGGCATAGAACTCTTGAACCATTAAGATTCCGACTTGTTGAATGGGGTTGGTAAGAATTTCCCAACCTCTTCTTCGGATCTCATGGCGGATCTCCGGATATTCACCCTTTTTGAGTGAAAAGGGGACTTCGGGGATCACCTTCTTCAAGGCCACAACATCATAGAAGTGGTCTTGATGCACCCTTGAGATGAATCTATCCATCTCCCATGACTCGGAGGTGGAAGCTTTTGCCTTCCCTTTCCTCTTTCTAGAGGTTTCTCCGGCCTTAGATGCCATAAATGGTTATGGAAAAACAAAAAGCTATGCTTTTACCACACCAAACTTAAAAGGTTTGCTCGTCCTCGAGCAAAAGAAGAAAGAAGAGAGTAGAAGAAGAAGAAATGAGGAAGAAGGGAGTGGCTTATGTATTCGGCCAAGGAGGGGGAGAAGTGGTGTTTAGGTTGTGTGAAAATGAAGCGGTGAAGAAGGGTTTATATAGGAGAGGGGGGAGATGGGGTTCGGCCATTATGGGTGGGTTTGGGAGGGAAAGTGGTTTGAATTTGAAGGGTGAGGTAGGTGGGGTTTTATGAAGGATGGATGTGAGTGGTGAAGAGAAAGATGGAATTTGATAGGTGAGGGGTTTTTGGGGAAGAGGTATTGAGGTGATTGGTGAATGGGTGAAGAAGAGAGAGAGTGGTGGGGTTGGTGGGAATCCTGTGGGGTTCACAGATCCTGTGGTGTCAAGGAAAAGTCATCCCTGCACCAAATGGCATTCAAAATCACGTTTTGAGCCATTTCTGGCGTTAAACGCCGGGCTGGTGCCCATTCCTGGCGTTTAACGCCAGGTTCTTGCCCTTTTCTGGCGTTTAACGCCAGTCTGGTGCCCCTTTCTGGCGTTAAACGCCCAGAATGGTGCCAGACTGGGCGTTAAACGCCCAACTGCTAGCCTCACTGGCGTTTAAACGCCAGTGGGTTCTTCCTCCAGGGTGTGCTGTTTTTCTTCCTGTTTTTCATTCTGTTTTTGCTTTTTCAATGGATTTTGTGACTTCTTATGATCATCAACCTACAAAAAACATAAAATAACAAAAGAAAATATATAAAATATAATCATTGGGTTGCCTCCCAACAAGCGCTTCTTTAATGTCAGTAGCTTGACAGAGGGCTCTCATGGAGCCTCACAGATACTCAGAGCAATGTTGGAACCTCCCAACACCAAACTTAGAGTTTGAATGTGGGGGTTCAACACCAAACTTAGAGCTTGGTTGTGGCCTCCCAACACCAAACTTAGAGTTTGACTGTGGGGGCTCTGTTTGTCTTTGATTTGAGAGAAGCTCTTCATGCTTCCTCTCCATGGTGACAGAGGGATATCCTTGAGCCTTAAACACAAAGGATTCTTCATTCACTTGAATGGTCAGTTCACCTCCATCAACATCAATCACAGCCTTTGCTGTGGCTAGGAAGGGTCTGCCAAGGATGATGGATTCATCCATGCACTTCCCAGTCTCTAGGACTATGAAATCAGTAGGGATGTAATGGTCTTCAACTTTTACCAAAACATTCTCTACAAGTCCATGAGCTTGTTTTCTTGAGTTGTCTGCCATCTCTAGTGAGATTCTTGCAGCTTGTACCTCAAAGATCCCTAGCTTCTCTATTACAGAGAGAGGCATGAGGTTTACACTTGACCCTAAGTCACACAGAGCCTTCTTAAAGGTCATGGTGCCTATGGTACAAGGTATTGAAAACTTCCCAGGATCTTGTTTCTTTTGAGGTAATTTCTGCCTAGACAAGTCATCCAGTTCTTTGGTGAGCAAAGGGGGTTCATCCTCCCAAGTCTCATTTCCAAATAACTTGTCATTTAGCTTCATGATTGCTCCAAGGTATTTAGCAACTTGCTCTTTAGTGACATACTCATCCTCTTTAGAGGAGGAATACTCATCAGAGCTCATGAATGGCAGAAGTAAATCCAATGGATTCTCTATGGTCTCATTTTGAGCCTCAGATTCCCATGGTTCCTCATTAGGGAACCCATTGGAGGTCAGTGCACGCCCATTGAGGTCTTCCTTAGTGGCGTACACTGCCTCTTCTTCCTCTCCAAATTCGGCCATGGTTATGGCCTTGCACTCTCCTTTTGGATTTTCTTCTGTATTACTTGGGAGAGTACTAGGAGGGAGTTCAGTAACTTTCTTGCTCAGCTGTCCCACTTGTGCCTCCAAATTCCTAATGGAGGACCTTGTTTCAGTCATGAAACTTTGAGTGGTTTTGATTAGATCAGAGACCATGGTTGCTAAGTCAGAGGGGTTCTGCTTAGAATTCTCTGTCTGTTGCTGAGAAGATGATGGAAAAGGCTTGCCATTGCTAAACCTGTTTCTTCCACCATTGTTGTTGTTGAAACCTTGTTGAGGTTTCTCTTGATTCTTCCATGAGAAATTTGGGTGATTTCTCCATGAAGAGTTATAGGTGTTTCCATAGGGTTCTCCTAGGTAATTCACTTCTTCTATTGAAGGGTTCTCAGGATCATAGGCTTCTTCCTTAGATGAAGCATCCTTAGTACTTGGTGCACGAAATTGTGATCACTACAACTCAAAATAATCCCTAGTAATGGCTCCAAAGACTTGGTGCTCAATACCATGGCATAAACACAACTTCGCACAACTAACCAGCAAGTGCACTGGGTCGTCCAAGTAATAAACCTTACGCGAGTAAGGGTCGATCCCACGGAGATTGTTGGTATGAAGCAAGCTATGGTCACCTTGTAAATCTCAGTCAGGCAGACTCAAATGGGTATAGTGATGAACGAATAAAGCATAAAGATAAAGATAGAGATACTTATGTATATCATTGGTGAGAGCTTCAGATAAGCGAATGAAGATGCCTTCCCTTCCGTCTCTCTGCTTTCCTACTGTCTTCATCCAATCCTTCTTACTCCTTTCCATGGCAAGCTCATGTAGGGTTTCACCGTTGTCAGTGGCTACCTCCCATCCTCTCAGTGAAAACGTCGCCTATGCTCTGTCACAGCATGGGTAATCAGCTGTCGGTTCTCGGTCAGGCCGGAATAAAATCCATCGATCCTTTTGCGTCTGTCACTAACGCCCCGCCTGCTAGGAGTTTGAAGCACGTCACAGTCATTCAATCATTG
The DNA here is from genome assembly GCF_014773155.1 of Arachis stenosperma. NCBI lineage: Eukaryota > Viridiplantae > Streptophyta > Magnoliopsida > Fabales > Fabaceae > Arachis > Arachis stenosperma. The sequence goes on from NC_080378.1 coordinate 37,168,452, forward strand.
AATCCTACTCAGAATACCACAGACAAGGTTAGACCTTCCGGATTCTCTTGAATGCCGCCATCAGTTCTTGCCTATACCACGAGGACTCTGATCTCACGGAATGGCTGGCTCGTTTGTCAGGCGAGCACTCGGTTGTCAGGCGATCAACCATGCATCGTGTATCAGGAATCCAAGAGATAAACACTAGAGCCTTGATTGCTTGTAGAACAAAAGTGGTTGTCAGTCACCTTGTTCATAAGTGAGAATGATGATGAGTGTCACGGATCATCACATTCATCAAGTTGAAGAACAAGTGATATCTTGGACAAAGAACAAGCGGAATTGAATAGAAGAACAATAGTAATTGCATTAATACTCGAGGTACAGCAGAGCTCTACACCTTAATCTATGGTGTGTAGAAACTCCACCGTTGAAAATACATAAGAACAAGGTCTAGGCATGGCCGTGGGGCCAGCCCCCAAATGATCTAAGAACTAGATGTCCAAGGATGATCAAAGGATCTAAAAATAATCCAAAGATGAAAATACAATAGTAAAAGGTCCTACTTATAGAAAACTAATAGCCTAGGGTGTACAGAGATGAGTAAATGACATAAAAATCCACTTCCGGGCCCACTTGGTGTGTGCTTGGGCTGAAAAATGAAGCATTTTTGTGTAGAGACTCTCCTTGGAGTTAAACGCCAGCTTTGGTGCCAGTTTGGGCGTTTAACTCCCAATTAGGTGCCAGTTCCGGCGTTTAACGCTGGAATTTCTGTAGGTGACTTTGAACGCCGGTTTGGGCCATCAAATCTTGGGCAAAGTATGGACTATCATATATTGCTGGAAAGCCCAGGATGTCTACTTTCCAACGCCATTGAGAGCGCTCCAATTGGGCTTCTGTAGCTCCAAAAAATTCACTTCGAGTGCAGGGAGGTCAGAATCCAACAGCATCTGCAGTCCTTTTGAGTCTCTGAATCAGATTTTTGCTCAGATCCCTCAATTTCAGCCAGAAAATACCTGAAATCACAGAAAAACACACAAACTCATAGTAAAGTCCAGAAAAGTGAATTTTAACTAAAAACTAATAAAAATATAATAAAAACTCAACTAAAACTACTAAAAACATACTAAAAACAATGCCAAAAAGCGTACAAATTATCCGCTCATCAATAGCCTTGGAGGCCAAACCAAGACCATCATAAAAGGGGTGATCCTTGTTCTCATTCAATACCAAACCCCAACCGTCCATTGATGAGCGGATAATTTATACGCTTTTTGGCATTATTTTTAGGTAGTTTTTAGTAAGTTCAAGCTACTTTTAGGGATGTTTTCATTAGTTTTTATGTTAAATTCACATTTCTCGACTTTACTATGAGTTTGTGTGTTTTTCTGTAATTTTAGGTGATTTCTGGCTGAAATTGAGGGACTTGAGCAAAACTCTGAAAAAGGCTGACAAAAGGACTGCTGATGCTGTTGGAATCTGACCTCACTGCACTCGAAATGGATTTTCTGGAGCTACAGAACTTCAAATGGCGCGCTCTTAACGGCGTTGGAAAGTAGACATCCAGAGCTTTCCAGCAATATATAATAGTCCATACTTTATTCGGAAATTGATGACGTAAATTGGCGTTGAACGCCAAGTACATGCTGCTGTCTGGAGTTAAATGCCAGAAACACGTCATGATCCGGAGTTGAACGCCCAAAACACGTTATAGCTTGGAGTTCAACTCCAAGAGAAGCCTCAGCTCGTGGATAGATCAAGCTCAGCCCAAGCATACACCAAGTGGGCCCCGGAAGTGGATTTATGCATCAATTACTTACTCATGTAAACCTTAGTAGCTAGTCTAGTATAAATAGGATAATTCACTATTGTATTAGACATTTTTTGACAGTTTAATCTCTTGACTGTTTAGTCTTTGATCATTCGGTCTTTTGATCATTCAGGCGGGCTGGCCATTCGGCCATGCCTGAACCTTTCACTTATGTATTTTCAACGGTGGAGTTTCTGCACACCATAGATTAAGGGTGTGGAGCTCTGCTGTACCTCAAGTTTCAATACAATCACTATTACTTTCTATTCAATTCTCTTTTATTCTTATTCCAAGATATATGTTGCACAACACTTTGATGAATGTGATGATCAGTGACACTTATCATCATTCTCACCTATGAACGCGCGTGACTGACAACCACTTCCGTTCTACCTTAGGACAGGCGCATATCTCTTAGATTCCCCAACAGAATCTTCGTGGTATAAGCTAGATAGATGGCGGCATTCATGGGGATCCGGAAAGTCTAACCTTGTCTGTGGTATTCCGAGTAGGATCCCGGGAATCCGGAAAGTCTAACCCTGTCTGTGGTATTCCGAGTAGGATTCCGGTATTGAATGACTGTAACGAGCTTCAAACTCCTGAAGGCTGGGCGTGATGACAAACGCAAAAGAATCAAGGGATTCTACTCCAACCTGATTGAGAACCGACAGATGATTAGCCGTGCTGTGACAGAGCATTTGGACCATTTTCACTGAGAGGATGGGATGTAGTCATCAACAAGGGTGATGCCTCCAGACGATTAGCCGTGCAGTGACAGCGCATAGGACCATTTTCCCGAGAGGATTAAAAGTAGCCATTGATGATGGTGATGCCCTACATACAGCTTTCCATGGAAAGGAGTAAGAAGGATTGGATGAAAGCAATAAGAAAGTAGAGATTCGAAATGATTCTAGCATCTCCACACGCCTATCTGAAATTCCCACTATTGATTTACATAAGTATTTCTATCCCTTTTTATTTTCTATTTATTATTAATTTTCGAAACCCATAACCATTTAATCTGCCTAACTGAGATTTACAAGATGACCATAGCTTGCTTCATACCAACAATCTTTGTGGGATCGACCCTTACTCACGTAAGGTATTACTTGGATGACCCAGTACACTTGCTGGTTAAGCTGAATGAAGTTGTGATCATAAATTCCAATAGAGCCAATTTTTAAATCTCATGCAAATACAAAGAGGATCACAATTTCGTCCACCAAGTTTTTGGCGCCGTTGTCGGGGATTGTTCGAGTATGGACAACTGACGGTTCATCTTGTTGCTCAGATTAGGTAATTTTCTTTGAAAAAATCTTTTTCAAAATTTTTCTTTTCTTTTTCGTTTTTCCTAACTTTATTTTCGAAAAAAAAATAATAAAAATCCAAAATATTTTGTGTTTCTTGTTTTAGTCTTGAGTCAATTTTTAAGTTTGGTGTCAATTGCATGTTTTAAAAATTTTTACTTGCATTTTTCGAAAATTCCATGCATTCATAGTGTTCTTCATGATCTTCAAGTTGTTCTTGATAAGTCCTCTTGTTTGATCTTGATGTTTTCTTGTTTTGTGTTGTTTGTTGTTTTTCATATGCATTTTTCGTTTGTTAGAGTCCATGCATTAAAGATTTCTAAGTTTGGTGTCTGGCATGTTTTCTTTGCATAAAAAATTTTTCAAAAATATGTTCTTGATGTTCATCATGATCTTCAAAGTGTTCTTGGTGTTCATCTTGACATTCATAGTGTTCTTGCATGCATCTTGTGTTTTGATCCAAAATTTTTATGTTTTGGGTCATGTTTGTGTTTTTCTCTTTCCTCATTAAAAATTCAAAAATCAAAAAAAATATCTTTTCCTTATTTTTCTCATAATTTTCGAAAATTTGAGTTGACATAGTCAAAAATTTTCAAAATTAGTTGTTTCTTACAAGTCAAGTCAAATTTTCAATTTTATCTTTTCAAAATCTTTTTCAAAAATCATATCTTTTTAATTTTTTTTCTATTTTTTGAAAAATTCCAAAAATCTTTTTCAAAATATTTTCAAAATCTTTTTCTTACCTTTATATCAAATTTTCGAAAATTAGCTAACAATTAATGTGATTGATTCAAAAATTTGAAGTTTGTTACTTTCTTGTTAAGAAAGGTTCAATCTTTAAATTCTAAAATCTTATCTTGTAATTTCTTGTTAGTTAAGTCATTTTAAAAATTAAATCTTTTTCAAAATATCTTTTTCTTAAAATTTTATCTTATCTTTTTCAAAATTTGATTTCAAAAATATCTTATCTTATCTTATCTTCTTATCTTTTCAAATTTGATTTTTAAATCTTTTTCAACTAACTAATTAACTTTTTGTTTGTTTCTTATCTTTTTCAAAACCACCTAACTACTCTTTCCTCTCTATTTTTCGAAAATATCTCACCCCTTTTTCAAAAAATTCTTTTTAATTAACTAATTGTTTCATGTTTTAATTTTAATTACATCTTATCTCTAATTTTCGAAATTACTAACCTTTTTTTTTCAAATTTATTTTCGAAATTCTCCCTCTCTTTTCTTGTTCTATTTAATTATTTAATTACTAACACTTCTCTTTACCTCTCTCCATCTAAATATCCGAACCCACTCTTCTACATTTTTCTCCCCTTTCTTTTTCTACTAACATAAAGGAATCTCTATACTGTGACATAGAGGATTCCTCTTCTTTTCTTGTTTTCTTCTCTTTCATATGAGCAAGAACAGGGAAAAAGGCACTCTTGTTGAAATTGATCCTGAACCTGAAAGGACTCTAAAAAGGAAACTAAGAGAAACTAAACTACAACAATCCAGAAACAACCTTTCAGAAATTTTCGAACAAGAGAAGGAGATGGGAGCCGAAAACAATAATAATGCAAGGAGAATGCTTGGTGACTTCACAAAGCCAACGTCCAAATTTGATGGAAGAAGCATCTCCATTCCTGCCATTGGAGCCAACAACTTTGTGCTGAAACCTCAGCTAGTTGCATTAATGCAACAAAACTGCAAGTTTTATGGACTTCCATCTGAAGATCCTTATCAGTTTTTAACTGAGTTCTTGCAGATCTGTGAGACTGTGAAGACGAATGGAGTTGATCCTGAAGTCTACAGACTCATGCTTTTCCCTTTTGCTGTAAGAGACAGAGCTAGAATATGGTTGGATTCACAACCCAAGGATAGCCTAGACTCCTGGGATAAGCTGGTCACAGCCTTCTTGGATAAATTCTTTCCTCCTCAAAAGCAGAGGAAGCTGAGAGTGGATGTTCAAACCTTCAAACAAAAAGATGGTGAATTCCTCTATGAAGCTTGGGAAAGATACAAGCAGCTGACCAAAAGATGTCCATCTGACATGTTTTCAAAATGGACCATATTAGATATATTCTATTATGGTCTATCTGAATTTTCGAAAATGTCATTGGACCATTCTACAGGTGGATCAATTCACCTAAAGAAAACACCTGCAGAAGCTCAAGAACTCATTGACATGGTTGCAAATAACCAATTTATGTACACTTCTGAGAGGAATTCCGTGAATAATGGGACACCTCGGAGGAAGAGAGTTCTTGAAATTGATGCTCTGAATGCCATATTGGCTCAGAACAAAGTGTTGACTCAGCAAGTCAACATGATCTCTCAAAGTCTGAATGGATGGCAACATGCATCCAACAGTACTAAGGAGGCAGCTTCTGAAGAAGCTTATGATCCTGAGAACCCTGCCATGGCAGAGGTTAATTACATAGGTGAACCTTATGGAAACACTTATAACTCATCATGGAGAAATCATCCAAATTTCTCATGGAAGGATCAACAAAAGCCTCAACAAGGCTTTAACAGTGGTGTACGCAATAGGCTGAGCAATAGCAAGCCTTTCCCATCATCTTCTCAGCAACAGATAGAGAATTCTGAACAAAACACTTCTAATTTAGCCAATCTAGTCTCTGATCTGTCAAAGGCCACTTTCAGTTTCATGAGTGAAACAAGATCCTCCATTAGAAATCTGGAGGCACAAGTGGGCCAGCTGAGTAAGAAAATCATTGAAACTCCTCCTAGTATTCTCCCAAGCAATACAGAAGAGAATCCAAAAGGAGAGTGCAAGGCCATTGATATAATCAATATGGCCGAATGCACAAGGGAGGAGGAGGACGAAAATCCTAGTGAGGAAGACCTCCTGGGACGTCCCTCAAGCAAGAAGGAGTTTCCTATTAAGGATCCAAAGGAATCTGAGGCTCATATAGAGACCATAGAGATTCCATTAAATCTTCTTCTGCCATTCATGAGCTCTGAAGACTATTCTTCCTCTGAAGAGGATGAAGATGTGACTGGAGAGCAAGTTGCTCAATATTTAGGAGCTATCATGAAGCTGAATGCCAAGTTGTTTGGTAATGAGACTTGGGAAAGTGAACCTCCCTTGCTCATTAGTGAACTGGATACCTGGATTCAGCAAATTTTATCTCAAAAGAAACAAGATCCTGGCAAGTTTTTGATACCTTGTACCATAGGCACCATGACCTTTGCAAAAGCTCTGTGTGATCTGGGGTCAGGGATAAATCTTATGCCACTCTCTGTAATGGAGAAGCTGGGGATCATTGAGGTACAACCTGCCTTGTTCTCATTACAATTGGCAGACAAGTCATTGAGACAAGCTTATGGAATCGTGGAGGACGTGTTAGTAAAGGTTGAAGGCCTTTACTTCCCTGCTGATTTCATAATCTTAGACACTAGGAAGGAAGAGGATGAATGCATCATCCTTGGAAGACCTTTCCTAGCCACAGCAGGAGCTGTAATAGATGTCAACAGAGGTGAATTAGTCCTTTAATTGAATGGAGACTACCTTGTGTTTAAGGCACATGGCCATCCCTCTGTGACAAAAGAGAATAAGCATGAAGAGCTTCTCTCAGTTCAGAGTCAAGAAGAGCCCCCACAGTCAAACTCTAAGTTTGGTGTTGGGAGGCCACAACCAAACTCTAAGATTCGTGTTAAGACCCCATATCCAAACTCTAAGTTAGGTGTTGGGACTATACAATATTGTCCTGATCACCTTGTGGCTCCATGAGAGCCACTGTCAAGCTATTGACATTAAAGAAGTGCTTGTTGGGAGGCAACCCAATTTTATTTATCTAATTTTTATTTTATTTTATTTTATTGTTATTTTGTGTTTTATTAGGTACATGATCATGTGGAGTCATGAAAAAAAATATAAAAATTACAAACAGAATAAAAAACAACAGAAGAAAAATCACACCCTGGAGGAAGCACAGGCTGGCGTTCAACGCCAGTAAGGAGCATCTGGCTGGCGTTCAACGCCAGAACAGAGCATGAATCTGGCGCTGAATGCCAGAAACAAGCAACATTCTGGCGCTGAACGCCAGGAATGTGCCTAGAAGAAAAGCTGGCGCTGAACGCCAGTAACAAGCATGAAACTGGCGTTCAACGCCAGAAACATGCTTTACATGGGCGTTGAACGCCCAGAACGTGCACCACTCGGCGTTTAAACGCCAGAATGGTGTGCAAAGGCATTTTACATGCCTATTTGGTGCATGGATGGAATTCCTTGACACCTCAGGATCTGTGGACCCCACAGGATCCCCACCTACTATATTCCCACCTTACCTCCTAATCCTATTTTACTCTTCCCCATGTCACACTTCCCAAAAACCCTTCACCAATCACCTCAATCTCTCTTCCCAATCACTTTTTCACCACTCACATCCATCCACTCTTCCCATAAACCCCACCTACCTTCAAAATTCAAAAACATTTTCCCACCCAATCCCACCCTAAATGGTCGAACCTACCCTCTCCCCTCTCCCTATATATACCCTTCCATTCTACTTCATTTTCACACAACACTACCCCCTCTACTATACCTTGGCCGAATCCATCTCCCCTCACTCTCCTCTATTTTCTTCTTCTTCTTCTTCTTCTCTTCTTTCTTCTCTTGCTCGAGGGTGAGCAATATTTTAAGTTTGGTGTAGTAAAAGCATAAGCTTTTTGTTTTTCCATTACCATCAATGGCACCTAAGGCTGGAGAATCCTCTAGCAAAAGAAAAGGGAAGACAAAAGCTTCCACCTCCGAGTCATGGGAGATGGAAAGATTCATCTCCAAGAGCCATCAAGACCACTTCTATGATGTTATGGCAAAGAAGAAGGTGATCCCTGAGGTCCCTTTCAAGCTCAAGAAAAATGAGTATCCGGAGATCCAACATGAAATCCGAAGAAGAGGTTGGGAAGTCCTAACCAACCCCATGCAACAAGTCAGAATCTTAATGGTTCAAGAGTTCTATGCCAATGCATGGATCACTAGGAACCATGATCAAAGTATGAACCCGAGTCCAAAGAATTATCTCACAATGGTTCGGGGGAAATACTTAGATTTTAGTCCGGAGAATGTGAGATTGGCATTCCACTTGCCCATGATGCAAGGAGATGAACGCCCCTACACTAGAAGGGTCAAATTTAATCAAAGGTTGGACCAAGTCCTTACGGACATATGTGTGGAAGGAGCTCAATGGAAGAGAGACTCCAAAGGCAAGCCAGTTCAGCTAAGAAGACTGGACCTCAAGCCTGTGGCTAGAGGATGGTCGGAGTTCATTCAATGCTCCATCATTCCCACTAGCAACCGATCTGAAGTTACTGTGGATCGGGCCATCATGATTCATAGCATCATGATTGGAGAGGAAGTAGAAGTTCATGAGGTCATCTCCAATGAAATCTACAAAATAGCCGAAAAGCCCTCCACCATGGCAAGGCTAGCTTTTCCTCACCTCATTTGCCATCTATGTTACTCAGTTGGAGTTATCATAGAAGGAGACATCTCTATTGAAGAGGATAAGCCCATCACCAAGAAGAGGATGGAGCAAGCAAGAGAGACCCTTCACGGTTCTCAAGAGATGCATGAGGAAGCTCATCATCAAGAAATCCCTGAGATGCCTCAAGGGATGCACTTTCCTCCCAACAACTATTGGGAACAACTCAACACTTCCTTAGAAGATTTGAGCCACAATATGGAACAATTAAGGGTGGAACATCATGAGCACTCCGTCATCCTCCAAGAAATAAGAGAAGATCAAAGAGCAATGAGGGAGGAGCAACAAAGGAAAGGAAGGGACATAGAAGAGCTTAAGGACATTGTTGGTCCTTCAAGAAGAAGACGCCACTAAGGTGGATTCATTCCTTGTTCTTATTTCTTTCTGTTTTTCGGTTCCCATGTTATGTTTATCTACGCTTTGTGTCTCTACTTCATGATCATTAGTATGTAGTAACCATTTCTTAAAGCTATGAATAAAATCCATTAATCCTTCACCTCTCTTAAATGAAATATGCTTTATTTCAAAAGAACAAGAAGTACATGAATTTCGAAAATTGTCCTTGAATTTAATTTAATTATATTGATGTGGTGACAATACTTTTGTTTTCTGAATGAATGCTTGAACAGTGCATATGTCTTTTGATCTTGTTGTTTATGAATGTTAAAATTGTTGGCTCTTGAAAGAATGATGAACAAGGAGAAATGTTATTGATGATCTGAAAATTCATGAAATTGATTCTTGAAGCAAGAAAAAGCAGTGAAAAAGAAAGCTTGCGAAAAAAAATGGCGAAAAAAATAGAAAGAAAAAGAAAAAGCAAGCAGGAAAAGCCAATAGCCCTTAAAACCAAAAGGCAAGGGTAAAAAGGATCCAAGGCTTTGAGCATCAATGGATAGGAGGGCCCAAGGAAATAAAATCCAGGCCTAAGCGGCTAAATCAAGCTGTCCCTAAACATGTGCTTGTGTCATGAAGGTCTAAGAGAAAAGCTTGAGACTGAGTGGTTAAAGTCGTGATCCAAAGCAAAAAGAGTGTGCTTAAGAGCTCTGGACACCTTTAACTGGGGACTTTAGCAAAGCTGAGTCACAATCTGAAAAGGTTCACCCAGTTATGTGTCTGTGGCATTTATGTATCCGGTGGTAATACTGAAAAACAAAATGCTTAGGGCCACGGCCAAGACTCATAAGTAGCTATGTTCAAAAATCAACATGCTTAACTAGGAAAGTCAATAACACTATCCAAAATTCTAAGTTCCTAAGAGAAGTCAATCATTCTAAACTTCAAAGGAAAAAGTGAGATGCCAAAACTGTTCAGAAGCAAAAAGCTACAAGTCCCGCTCATCTAATTATAATTAATATTCATTGATATTCTGGAATTTACAGTATATTCTCTTCTTTTTATCCTAATTGATTTTCAGTTGCTTGGGGACAAGCAACAATTTAAGTTTGGTGTTGTGATGAGCGGATAATTTATACGCTTTTTGGCATTGTTTTTAGGTAGTTTTTAGTAAGTTCAAGCTACTTTTAGGGATGTTTTCATTAGTTTTTATGTTAAATTCACATTTCTGGACTTTACTATGAGTTTGTGTATTTTTCTGTAATTTCAGGTAATTTTTGGCTGAAATTGAGGGACTTGAGCAAAACTCTGAAAAAAGGCTGACAAAAGGACTGCTGATGCTGTTGGAATCTGACCTCCCTGCACTCGAAATGGATTTTCTGGATCCACAGAACTCCAAATGGCGCGATCTCAACGGCGTTGGAAAGTAGACATCCAGAGCTTTCCAGCAATATATAACAGTCCATACTTTATTCGGAAATTGACGACGTAAATTGGCGTTGAACGCCTAGTACATGCTGCTGTCTGGAGTTAAACGCCAGAAACACGTCATGATCCGGAGTTGAACGCCCAAAACACGTTATAACTTGGAGTTCAACTCCAAGAGAAGCCTCAGCTCGTGGATAGATCAAGCTCAGCCCAAGCATACACCAAGTGGGCCCCGGAAGTGCATTTATGCATCAATTACTTACTCATGTAAACCCTAGTAGCTAGTCTAGTATAAATAGGATAACTTACTATTGTATTAGACATCTTTTGACAGTTTAATCTCTTGACTGTTTAGCCTTTGATCATTCAGTCTTTTGATCATTCAGGGGGGCTGGCCATTCGGCCATGCTTGAACCTTTCACTTATGTATTTTCAACAGTGGAGTTTCTGCACACCATAGATTAAGGGTGTGGAGCTCTGCTGTACCTCAAGTTTCAATACAATCACTATTACTTTCTATTCAATTCTCTTTTATTCTTACTCCAAGATATACGTTGCACAACACTTTGATGAATGTGATGATCAGTGACACTCGTCATCATTCTCACCTATGAACGCGCGTGACTGACAACCACTTCCGTTCTACCTTAGGCCGGGCGCATATCTCTTAGATTCCCCAACAGAATCTTCGTGGTATAAGCTAGATAGATGGCGGCATTCATGGGGATCCAGAAAGTCTAACCTTGTCTGTGGTATTCCGAGTAGGATCCCGGGAATCCGAAAAGTCTAACCTTGTCTGTGGTATTCCGAGTAGGATTCCGGTATTGAATGACTGTGACAAGCTTCAAACTCCTGAAGGCTGGGCGTGATGACAAACGCAAAAGAATCAATGGATTCTACTCCAACCTGATTGAGAACCGACAGATGATTAGCCGTGCTGTGTCAGAGCATTTGGACCATTTTCATTGAGAGGATGGGATGTAGCCATCAACAAGGGTGATGCCTCCAGACGATTAACCGTGCAGTGACAGCGCATAGGACCATTTTCCCGAGAGGATTAAAAGTAGCCATTGATGATGGTGATGCCCTACATACAGCTTGCCATGGAAAGGAGTAAGAAGGATTGGATGAAAGCAATAAGAAAGTAGAGATTCGAAAGGATTCTAGCATCTCCACGCGCCTATCTGAAATTCCCACTATTGATTTACATAAGTATTTCTATCCCTTTTTATTTTCTATTTATTATTAATTTTCGAAACCCATAACCATTTAATCTGCCTAACTGAGATTTACAAGGTGACCATAGCTTGCTTCATACCAACAATCTCTGTGGGATCGACCCTTACTCACGTAAGGTATTACTTGGATGACCCAGTACACTTGCTGGTTAAGCTGAATGAAGTTGTGATCATAAATTCCAATAGAGCCAATTTTTAAATCTCATGCAAATACAAAGAGGATCACAATTTCGTCCACCATCCATCACAAAACAACACTAGCAATCCACACCTTTCAAACACCCATCACTCTTCTATATAAATGATCCTCATTTTGCACCCTCTCCATACACTTCTTGTTCTCATTCATCTCCCTTCCCTTCTTTTGAACACACATATTTCATCCTCCACCAAAAGTTCCATACACACCCTCTTGGCCACGTCTTGTGAGTCGCAACCATACCAACCATCACTCATGGCTTCATTCAGCTCTAAAAGGAGAAGAGGGAAGGAGCCTGATGAGCGGATATTTTATACGCTTTTTGTGGGTAATTTCATGTAGATTTTAGCATGTTTTAATTAGTTTTTAGTTAAATATTATTAGTTTTTTAAGCAAAAATCATATTTCTGGACTTTACTATGAGTGTGTGTATTTTTCTGTGATTTCAGGTATTTTCTGGCTGAAATTGAGGGAGCTGAGCAAAAATCTGACTTAGGCTGAAACAGGACTGCTGATGCTGTTGGATCCTGACCTCCCTGCACTCGAAATGGATTTTCTGGAGCTACAGGAGTCCAATTGGCGCGCTCTCAACGGCGTTGGAAAGTAGACATCCAGGGCTTTCCAGCAATATATAATAGTCCATACTTTGCGCGAGGATAGACGACGTAACTTGGCGTTAAACGCCAAGTTCATGCTGCTGTCTGGAGTTAAACGCCAGAAAAACGTCATGATTCGGAGTTGAACGCCCAAAACACGTCATAATCTGAAGTTTGATGCCAAGAAAGGCCTTTACACGTGGAAAGCTTTAGTCTCAGCCCCAGCACACACCAAGTGGGCCCCAGAAGTGGATTTCTGCACCAATTATCTTAGTTTATTCATTTTTCTGTAAACCTAGGTTACTAGTTTACTATTTAAACAACTTTTACAGACATTCCTGGTACCTCATGACATTTTCAGATCTGAATTACATACTTTTGACGGCATGAGTCTCTAAACTCCATTGTTGGGGGTGAGGAGCTCTGCAGCGTCTCGATGATTTAATACAATTCCTTTGTTTTCCATTCAAACACGCTTGTTCTTATCTAAGATGTTTATTCGTGCTCAATTGTGAAGAAGGTGATGATCCGTGACACTCATCACCTTCCTCAACCCATGAACGTGTGTCTGACAACCACCTCCGTTCTACATCAGATTGAATGAATGTCTCTTAGCTTCCCTAATCAGAATCTTCGTGGTATAAGCTGGATTGATGGCGGCATTCATGAGAATCCGGAAAGTCTAAACCTTGTCTGTGGTATTCCGAGTAGGATTCCAGGATTGAATGACTGTGACGTGCTTCAAACTCCTGAGGGCTGGGCGTTAGTGACAGACGCAAAAGAATCAAGGAATTCTATTCCAACCTGATTGAGAACCGACAGATGATTAGCCGTGCTGTGACAGAGCATAGGAACGTTTTCACTGAGAGGATGGGAGGTAGCCATTGACAACGGTGACACCCTACAGAGAGCTTGCCATGGAAGGAACCTGCGTGTGAGAAGAGGATTCCAAGGAAGAGTTGAAGTCAAAGGACAAAGCATCTCTAAAACTCCAACATATTCCACAATCCTTTATAAACAAGTAACTCTATTGTTCAAGTAATCCAAACAATTTTCTTTGACATCCTGACTAAGACAAATAAAATAAATATTGATTGCTTCAAGCCAATAATCTCCGTGGGATCGACCCTTACTCACGTAAGGTATTACTTGGACGACCCAGTGCACTTGCTGGTTAGTTGAGCAAGGAATATTATTCGATTTGTGTGAAAGTATAAATCCCAATTTCGCTCACCAAGTTTTTGGCGCCGTTGCCGGGGATTATTGAGTTTGGACAATTAAAGGCTTATTTTATTTCTTAGATTAGGAATAATTTGTTTTTATTTTTATTCTTGTTTTTATTGTTATAGAGTCATTAAATCTTGATAGGATAGTTTTTTTCAAAATTTCTTTTCAAAATTTATTATTTTTCTCTTAATTAATTGCTAATTTTCGTGAGTTTTAGTGTCTTGTTCTAAGTTTGGTGTCAATTGCATATCTCATATTTCTCTTCAAAAAAAAAAAAATATTTCGACTTGTGATTTTTGTTCTTTATTAATCTTCAAGTTGTTCTTGCTTATTTTTCTTGTTTGATCTTGAGTTTTTCTTGCTTTGTGTCTTTTCTTGTTTTACTTGTGTTCCTTTTAAAGCACTAATTGGAATATCTGCATCAAGTGTCATATTTATTCCCAATTGGCTAAAGCATTAGCTTATATTCTTGATAAGGGAGCACCAGTACTTTTGAAAATCTTTTTTCAAAAATAATTTTTCTTAATTTAATCTTGTGCCAAACTTTAAGTTTGGTGTTTTCTTGTTAATCTTTCTTTAAATTTTCGAAAACTTGTCTTGATTTTCTAAAAATTTTAAGTTTGGTGTTCTTTCTTTTGTTCTTGGTGTTCTTGTGAACCTTCAAGGTGTTCTTGGGTTTTTCTTGTGTCTTGATCTTAAAATTTTTAAGTTTGGTGTTCCTTGGTGTTTTCCCTCCAAAAATTTTCGAAAGTAAGGAGCATTGGATCTAAAAATTTTAAGTCTTGTATCTTTTGTGTGTTTTTCTCTTTCATCATAAAATTCAAAATTCAAAAAAAAAAATTTTTTTTCCAACTATTTTTTAAAACTACTTTTTCGAAATTTTTAATATAAACTTCAATTTTCAATATCAAATTTTTCGAAAAAATTTTTCACAAAATATTTTCAAAATATATTTTTTTTATATATTCCATTTTTTTATTTATTCCACTACTATAAAATAAATAATTTTTAACTATAAATTCTCTTCTTATATTCCATTATGGAAGCAAGTAGGAATGAACAGTCCAAGAGGACTCTGGGGTCATATGCTAACCCCACTACTGCTTCATATGGGAGTAGTATATGTATACCCTCCATTGGAGTTAGTAGCTTTGAGCTGAATCCTCAGCTCATTATCATGGTGCAGCAAAACTGCCAGTATTCTGGTCTTCCACATGAAGAACCTACAGAATTTCTGGCACAATTTCTGCAAATTGCTGATACAGTACATGATAAGGAAGTAGATCAGGATGTCTACAGACTATTACTGTTTCCATTTGCTGTAAAAGATCAAGCTAAGAGGTGGTTAAATAACCAGCCTAAAAACAGCATAAAAACATGGAAACAGCTGTCAGAAAAATTCCTGAATCACTATTTCCCTCCCAAACGGATGACACAGCTAAGGCTAAACATTCAAGGCTTCAAACAAGGAGATAATGAATCCCTTTATGATGCTTGGGAGAGGTACAGAGAGATGCTAAGAAAATGTCCCTCTGAAATGTTTTCAGAATGGGTGCAATTAGACATCTTCTACTATGGGCTTACAGAAAAAGCTCAGATTTCTCTAGACCACTCAGCAGGTGGATCTATACACATGAGAAAAACAATTGAAGAAGCTCAAGAGCTTATTGATACAGTTGCCAGAAATCAGCATCTGTACCTAAGCAGTGAATCCTCCATGAAAGAAGAAGCTAAAATAGTAACTGCAGAACTCAGTCCAGTGGATCAGGCTAATGAATTCAATCAGCAATTAGATTTTCTAACTCAGCAACTGGCCGAATTCAAGGAAATATTACAGGAAACAAGAATGGCTAACAGGAACATGGAAGTGCAATTAAAGTAGACAGAAAAGCAACTGTCAAAACAAATAACAGAAGAATGCCAAGCAGTTCAATTAAGAAGTGGGAAAGCATTAAATACCTCACTTCAAAGCAGCAGGAAACCAAGAAATGAACAAGAGGATACTCAAAATCCCTCTGAGGACAATCAGAGCCCAGAGAGGAACAGAGCTGGCGCTGAACGCCCAGACCATGCTCATTCCTGGCGTTCAACGCCAGAAACAAGCATGGATCTGGCGTTGAACGCCCAAAAGGGACATGGTTCTGGCGTTCAAACGCCAGTAACCAACAAGGAGATGGCGTCTAACGCCACTCCATCTCCCACCTCTGGCACTCAATTGCCAGTGGGGGATAAGTCACCTACGAGTGCTGATGATAACCCTTCTAAAAAGGCTTCCCAACCCACTTCTGTAGGTAATAAACCTGCAGCAACTAAGGTTGAGGAATACAAAGCCAAAATGCCTTATCCTCAAAAACTCCGCCAAGCGGAACAGGATAAGCAGTTTGCCCGCTTTGCAGACTATCTCAGGACTCTTGAAATAAAGATTCCGTTTGCAGAAGCACTTGAGCAAATACCCTCTTATGCTAAGTTCATGAAAGAGATCTTAAGTCATAAGAAGGATTGGAGGGAGACTGAAAAAGTCTACCTCACTGAAAAATGCAGTGCAATCATTCTGAAAAGCTTACCTGAGAAGCTTAAAGATCCTGGGAGCTTTATGATACCATGCACATTAGAGGGTAATTGTACCAAGCAAGCTTTATGTGATCTTGGGGCAAGTATCAACTTAATACCTGCATCTACTATCAGAAAGCTTGGTTTAACTGAAGAAATTAAACCAACCAGGATATGTCTTCAACTTGCTGATGGCTCCATTAAGTACCCATCAGGTGTGATTGAAGACATGATAGTCAAGGTTGGGCCATTTGCCTTTCCTACTGACTTTGTGGTGCTGGAAATGGAGGAGCACAAGAGTGCAACTCTCATTCTAGGAAGACCTTTCCTAGCAACTGGCCGAACCCTCATTGATGTCCAAAAAGGGGAAGTAACCTTGAGAGTCAATGAGGAGGAGTTCAAGTTGAATGTTGTCAAAGCAATGCAACATCCAGACACCCCAAATGACTGCATGAGTGTTGATATTATTGACTCTCTGGTAAGAGAGGTCAATATGGCTGAGAGTTTGGAATCAGAGCTAGAGGACATCTTTAAAGATGTTCAGCCTGATTTGGAGGAGTCAGAGAAGATAATAGAACCTCTGAAAATCCCTCAAGAAGAGGAGAAACCTCCAAAACCCGAACTCAAACCATTACCACCATCCCTGAAATATGCATTTCTGGGAGAAGGTGATACCTTTCCTGTAATTATAAGCTCTATCTTAGAGCCACAGGAAGAGGAAGCACTAATTCAAGTGCTAAGGACACACAAGACAGCTCTTGGGTGGTCCATCAGTGATCTTAAGGGCATTAGCCCAGCCAGATGCATGCATAAGATCCTATTGGAAGGTGACGCCAAGCTGTGGTCCAACCACAGAGGCGGCTGAATCCAGCCATGAAGGAAGTGGTGCAGAAGGAGGTCACTAAATTACTAGAGGCTGGGATTATTTATCCTATTTCTGACAGCCCCTGGGTGAGTCCTGTCCAAGTTGTCCCTAAGAAAGGTGGCATGACAGTGATTCATAATGAAAAAAATGAACTGGTTCCTACAAGAACAGTTACAGGGTGGCGTATGTGCATTGATTATAGAAGGCTCAATACAGCCACCAGAAAGGATCATTTTCCTTTACCATTCATAGACCAGATGCTAGAAAGACTAGCAGGTCATGAATACTACTGCTTCCTGGATGGATATTCAGGTTACAATCAAATTGCAGTAGATCCCCAGGATCAGGAGAAAACGGCATTCACATGTCCATCTGGAGTATTTGCATATAGAAGGATGCCATTTGGCCTGTGCAATGCACCTGCAACCTTTCAAAGGTGCATGCTTTCAATTTTCTCTGATATGGTGGAAAAATTCCTGGAAGTCTTCATGGATGACTTTTCAGTATTTGGAGACTCATTCAGCTCCTGCCTTAACCATTTAGCACTTGTTCTGAAAAGATGCCAAGAGACTAACCTGGTTTTGAACTGGGAAAAATGTCACTTTATGGTGACTGAAGGAATTGTCCTTGGGCACAAAATTTTGAACAAGGGGATAGAGGTGGACCAAGCTAAGGTAGAAGTAATTGAAAAATTGCCACCACCTGCTAATGTTAAGGCAATCAGAAGCTTTCTGGGGCATGCAGGATTCTATAGGAGGTTTATAAAGGACTTTTCAAAAATCGCCAAACCTCTGAGCAACCTGCTAGCTGCTGACACGCCATTTATCTTTGATAAAGAGTGTCTGCAGGCATTTGAGACCCTAAAAGCTAAATTGGTCTCAGCACCAATCATCTCTGCACCAGACTGGAAATTACCATTTGAACTGATGTGTGATGCCAGTGACCATGCCATTGGTGCAGTGTTGGGACAAAGGCATGACAAGCTTCTGCACGTCATTTACTATGCCAGCCGTGTCTTAAATGACGCACAGAAGAATTACACAACCACAGAAAAAGAGCTACTTGCAGTGGTTTACGCCATTGATAAATTCAGATCCTATTTAGTAGGATCAAAAGTGATTGTGTACACTGATCATGCTGCTCTTAAATATCTACTCACGAAGCAGGATTCAAAACCCAGACTCATCAGATGGGTGTTGCTTCTGCAAGAGTTTGATATAGAAATAAGAGACAGAAAAGGGACAGAAAATCAAGTAGCAGATCACCTGTCCCGAATAGAACCAGTGGAAGGGGCGTCCCTCCCTCTCACTGAGATCTCTGAAACCTTTTCGGATGAGCAACTGTTCGCCATCCAAGAAGTGCCATGGTTTGCAGACATTGCAAACTACAAGGCAGTGAGATTCATACCCAAAGAGTACAGTAGGGTGCAATCAAAGAAATTAATCACAGATGCAAAGTACTATCTTTGGGATGAACCATATCTCTTCAAGAGATGTGCAGACGGAGTAATCCGTAGATGTGTGCCTAAAGAGGAAGCACAGAAGATCCTTTGGCATTGCCATGGATCACAGTATGGAGGACATTTTGGAAGTGAGCGAACAGCCACAAGGGTCCTCCAAAGTGGCTTCTACTGGCCCACTCTCTATAAAGATTCCCGAGCATTTGTGCTTAATTGTGACAGTTGCCAAAGATCAGGCAACCTACCTCACAGTTATGCCATGCCTCAACAAGGAATCTTGGAGATTGAGTTGTTTGACGTATGGGGCATTGACTTCATGGGACCTTTCCCACCATCATACTCAAACACTTATATTCTGGTGGCAGTGGATTATGTATCCAAATGGGTGGAGGCTATTGCAACACCCACTAATGACACTAAAACAGTGTTGAAATTCCTCCAGAAACATATCTTCAGCAGATTTGGTGTCCCTAGAGTGCTAATCAATGATGGGGGCACTCATTTCTGTAATAAACAGCTTTATGCTGCTCTGGTACGTTATGGAGTCAACCACAGGGTAGCTACTCCATATCATCCACAAACTAATGGGCAAGCTGAAGTCTCAAATAGAGAACTCAAAAGAATCCTGGAACGGACTGTAATTAACCGTAGAAAGGATTGAGCAAGAAGCTTGGATGATGCTCTGTGGGCATACAGAACAGCATTTAAGACCCCTATAGGGACCTCTCCATACCAGCTTGTGTATGGAAAGGCGTGTCACTTGCCAGTGGAACTGGAACACAAGGCCTACTGGGCAACCAGATTCCTGAACCTTGATGCCAAGTTAGCTGGAGAAAGACGATTGCTCCAGTTAAATGAGCTAGAGGAATTTAGACTCAATGCTTTCGAAAATGCAAAAATTTACAAAGAGAAAGCAAAAAGATGGCATGATAAGAAATTGTCATCCAGAGTCTTTGAGCCAGGACAGAAAGTTCTGTTATTTAATTCAAGGCTCAAATTATTCCCTGGGAAATTAAAATCCTGGTGGAGAGGTCCATATGTAATTACAAGCGTATCACCATATGGATACATAGAACTTCAGGATAGTGACTCTAACAAAAAGTTCATTGTTAATGGACAAAGAGTCAAACATTATCTTGAAGGCAATTTTGAGCAAGAATGCTCAAAACTGAGACTTGATTAAAACTCAGTAATAGTCCAGCTATTGACATTAAAGAAGCGCTTGCTGGGAGGCAACCCAGCCAATCACAAAATTTAATTTTATTCGTATTCATTAATTAATTAATTTTGTTTCAGGTATATGTCAAGTATCTTCAAAGGTGAAATAGCAATTGATTGAAGTCACAGAGTTACAGGGAAATTTGGAAGCCCACTGGCATGAAAAAGCCAGTGAGAAATACTTTGGGCGTTAAACGCCCAAAAGAAGCTCCCACTGGGCGTTTAACGCCAGTAAGGGTAGCCATATGGGCGTTAAACGCCAGAAAGGAGCACCTTCTGGGCGTTAAACGCCAGAAAGATGCACCTTCTGGGCGTTCAGGAAAACGCCCAGTGACAAAGGACTTCCTGGCGTTCAACGCCAGAAAGAAGCACCAAATGGGCGTTGAACGCCCAGGAGAAGCAACATGTGGGCGTTAAACGCCCAAAACATGCACCATGTGGGCGTTTAACGCCAGGATGGTGGGGAGGAGGTAAAATTCGTTTTTCTTTACAATTTTTCTAAATTTTTATGTTTCAATTCATGATTTCTTGCATAAACATGTTTCAAAATGTCATCCTTCAAAATCAAATTGGTTTTCTAAAAATCCTAATTTCTAAAAAGTATCAAATGTATCTTAATTTATAAACACAAATCTTTTTCCAATCCAATTCTTTTTCAAATCTTTTTAATTTCTTTTTCAAATCTTTTTCAACCCATCATATCTTTTGATTTCGAAATTGCCTTTCCCTCTATTCATCTTCTGTCCTTCATTTTGCTTGAGGACAAGCAAACCTCTAAGTTTGGTGTGATTTGCCATGATCACTGAGCTAAAACTCATTAAGATCATGGCACCTAAGAGAACAGGAAGAGCAAGGATGTGAACTTAAGGGAGCTGAAGTGTCAGAAATTAATTCTTGAAGGCACCCCACAGACTAGAGGAACATCCACTTCCCAAAATACAGGTTGTTAAGTTCTAATTCCAGCTTTAACTCTGTGATAGTATTATTTTAGAAATTTACCTTAGGAGATATATAGTAGTAGTAGTAATTAGTATGTCTATTTTGATTTTATTTCCAATTAAGCTATAAGTTATTTTTCTCATCATCATCAGGCATAAATAAAGTAGTAGAATTTTTTTTTAGAATAAAGAAGTAATCTATATTTATGAGTTCTTAGTAATAAAGACTATAATTAATTATATGTGGTGGCAATACTTTTTGTTCTCTGAATGAATGCTTGAACAGTGCATAAATTGTACCTTGAATTTGATGAATATTGGCTCCTGAAAGGATGAGGAACACGAAAAATATTATTGATGATCTGAAAAATCATGAAATTGATTCTTGAAGCAAGAAAAAGCAGTTCAAAAAAAAAAAACAAAAAAAAAAATATTTACAATCAAAAGGAATAAAAGCCAAGCAGCCCTTAAAACCAAAAGGCAAGGGTAAAAAGGATCCAAGGCTTTGAGCATCAATGGAGAGGAGGGTCCAAGGAAATAAAATCCAGGCCTAAGCGGCTAAACCAAGCTGTCCCTAACCATGTGCTTGTGGCATGCAGGTCCAAGTTACAAACTTGAGACTGAGTGGTTAAAGTCGTGATCCAAGACAAACAGAGTGTGCTTAAGAGCTCTGGACACCTCTGACTGGGGACTTTAGCAAAGCTAAGTCACAATCTGAAAAGGTTCACCCAGTTATGTGTCTGTGGCATTTATGTATCTGGTGGTAATACTGGAAAACAAAGTGCTTAGGGCCACAGCCAAGACTCATAAAATAACTGTGTTCAAGAATCAACATACTACACTAGGAGAGTCAATAATACTATCTGAATTCTGAGTTCCTAAGGATGCCAATTATTCTGAAAATTTAAAGATACAGGGGGGATGCCAAAACTGTTCAGAAACAAAAAGCTACAAGTCCCGCTCATCTAATAAGAATATGAGCTTCATGTTAAAACTCTAAAATATTATTACTTCTTAATTTCTGTTAAAACCTATTTTATTTATCTAGTTGCTTGAGGACAAGCAACAGTTTAAGTTTGGTGTTGTGATGAGCGGATATTTTATACGCTTTTTGGGGGTAATTTCATGTAGATTTTAGCATGTTTTAATTAGTTTTTAGTTAAATATTATTAGTTTTTTAAGCAAAAATCATATTTCTGGACTTTACTATGAGTGTGTGTATTTTTCTGTGATTTCAGGTATTTTCTGGCTGAAATTGAGGGAGCTGAGCAAAAATCTGACTTAGGCTGAAACAGGACTGCTGATGCTGTTGGATCCTGACCTCCCTGCACTCGAAATGGATTTTCTGGAGCTACAGGAGTCCAATTGGCGCGCTCTCAACGGCGTTGGAAAGTAGACATCCAGGGCTTTCCAGCAATATATAATAGTCCATACTTTGCGCGAGGATAGACGACGTAACTTGGCGTTAAACGCCAAGTTCATGCTGCTGTCTGGAGTTAAACGCCAGAAAAACGTCATGATTCGGAGTTGAACGCCCAAAACACGTCATAATCTGAAGTTTGACGCCAAGAAAGGCCTTTACACGTGGAAAGCTTTAGTCTCAGCCCCAGCACACACCAAGTGGGCCCCAGAAGTGGATTTCTGCACCAATTATCTTAGTTTATTCATTTTTCTGTAAACCTAGGTTACTAGTTTACTATTTAAACAACTTTTACAGACATTCCTGGTACCTCATGACATTTTCAGATCTGAATTACATACTTTTGACGGCATGAGTCTCTAAACTCCATTGTTGGGGGTGAGGAGCTCTGCAGCGTCTCGATGATTTAATACAATTCCTTTGTTTTCCATTCAAACACGCTTGTTCTTATCTAAGATGTTTATTCGTGCTCAATTGTGAAGAAGGTGATGATCCGTGACACTCATCACCTTCCTCAACCCATGAACGTGTGCCTGACAACCACCTCCGTTCTACATCAGATTGAATGAATGTCTCTTAGCTTCCCTAATCAGAATCTTCGTGGTATAAGCTGGATTGATGGCGGCATTCATGAGAATCCGGAAAGTCTAAACCTTGTCTGTGGTATTCCGAGTAGGATTCCAGGATTGAATGACTGTGACGTTCTTCAAACTCCTGAGGGCTGGGCGTTAGTGACAGACGCAAAAGAATCAAGGGATTCTATTCCAACCTGATTGAGAACCGACAGATGATTAGCCGTGCTGTGACAGAGCATAGGAACGTTTTCACTGAGAGGATGGGAGGTAGCCATTGACAACGGTGACACCCTACAGAGAGCTTGCCATGGAAGGAACCTGCGTGTGAGAAGAGGATTCCAAGGAAGAGTTGAAGTCAAAGGACAAAGCATCTCTAAAACTCCAACATATTCCACAATCCTTTATAAACAAGTAACTCTATTGTTCAAGTAATCCAAACAATTTTCTTTGACATCCTGACTAAGACAAATAAAATAAATATTGATTGCTTCAAGCCAATAATCTCCGTGGGATCGACCCTTACTCACGTAAGGTATTACTTGGACGACCCAGTGCACTTGCTGGTTAGTTGAGCGAGGAATATTATTCGATTTGTGTGAAAGTATAAATCCCAATTTCGCTCACCAGAGCCCATGGAGCAGCCTCTTTCCGATGCCAGGAGATTCAAGACTGCCTACCATGAGCTTCAATATGAACGGATCAATAACAAGAAAATCTTGCCAGAATTGACATTCCAGTTCAACGAGGATGAGTGCCCTAAGATCAGGGAGAAGATTGCACAGAGGGGTTGGCAAAAGCTCACCAACCCAGAGACAAAGATAAATGCAAACCTCATCAAAGAGTTCTATGCAAATGCGGTCAGAGAAGACAGTACTAGGGCCCCCACCTTCAAAAGTTATGTAAGAAGAACAGAGGTGGACTTCAACCCCAATGCTATAACAAGGACTCTTCAGCTGAAATCACCACATTTTAATGAGCTTAGCTATCAAGTAAGAATAAGTAATGCTCCCGAGGAAGATGAACTTGAAGAAATTGTGAGTGATATGTGTGTTATTGGGTCTGATTGGGAAAGATACTCGGACAAGAGACCGAGGTTCATTAGGAGAGGAGACCTTATCCCAGAAGCCAAAGGATGGTTTGAGCTAGTAAGGAGGTCTATCCTTCCAGCCGCAAACAATTATGAGGTCAATATTGCTCGAGCCACCATAGTACATTGCCTAGTGAAGGGCGGAAGCATCAATGTGCATGAAATTATAGCTGAAGGAATCCAGGATTCAGCCGAGAAGAATGATCCGGGTGCTAGACTTTGGTACCCCAGCACCATCCTGAGACTATGCATGAAAGCCATGGTGGTGTTCGAAGACAACAATCCACAATGGATAAATCCTGGGAGGCTAGTCACGTTCCAACGCATAAACTATGTGACACCTGCTCAACAACAAAGAAGACCTCGGATAGGGAAAAGAACTGCACAAGAAAAACCCCACCAAGAAGAACCTCACCAAGAAGAACCCCAACAAACAAGGCACCAGCAAGAAGGACAATATGATCCAACCAACATAAATCTATTTTACATAAAGGAAGCCATTGAGTATATGGCAAGAAGCTATATGGAGGGACAAGAACAACAACTACATGTCCAAGCTCAAAGGATGGATCATCAAGAAAAAATACTCTCTAGTTGGATGGATCAACAAAGAGAGTGGTAGAAACAACAAATGGAGTTGCAACAGGAGCATTACTCCCAGCTCACCCAAGCCATCAATCAAGTGTCCGAAAGGCAAGAAAGCCAGGACAAACGCCTGCAAGAACTCAACCAACGCCAGATAGCTCAGATGAAAGCCTTCAACGAATTCAGTGTGCTTAATGAAGGAAGGCAACTGCATCGAGAAGAATTTAGCATAAACACTCAGGCCAAGTTAACTTATATGACTGGGCATATGCATAACTTGCATCCTGACATCCTAAGTTATGAGGCAGTCTGCAAGGACTTAACAAAACAAGAAGAGGGGAAGGTGAAATAGCAAAAGGAAGCATTAAAGAAGAAGATGGAGGATGCTGATTTCTGGAAAAAGCTGATAGGGAAGCGCAAAGGGAATGGGGACTCAAGCAATTAAGGAGGATCCCAAGACAAGGGAACATGAGCATTCCAATAAGTGAAAGGTGGTGGAGTTCCTTCTTAGTTCTATCTTTTTCAAAGCTTTAAATAAGGAAAATCATGTATGAAACAGAACATGCTTCCATAGTAGTTTAGGAATTTTCAATTATGTTTTAAAATGTTGTTGCTTAGGTCCATGCTCACTAGTCTAGGTCCTTAGTTTTCATCTTCATCTTTCTTACTTGTATGCCTGTCCTTTAAGTTAATCAAAAAGAAAATGTTATGATAAGAACAAGAGTGGAGTTATTTTGTGAAGTGAGTTCTGAATGTTTATGTTAGGGTGATTAGTTAGCTAAGTTGGTTCACCAACAAGGAAAAAAGGCAACTATCTATCCTGAATCCTATGCTTGAAACGCATCCTATGAGACTAACTAAATAATAAGATCCCAATAAGAAAAGAGAAAGAGCAATAAAAGTGAAAAGGAAAGAAACACAATAAGAAACAATGCTAGGCACCAAGGGTTTTAAGATTGAGGCATGTGTCTGTGGTATTCATGTGCAAGGGATATGCTTGGATGAATAAGCTCTTAGGGGTGCCTCATCACTTGGTAACTTGGATTAACTAATCTGGGATTATCAGCTGAAAGTCCACTATCAAGAGTGACATTTGCTATAGAACACTTAGTAACCCAAAGAAGTGCTGGACACCAAGGTCTCAAGAAAGAAAAATAACAAATCATGTGCCTGTGGTGTGTATGTATGAGGGAAAGAGACTTGAGGGAGTAAGTCCTTAGGGGTGTCTTAACACCTAGCACCTTGAACCAACTGGTTCGGGAGTGTTGACTGAAAGTTTATCATAAAGAGTCGCTCTCTTATAGAGCACTTAGCCAAAAGATGAATGCAATAAATCTTGAAAAAAAAGGGGAAGGTCAACAATTAAGAAGTCTCAAAGGATGCAATCAAGAGTGTGACCAAGGACTTGATAAAGGCCTGAAACCTAGTAAAGGAAAGAACCTAAGTTGCTATGCATGAAACCCCATAAACCAGGAATTCTACTTCTATATTATTTTCTTGTTCTTTCATCCATTCTTCCTATGTTTCAGTACTTGCTTAGGGATAAGTGATGAGTGGATAATTTATACGCTTTCTGGCATTGTTTTTAGTATGTTTTTAGTATGTTTTAGTTAGTTTTTATTATATTTTTATTAGCTTTTAGTTAAAATTCACTTTTTTGGAATTTACTATGAGTTTGTGTGTTTTTCTATGATTTCAGGTATTTTCTGGCTGAAATTGAGGGACCTGAGCAAAAATCTGATTCAGAGGCTGAAAAGGACTGCAGATGCTGTTGGATTTTCACCTCCCTGCACTCGAAGTGGATTTTCTGGAGCTACAGAAACCCAATTGGCACACTCTCAATTGCGTTGGAAAGTAGACATCCTGGGCTTTCCAGCTCTCAATTTGCCCGAGATTTGATGGCTCAAACAGGCGTTCCAAGTCAGCTCAAGAATTCTGGCGTTAAACGCTGGAACTGGCACAAGAATGGGAGTTAAACGCCGAAACTGGCACAAAAGCTGGCATTTAACTCCAAGAAAAGTCTCTACACATGAAAGCTTCAATGCTTAGCCCAAGCACACACCAAGTGGGCCCGGAAGTGGATTTTTATGTCATTTACTCATCTTTGTAAACCCTAAGCTACTTGTTATCTACAAATAGGACCTTTTGCTATTGTATTAGGGGAGATCTTTTGATCATGTTTTTATGATTGAACCCTCTTTGGGGAGGCTGGCCATTCGGCCATGCCTAGACCTTGTTCTTATGTATTTTCAACGGTGGAGTTTCTACACACCATAGATTAAGGTGTGGAGCTCTGCTGTACCTCGAGTATTAATGCAATTACTATTGTTCTTCTATTCAATTCAGCTTATTCTTGTTCTAAGATATTCATTCGCACCCAAGAACATGATGAATGTGATGATTATGTGACACTCATCATCATTCTCACTTATGAACGCGTGCCTGACAACCACTTCTGTTCTACAAGCAAATAAGGCTTGAATGTTTATCTCTTGGATTCCTTAATCAGAATCTTCGTGGCATAAGCTAGAATTGATGGCGGCATTCAAGAGAATCCGGAAGGTCTAAACCTTGTCTGTGGTATTCTGAGTAGGATTCAAGGATTGAATGACTGTGACGAGCTTCAAACTCATGATAGTGGGGCGTTAGTGACAGACGCAAAAGAATCACTGGATTCTATTCCGACATGATCAAGAACCGACAGCTGAATAGCCGTGCTGTGACAGAGCGCGTTGAACATTTTCACTGAGAGGACGGGACTATAGCCATTGACAATGGTGATGCCCAACATACAACTTGCCATGGAAAGGAGTAAGAAGGATTGGATGAAGACAGTAGGAAAGCAGAGAGACGGAAGGGACAAAGCATCTCCATACGCTTATCTGAAATTCTCACCAATGAATTATATAAGTATCTCTATCTTTATTTTATGTTTTATTCATCTTTTAGTCATTAATCCTCCATAACCTTTTGAATCCACCTGATTGAGATTTACAAGATGACCATAGCTTGCTTCATACTAACAATCTCCGTGGGATCGACCCTTACTCACGTAAGGTTTATTACTTGGACGACCCAATGCACTTGCTGGTTAGTTGTGCGAAGTTGTGATAAAGAGTTGAGATTGCAATTGAGCGTACCATGTTGATTGTGCCATTGATGATCATAATTTCGTGCACCAAGTTTTTGGCGCCGTTGCCGGGGATTGTTCGAGTTTGGATAACTGACGGTTCATCTTGTTGCTTAGATTAGGCATTTTTCTTCAGCATTTTTAAGAATGAATTCTAGAGTTTCAAGGTGATGTTTTCATCATCACCAAAGCTGATTGATTCTCATCAATTTAGCTCTTGAATACAATGTCCTGCTGAAGCTTGGCAAGCCATGTCTAATTTCTTTAGACTATAGCTTTAGATTAACATTGCATGATTCCTGGAATTCTCATTAAAAATTTTGAATCTCTTTATTTTCTTTTCCATATAATTTTTGAAAAAATCCAAAAAAAATTATAAAATCTTAAAACCAAAAATAATTTTATGTTTCTTGTTTGAGTCTAGTGTCTAATTTTAAGTTTGGTGTCCATTGCATGTTTTTAGTCTTCTAATTTTCGAAAATTACATGCATTATGTTCTTCGTTGATCTTCAAGTTGTTCTTGATGATTTCCTTACTCTGATCTTTAAATTCTCTTGCCTTGAGTGTTTTGTTGTTTCTCATATGCATTCTCAATTTGTTAGTGTCAATAGTATACAAACTTCTAAGTTTGGTGTCTTGCATGCATTGTTTATTTGATCTTAGTTTCATTTTGATTATTCCTCATCATTAAAAATTGAAAAAAAAAATTTTATTTGTGTCTTTTCAAGTCAATAATACAGAGAATTGAAGATTCAGAACATACAACAGAGGAATTACACAGAAAAAGCTAGGCGTTCAAAACGCCCAGTGAAGAAGGAAAACTGGCGTTTAAACGCCAGCCAGGATACCTGGCTGGGCGTTTAACGCCCAAAAGGGTAGCATTTTGGGCGTTAAACGCCAGAATGTATACCATTTTGGGCGTTTAACGCCAGTATGGCACAAGAGGGAATATTTTGTTTTTAATTCAAATTTTTTTTCAAGTTTTCATAATTTTTCAAAATCAAATCTTTTTCAAATCATATCTTTTCAATCATATATTTTCAAATTCAATTTCTTTCCATTTTCAAAAATACTTTCTAACAATTAATGATTTGATTCAACATTTCAATTATGTTGCCTTTTCTGTTGAGAAAGGTTTAATGTCTGAATCATATCTTTTAAATTTCTTGTTAGCCAAGTCATTAATTTTCAAAATCAAATCTTTTTAAATTGTTTTTCAAATCATATCTTCTCAATCATATCTTTTTAAAACCATAACTTTTCAATCATATCTTTTTAATCACATCTTTTTCAAAATAGTCTTCAATCATATCTTTTTGATTTCTAATTTTAAAATCTTTTTCAAAAATCACTTAATTACTTTCTTAATCTTAGTTTTCGAGAATCACCAATCAATTTTTCAAAATTTCTTTTAATTATTTCAAAATCTCTTACTTTATTTTCGAAAATTCTTCCCCTCTTCTCACATCCCTCTATTTAAGGACTAACACTCCTCCATTATCAATAATTCGAATTCTATCTTTCTAGATAAGTTCGAATTCTTCTTCTACCCTCTCCTTCTATTCTTCTTTTCCTCTGACACTTCAAGGAATCTCTATACTGTGACATAGAGGATTCCATACTTTCTTGTTCTCTTCTCTTTCATATGAGCAGGAGCAAAGACAAAAGCATTCTTGTTGAGGCTGACCCTGAACCTGAAAGGACCTTGAAGCGAAAGCTAAGAGAAGCTAAAGCACTACTCTTTGTAGAGGACCTAACAGAAATCTTCAAACTAGAAGAAGATATGGCAGCCGAAAACAACAACAATGCCAACAATGCAAAGAAGGTGCTGGGTGACTTTACTGCACTTACTCCCGACTTCTATGGGAGAAGCATCTCTATCCCTGCCATTGGAGCAAACAACTTTGAGCTTAAGCCTCAATTAGTTTCTCTAATGCAACAGAATTGCAAGTTTCATGGACTTCCATTGGAAGATCCTCATCAGTTTTTAGCGGAATTCTTGCAAATCTGTGACACTGTCAAGACCAATGAAGTTGACCCTGAGGTCTACAGACTTATGCTATTCCCTTTTGCTGTAAGAGACAGAGCTAGGATATGGTTAGAATCACAACCTAAAGAAAGCCTGAACTCTTGGGAAAAGCTAGTCAATGCCTTCTTAGCAAAGTTCTTTCCACCTCAAAAATTGAGTAAGATTAGAGTGGAAGTCCAAACCTTCAGACAGAAGGAAGGTGAATTCCTCTATGAAGCTTGGGAAAGATACTAACAATTGATCAGAAAGTGTCCTTCTGACATGCTTTCTGAATGGAGCATCATAGGTATCTTCTATGATGGTCTGTCTGAACTGTCCAAGATGTCATTGGACAGCTCTGCTGGAGAATGTCTTCATCTGAAGAAGACGCCTGCAGAAGCTCAAGAACTCATTGAAATGGTTGCAAATAACCAATTCATGTACACTTCTGAAAGGAATCCTGTGAACAATGGGACGAATCAGAAGAAAGGAGTTCTTGAGATTGATACTATGAATGCCATATTAGCTCAGAACAAAATATTGACTCAGCGAAGTCAATATGATTTCTCAAATTCTGTCTGTAATGCAAGCTGCACCAAGCAGTACTAAGGACGCTTCATCTGAAGAAGAAGCTTATGATCCTGAGAACCCTTCAATGGAAGAGGTGAATTACATGGGAGAACCCTATGGAAACACCTATAATCCTTCATGGAGAAATCATCCAAATCTCTCATGGAAGGATCAACAGAGACCTCAACAAGGTTTCAACAACAATAATGGTGGAAAAGACAGGTTTAGCAATGGCAAGCCTTTTCCATCATCTTCTCAGCAACAGCAGAGAATTCTAAGCAGAGCCACTCTGACTTAGCAACCATGGTCTCTGATCTAATCAAAACCACTCAAAGTTTCATGACTGAAACAAGGTCCTCTATTAGAAACTTGGAGGCACAAGTGGGTCAGCTGAGTAAGAAAGTTACTGAACTCCCTCCTAGTACTCTTCCAAGCAATACAGAAGAGAATCCAAAAGGAGAGTGTAAGGCCATCAACATGGCCGAATTTGGAGAGGAGAAGTGAGCGCCACTGATGAAGACCTCAATGGACGTCCACTGGCTTCCAATGAGTTCCCTAATGAGGAACCATGGGAATCTGAGGCTCACTCTGAGACCATAGAGATTCCATTGGATTTACTTCTGCCATTCATGAGCTCTGATGAGTATTCTTCCTCTGAAGAGGACGAAGATGTCACTGAAGAGCAAGTTGCTAAGTACCTTGGAGCAATCATGAAGCTAAATGACAAGTTATTTGGTAATGAGACTTAGGAGGATGAACCTCCTTTGCTCACCAAAGAACTGGATGACTTGACTAGGCAGAGATTACCTCGAAAGAGACAGGACCCTGGGAAGTTCTCAATACCTTGTACCATAGGCACCATGACCTTTGAGAAGGCTCTGTGTGACCTAGGGTCAAGCATAAACCTCATGCCTCTCTCTGTAATAGAGAAGCTAGGGATCTTTGAGGTGCAAGCTGCAAGAATCTCACTAGAGATGGCAGACAATTCAAGAAAACAAGCTTATGGACTTGTAGAGGATGTTCTGGTAAAGATTGAAGACCATTACATCCCTGCTGATTTCATAGTCCTAGAGACTGGGAAGTGCATGGATGAATCCATCATCCTTGGCAGACCCTTCCTAGCCACAGCAAAGGATGTGATTAATGTTGACAGAGGAGAATTGATCATTCAAGTGAATGAAGAATCCTTTGTGTTTAAGGCTCAAGGATACCCCTCTGTAACCATAGAGAGGAAGCATGAAGAGCTTCCCTCAAAATAGAGTCAAACAGAGCCCCCACAGTCAAACTCTAAGTTTGGTGTTGAGAGGACACAACTAACTTCTAAGTTTGGTGTTGAACCCCCACATTCAAACACTAAGTTTGGTGTTGGGAGGTTCCAACATTGCTCTGAACATCTGTGAGGCTCCATGAGAGCCCACTGTCAAGCTACTGACATTAAAGAAGCGCTTGTTGGGAGGCAACCCAATGTTATATTTATCTATTTTCCATTGTTATTTTATGTTTTCTATAGGTTGATGATCATGGGAAGTCACAAAATTAATTGAAAAAGCAAAAACAGAAAGAAAAATAGCACACCCTGGAGGAAAATTTGTTGGCGTTTAAACGCCAGTGAAGATAGCAAAATGGGCGTTTAACGCCCAGTCTGGCACCATTCTGGGCGTTTAACGCCAGAAAGGGGCACCAGACTGGCGTTTAACGCCAGGAATGGGCACCAAGCTGGCGTTAAATGCCAGAAATGGGCACCAGCCCAGCGTTTAACGCCAGGATTGGCAGAAGGAGCATTTTTGCTCGCCACTTGGTGCAGGGATGAATTATCCTTGACACCTTAGGATCTGTGGACCCCACAGGATCCCCACCTACCCCACCACTCTCTCTCTTCTTCACCCATTCACCAATCACCTCAACACCTCTTTCCCAAAAACCCCTCACCTATCAAATTCCACCATTTTCTTCACCACTCACATCCATCCTTCATAAAACCCCACCTACCTCACCATTCAAATTCAAACCACTTTCCCTCCCAAACCCACCCATAATGGCCGAACCTTACCCCTCTCTCCACCCCTATATAAACCCATCTTCACTCCTTCATTTTCACACAACCTACACACTACTTCTCCCCCTTGGCCAAAAAACAAAGCCACTTCCGTCTCCTCTATTTCTTCTTCTTCTACTCTCTTCTTTCTTCTTTTGCTCGAGGACAAGTAAACCTTCTAAGTTTGGTGTGGTAAAAGCGTTGCTTTTTGTTTTTCCATAATCATTTATGGCATCTAAGGCCGGAGAAACCTCTAGAAAGAGGAAAGGGAAGGCAAAAGCTTCCACCTCCGAGTCATGGGAGATGGAGAGATTCATCTCAAGGGTGCATCAAGATCACTTCTATAAAGTTGTGGCCAAGAAGAAGGTGATCCCCGAGGTCCCTTTCAAACTCAAAAAGGGTCAACTTTGATCAAAGGTTGGACCAAGTCCTCATGGATACCACTAAACTAAGGGTGGAGCACCAAGAACATTCCATCCTCCTCCATGAAATTAGAGAAGATCAAAGAATCATGAGAGAGGAGCAACAAAGGCAAGAAAGAGACATTGAGGAGCTCAAGCACTCCATAAGATTTTCAAGAGGAAGAACAAGCTGCCATCACTAAGGTGGACCTGTTCTTTAATCTCCTTGTTCTTTATTTCCTATTTTTTCGAAAATTATGCTTTATGTTTTATTTATGTGTGTGTCTTATGATCATTAGTGTCTTAGTGTGTATGCCTTAAAGTTATGAATGTCCTATGAATCCATCACCTTTCTTAAATGAAAAATGTTCTTAATTAAAAAAAAGAGAAGAATTGCATGAATTTTGACTTTTATAACAGATTAATTATTTTGATGTGGTGGCAATACTTTGACTTTTGAATGTATGCTTGAACAGTGCATATGTCTTTTGAATTTGTTGTTCATGAATGTTGGCTCTTGAAAGAATGATGAAAAAAGGAGACATGTTACTGAGAATCTGAAAAATCATAAAAATGATTCTTGAAGCAAGAAAAAGCAGTGAATACAAAAAAAGAAGAGAGAGAAAAAAAAAGCAAGCAGAAAAAGCTAATAGCCCTTTAAACCAAAAGGCAAGGGTAAAAATAAAGTCGTGATCCAAGGCAAAAAGAGTGTGCTTAAGAACCCTGGACACCTCTAATTGGGGACTCTAGCAAAGCTGAGTCACAATCTGAAAAGGTTCACCCAGTTATGTGTCTGTGGCATGTATGTATCCGGTGGTAATCCTGGAAGATAGAGTGCTTTAGGCCACGGCCAAGACTCATAAAGTAGCTGTGTTCAAGAATCATCATACTTAACTAGGAGAATCAATAACACTATCTGGATTCTGAGTTCCTATAGAAGCCAATCATTCTGAATTTCAAAGGATAGAGTGAGATGCCAAAACTGTTCAGAGGCAAAAAGCTAAAAGCCCTGCTCATCTAATTAATACTGATCTTCATAGAAGTTTTTGGAATTCATTGCATATTCTCTTCTCTTTATCTTATTTAATTTTTAGTTGCTTCGGGACAAGCAACAATTTAAGTTTGGTGTTGTGATGAGCGGATAATTTATACGCTTTTTGGCATTGTTTTTAGTATGTTTTTAGTATATTTTAGTTAGTTTTTATTATATTTTTATTAGTTTTTAGTTAATATTCACTTTTCTGGACTTTACTATGAGTTTGTGTATTTTTCTGTGATTTCAGATATTTTCTGGCTGAAATTGAGAGACCTGAGCAAAAATCTGATTCAGAGGCTGAACAGGACTGCAGATGCTGTTGGATTCTGACCTCCCTGCACTCAAGGTGGATTTTCTGGAGCTATAGAGACCCAATTGGCGCACTCTCAATTGCGTTGGAAAGTAGACATCCTGGGCTTTTCAGCAATGTTTAATAGTCCATACTTTGCCCAAGATTTGATGGCCCAAACAGGCGTTCCAAGTCAGCTCAAGAATTCTGGCGTTAAACGCCGGAACTGGCACAAGAATGGGAGTTAAATGCCCAAACTGGCACAAAAGCTGGCGTTTAACTCCAAGAAAAGTCTCTACACGTGAAAGCTTCAATTCTCAGCCCAAGCACACACCAAGTGGGCCCGGAAGTGGATTTTTATGTCATTTACTCATCTTTGTAAACCCTAAGCTACTAGTTATCTACAAATAGGACCTTTTGCTATTGTATTAGGGGAGATCTTTTGATCATGTTTTTATGATTGATCCCTGTTTGGGGAGGCTGGCCATTCGGCCATGCCTAGACCTTGTTCTTATGTATTTTCAACGGTGGAGTTTCTACACACCATAGATTAAGGTGTGGAGCTCTGCTGTACCTCGAGTATTAATGCAATTACTATTGTTCTTCTATTCAATTCAGCTTATTCTTGTTCTAAACCTTGTCTATGGTATTCTGAGTAGGATTCAAGGATTGAATGACTGTGACGAGCTTCAAACTCCTGAAGGCTGGGCGTTAGTGACAGAGGCAAAAGAATCACTGGATTCTATTCCAACCTGATTGAGAACCGACAGATGATTAGCCGTGCTGTGACAGAGTGCGTTAAACATTTTCATTGAGAGGATGGGACTGTAGCCATTGACAATGGTGATGCCCAACATACAACTTGCCATGGAAAGGAGAAAGAAGGATTGGATGAAGACAGTAGGAAAGCAGAGAGACGGAAGGGTCAAAGCATCTCCATACGCTTATCTGAAATTCTCACCAATGAATTACATAAGTATCACTATCCTTATTTTATGTTTTATTTATCTTTTAATCATAAATCATCCATAACCATTTGAATCTGCCTGACTGAGATTTACAAGATGACCATAGCTTGCTTTATACCAACAATCTCCGTGGGATCGACCCTTACTCGCGTAAGGTTTATTACTTGGCGCCATCAATGGTAATTGCATTAATACTCGAGGTACAGCAGAGCTCCACACCTTAATCTATGGTGTGTAGAAACTCCACCGTTGAAAATACATAAGAACAAGGTCTAGGCATGGCCGTGAGGCCAGCCCCCAATGATCTAAGAACTAGACGTCCAAAGATGATCCTGAGATCTAAAGTGATCAAAAGATGTAAAATACAATAGCAAAAGGTCCTATTTGTAGAGAACTAGTAGCTTAGGGTTTACAAAGATGAGTAAATGACATAAAAATCAACTTTCGGGCCCACTTGGTGTGTGCTTGGGCTGAGCATTGAAGCTTTCATGTGTAGAGACTTTTCTTGGAGTTAAACGCCAGCTTTTGTGCCAGTTTGGGCGTTTAACTCCCATTCTTGTGCCAGTTCCGGCGTTTAACACCGGGCAGTTTTGAGCTGATTTGGAACGCCGGTTTGGGCCATCAAATCTCGGACAAAGTATGGACTATTATACATTTCTGGAAAGCCCAGGATGTCTAATTTTCAACGCAGTTGAGAGCGCTCCAATTGGGTTCTGTAGCTACCGAAAATCAACTTCGAGTGCAGGGAGGTCAGAATCCAACAGCATCTGTAGTCCTTTTCAGAATCTGAATCAGATTTTTGCTCAGGTCCCTCAATTTCAGCCAGAAAATACCTGAAATCACAGAAAAACACACAAACTCATAGTAAAGTCCAGAAAAGTGAATTTTAAATAAAAACTATTAAAAATATAATAAAAACTAACTAAAACATACTAAAAACATACTAAAAACATACTAAAAACAATGCCAAAAAGCGTATAAATTATCCGCTCATCACAACACCAAACTTAAATTGTTGCTTGTCCCCAAGCAACTGAAAATCAAATAAGATAAAAAGAAGAGAATATGCAATGAATTCCAAAAACATCTATGAAGATTAGTATTAATTAGATGAGCGGGGCTTTTAGCTTTTTGCCTCTGAACAGTTTTGGCACCTCACTCTATCCTTTGAAATTCAGAATGATTGGCTTCTATAGGAACTCAGAATCCAGATAATGTTATTGATTCTCCTAGTTAAGTATGATGACTCTTGAACACAGCTACTTTATGAGTCTTGGCCGTGGCCCAAAGCACTCTGTCTTCCAATATTACCACTGGATACATACATGCCACAGACACATAACTGGGTGAACCTTTTCAGATCGTGACTCAGCTTTGCTAGAGTCCCTAATTAGAGGTGTCCAGGGTTCTTAAGCACACTCTTTTTGCCTTGGATCACGACTTTATTTTTTCTTTTTCTTTTTCCCTTTTTTTTTCGTTTTTTCATTTTTTTTGTATTCACTGTTTTTTCTTGCTTCATGAAACATTTTTATGATTTTTCAGATCCTCAGTAACATGTCTCCTTTTTTCATCATTCTTTCGAGAGCCAACATTCATGAACAACAAATTCAAAAGACATATGCACTGTTCAAGCATACATTCAGAAGTCAAAACTATTGCCACCACATCAAAATAATTAATCTGTTATAAAATTCAAAATTCATGCAATTCTTCTCTTTTTCAATTAAGAACATTTTTCATTTAAGAAAGGTGATGGATTCATAGGACATTCATAACTTCAAGGCATAGACACTAAGACACTAATGATCATGTAATAAGACACAAACATGGATAAACATAAGCATAAAATTCGAAAAACAGGAAAATAAAGAACAAGGAAATTAAAGAACGGGTCTACCTTAGTGATGGCGACTTGCTCTTCCTCTTAAAGATCTTATGGAGTGCTTGAGCTCCTCAATGTCTCTTCCTTGCCTTTATTGCTCCTCTCTCATGATTCTTTGATCTTCTCTAATTTCATGGAGGAGAATGGAATGTTCTTGGTGTTCCACCCTTAGTTGTCCCATGTTGGAACTCAATTCTCCTAGGGAGGTGTTGATTTGCTCCCAATAGTTTTGTGGAGGAAAGTGCATCCCTTGAGGCATCTCAGGGATTTCATGATGAGGAATTTCCTCATGCTCATGTCTATGAGTGGGATCTCCTGTTTGCATTGAGCTCCTTCCACACAGATATCCATGAGGACTTGGTCTAACCTTTGATTAAAGTTGACCCTTTTTAAGTTTGAAAGGGACCTCGGGGATCACCTTCTTCTTGGCCACAACTTCATAGAAGTGGTCTTGATGCACCCTTGAGATGAATCTCTCCATCTCCCATGACTCGGAGGTGGAAGCTTTTGCCTTCCCTTTCCTCTTTCTAGAGGTTTCTCCGGCCTTAGGTGCCATAAATGGTTATGGAAAAACAAAAAGCAACACTTTTACCACACCAAACTTAGAAGGTTTGCTCATCCTCGAGCAAAAGAAGAAAGAAGAGAGTAGAAGAAGAAGAAATAGAGGAGATGGAGGTGGCTTTATTTTTCGGCCAAAGGGGAGAAGTAGTGTGTAGGTTGTGTGAAAATGAAGGAGTGAAGATGGGTTTATGTAGGGGTGGAGAGGGGGTGTATGGTTCGGTCATGTAAGGGTGGGTTTGGGAGGGAAAGTGGTTTTTGAATTTGAATGGTGAGGTAGGTGGGGTTTTATGAATGATGGATGTGAGTGGTGAAGAGAATAGTGGGATTTGATAGGTGAGGGGTTTTTGGGGAAGAGGTGTTGAGGTAATTGGTGAATGGGTGAAGAAGAGAGAGAGTGGTGGGGTAGGTGGGGATCCTGTGGGGTCCACAGATCCTGAGGTGTCAAGGATAATTCATCCCTAGACCAAGTGGCGAGCAAAAATGCTCCTTCTGCCATTCCTGGCATTAAACGCCGGGCTGGTGCCCATTTCTGGTGTTTAACGCCAGTTTCTTGCCCATTCCTGGCGTTAAACGCCAGTTTGGTGCCCCTTTCTGGTGTTAAACGCCCAGAATGGTGCCAGACTGGGCGTTAAACGCCCATTTGCTGCCCTTACTGGCGTTTAAACGCCAGCAAGTTTTCCTCTAGGGTGTGCTGTTTTTCTTTCTGTTTTTCATTCTATTTTTGCTTTTTCAATTGATTTTGTGACTTCCCATGATCATCAACCTATAGAAAACATAAAATAACAAAGGAAAATAGATAAATATAACATTAGGTTGCCTCCCAACAAGCGCTTCTTTAATGTCAGTAGCTTGACAGTGGGTTCTCATGGAGCCTCACAGATACTCAGAGCAATGTTGGAACCTCCCAACACCAAACTTAGAGTTTGAATGTGGGGGTTCAACACCAAACTTAGAAGTTGGTTGTGGCCTCCCAACATCAAACTTAGAGTTTGACTGTGGGAGCTCTGTTTGACTCTGTTTTGAGAGAAGCTCTTCATGCTTCCTCTCCAGGGTTACAGAGGGATATCCTTGAGCCTTAAACACAAGGGATTCTTCATTCACTTGAATGATCAATTCTCCTCTGTCAACATCAATCACAGCCTT
Source organism: Arachis stenosperma (assembly GCF_014773155.1). NCBI lineage: Eukaryota > Viridiplantae > Streptophyta > Magnoliopsida > Fabales > Fabaceae > Arachis > Arachis stenosperma. Next base: position 37,206,789 of record NC_080378.1, read on the forward strand.
TGTTGTGGCTAGGAAGGGTCTGCCAAGGATGATGGATTCATCCATGCACTTCCCAGTCTCTAGGACTATGAAATCAGCAGGGATGTAATGGTCTTCAATCTTTACTAGAACATCCTCTACAAGTCCATAAGCTTGTTTTCTTGAATTGTCTGTCATCTCTAGTGAGATTCTTGCAGCTTGCACCTCAAAGATCCCTAGCTTCTCTATTACAGAGAGAGACATGAGGTTTATGCTTGACCCTAGGTCACACAGAGCCTTCTCAAAGGTCATGGTGCCTATGGTACAAGGTATTGAAAACTTCCCAGGGTCCTGTCTTTTTTGAGGTAATCTCTGCCTAGTCAAGTCATCTAGTTCTTTGGTGAGCAAAGGAGGTTCATCCTCCCAAGTCTCATTACCAAATAACTTGTCATTTAGCTTCATGATTGCTCCAAGGTACTTAGCAACTTGCTCTTCAGTGATATCTTTATCCTCTTCAGAGGAAGAATACTCATCAGAGCTCATGAATGGCAGAAGTAATTCCAATGGAATCTCTATGGTCTTAGTGTGAGCCTCAGATTCCCATGGTTCCTCATTAGGGAACTCATTGGAGGCCAATAGACGTCCATTGAGGCCTTCCTCAGTGGCGTTCACTGCCTCTTTCTCCTCTCCAAGTTCGGCCATGTTGATGGCCTTACACTCTCCTTTTGGATTCTCTTCTGTATTTCTTGGAAGAGTACTAGGAGGGAGTTCAGTGACTTTCTTACTCAGCTGACCCACTTGTGCCTCCAAGTTTCTAACGGCGGACCTTGTTTCAGTCATGAAACTTTGAGTGGTTTTGATTAGATCAGAGACCATGGTTGCTAAGTCAGAGTGGCTCTACTTAGAATCCTCTATCTGTTGCTGAGAAGATGATGGAAAAGGCTTGCCATTGCTAAACCTGTTTCTTCCACCATTATTGTTGTTGAAACCTTGTTGAGGTCTCTGTTGATCCTTCCATGAGAGATTTGGATGATTTCTCCATGAGGGATTATAGGTGTTTCCATAGGGTTCTCCCATGTAATTCACCTCTTCCATTGAAGGGTTCTCAGGATCATAAGCTTCTTTTTCAGATGAAGCGTCCTTAGTACTGCCTGGTGCAGCTTGCCTTCCAGACAGACTTTGAGAAATCATATTGACTTGCTGAGTCAATATTTTGTTCTGAGCCAATATGGCATTCAGAGTATCAATCTTAAGAACTCCTTTCTTCTGATTCGTCCCATTGTTCACAGGATTTCTTTCAGAAGTGTACATGAATTGGTTATTTGCAACCATTTCAATGAGTTCTTGAGCTTCTGCAGGCGTCTTCTTCAGATGAAGAGATCCTCCAGCAGAGCTGTCCAATGACATCTTGGACAGTTCAGACAGACCATCATAGAAGATACCTATGATGCTCCATTCAGAAAGCATGTCAGAGGGACACTTTCTGATCAATTGTTTGTATCTTTCCCAAGCTTCATAGAGGGATTCACCTTCCTTCTGTCTGAAGGTTTGGACTTCCACTCTAAGCTTACTCAATTTTTGAGGTGGAAAAAACTTTGCCAAGAAGGCATTGACTAGCATTTCCCAAGAGTTCAGGCTTTCTTTAGGTTGTGAGTCCAACCATATCCTAGCTCTGTCTCTTACAGCAAAAGGGAATAACATAAGTCTGTAGACCTCAGGGTCAACCCCATTGGTCTTGATAATGTCACAGATTTGCAAGAATTCAGCCAAAAACTGATGAGGATCTTCCAATGGAAGTCCATGGAACTTGCAATTCTGTTGCATTAGAGAAACTAATTGAGGCTTAAGCTCAAAGTTGTTTGCTCCAATGGCAAGGATAGAGATGCTTCTCCCATAGAAGTCGGGAGTAGGTGCAGTAAAGTCACCCATCACCTTCCTTGCATTGTTGGCATTATTGTTGTTTTTGGCTGCCATGTCTTCTTCTTGTTTGAAGATTTCTGTTAGGTCCTCTACAGAGAGTTGTGCTTTAGCTTCTCTTATCTTTCGCTTCAAGGTCCTTTCAGGTTCAGGGTCAGCCTCTACAAAAATACTTTTGTCTTTGCTCCTTCTCATATGAAAGAGAAGAAAACAAGAAAATATGGAATCCTCTATGTCACAGTATAGAGATTCCTTGAGGTGTCAGAGGAAAAGAAAAATAGAAGGAGGAGGTAGAAGAATTCGAACTTATCAAGAAAGATAGAGTTCGAATTGTGCATTGAGGAGTAGTGCTAGTCCATAAATAGAAGGATGTGAGAAGAGGGGAAGAAATTTTCGAAAATAAATTAAAAGATTTTGAAGAAATTTTGAAAAAAATGATTGATGATTTTCGAAAACTAAGAGTGGGAAAGAAATAAATTGATTTTGAAAAAGATTTTGAAATTAGAAATAAAAAAGATATGATTGAAAACTATTTTGAAAAAGATGTGATTAAGAGATATGATTGAAAAGTTATGGTTTTAAAAAGATATGATTTGAAAAACAATTTAAAAAGATTTGATTTTGAAAATTAATGACTTGGCTAACAAGAAATTTAAAAGATATGATTCAGACATTAAACCTTTCTCAACAGAAAAGGCAACGTACTTGAAATGTTGAATCAAATCATTAATTGTTAGCAAGTATTTTTGAAAATAGAAAGAAATTGATTTTGAAAAGATATGATTGAGAAGATATGATTTGAAAAAGATTTGATTTTGAAAAATTATGAAAACTTGAAAAAAATCTGAATTAAAAACAAAATCTTCCCTCTTGTGCCATCCTGGCGTTAAACGCCCAGAATGGCATCCATTCTGGCGTTTAACGCCCAAAATACTACCCTTTTGGGCGTTAAATGCCCAGTCAGGCACCCTAGCTGGCGTTTAAACGCCAGTTTTCCTTCCTCACTGGGCGTTTTGAACGCCCAGCTTTTTCTATGTAATTCCTCTGCTGAATGTTCTGAATCTTTAATTCTCTGTATTATTGACTTAAAAAGACACAAAGAAAAATTTTTTTTTTGAATTTTTAATGATGAGGAATAACCAAAATGCAACTAAAATCAAATAAACAATGCATGCAAGACACCAAACTTAGAAGTTTGTATACTATTGACACTAACAAATTGAGAATGCATATGAGAAACAACAAAACACTCAAGACAAGAGAATTTAAAGATCAGAGCAAGGAAATCATCAAGAACAACTTGAAGATCAATGATGACACATGAATGAATTCGAAAAATGCAAGAAGAATAAAAACAAGCAATTGACACCAAACATAAAATGAGACAATAGACTCAAACAAGAAACATAAAATATTTTTGGTTTTTATGATTTTGTAATTTTTTTGGATTTTTCGAAAATTATATGGAAAAGAAAATAAAGAGATTCAAAATTTTTAATAAGAATTCCAAGAATCATGCAATGTTAGTCTAAAGCTTTAGTCTAAAGAAATTAGACATGGCTAGCCAAGCTTCAGCAGGACATTGCATTCAAGAGCTAAATTGATGAGAATCAATCAGCTTTGGTGATGATGAAATCATCACCTTGAAATACTAGAATTCATTCTTAAAAATTCTGAAGAAAAATACCTAATCTAAGCAACAAGATGAATCGTCAGTTGTCCAAACTCAAACAATCCCCGACAACGGTGGCAAAAACTTGGTGCACGAAATTGTGATCATCAATGGTGCCATCAACATGGTATGCTCAATTGCAATCTCAACTCTTTATCACAACTTCGCACAACTAACCAGCAAGTGCACTGGGTCGTCCAAGTAATAAACCTTACGCGAGTAAGGGTCGATCCCACGGAGATTGTTGGTATGAAGCAAGCTATGGTCATCTTGTAAATCTCAGTCAGGCAGATTCAAATGGTTATGGATGATTATGATTAAAAGATAAATAAAACATAAAATAAGAATAGTGATACTTATGTAATTCATTGGTGAGAATTTCAGATAAGCGTATGGAGATGCTTTGTCCCTTCCGTCTCTCTGCTTTCCTACTG